>NW_026585689.1:3563626-3623449 GCF_907164565.1 Psammomys obesus | reverse complement strand
TGAATACCTACAATAATAAATTTTACTAAAACCCTCAGAGTTTCAAAAAATCTTATAGATACTCTGAATATTTCAGAAATAAATATGTGTCTAGTGAAAATTATTTAAAAAGTTGAACTTTCCTTGGGCTAGCACTATGAAGTATGCCATCGTCTTGTCTTTGTCAACAGCGAAAGTTCTCAAGCATCGTGAGGGTTAAGGATTAATATATCCTATAGCCTACAGTGTTGATCATGATTTTCTGTAGGTTATGCGTTAAATGCACATTTGACATGTTTCAGTTTATCAGGACTTAACTACATCATAACATAGAGAACAACTTTAATTGAAAAAAGACCAATGTCAGAAATAAAATTATACAAACTGAAAAAAGACAATATTTTAAAGAGAAGAAGAAAATGGATAGAGAAGGGTGGAAGATAAAAGTACCCACAAAGTAGCAAATGCCATTTACAACTGTGGATGTGATGTGACTAATTCCTTCAAGTCTCTCAGGTGACCTTTTTGAAATTATGAACTCTAACCTATGCATGTGAATTATGATAAATCTTTCCTCCCTTTAGTTGATTTTTGTCAGAACAGAAACAGAAATGAAACAACAAAAACTTGCCATTTAGAATAGTATTAAAACCTTAAATACTTATAAATAAATTAAACAAATGAAAAATTTGTACATTAAAACTAAACAAAATTAATAAGAAAATGAAAGGAAAGCAAATGAAAAAATAGCATATGTACATTGAATGGAAGTTTTAATATTATTAAAATGTCCTTACTACCTAAAAAAAAATCCATAGATCAACATAATCCATGTCATTGATCAAATGATATATTCTTTGAAATATAAAAAATAATTCTACAATTCATATTAAAGAATAAAAAAGGTCCTGGATTGCAAAAGCATTCTTGAACAAACAAAACAAAGCTACTGGGATCACATTACCAAATTTCAAATCAAACTGAAAATCAAAACAGTGTTATGTTGGCATAAAATAGGCATATATACCAATGAAGCAGAATACAGAGACCAGAGACCAGAAATAATTTCCCAAGCAACTGAACCTTGACAACTGTTACAAGACACATGGTGCTGTTTGATAGCTGTGAAGTGTATTTCAAAGTCAGCAATGCGATTCCTTTATCTCTGTTTGGTTTGTTTGAGAATGCTTTGACTATTTGGGGTGTTTTATAGTCAATATGGATTTGAGGATAATAGTTTCTATTTTGGCATAGATAATATTTTCAACAAATGGTGTTATAAAATTGGATATCCACCCAGAAGAGTAAATAGGCTCTTAATAACGATATCTTAATTACGATGGATTAAGATTAAAAATGTAGGAATCTAAACTGTAAAAATGACTCCAGGAAAAAATTAAAATAATACTTCTTGACATTGATCTGAACAATAATTTTAATGACCCTAAGCAATAGCAGACAGTATTAATAAAATGACAATTTAAAATCAAATTAAAAGCTTTAAATAGCAAAGGAAACAATCAGTTGAGTAAAGACATAATCCACAGAATGGCAAAAATGTTATGAATCAGATATCTGATGGGGAGTTAATATCCAGATTATATAAATAACTTAGACAACTCAATAGCATGAAAAAAAAATCACTTAATTAAAAAAATGTATTATAAAAATTCCTCCCAGATACTTTTTAGAGAAAATAATAAAATGCTCGCTATTACCGATCATTAGGGAAATGTCAATGATAACAAAATAAAAGATTAAGTCACACCTACTAAAATGATTATCACCCAAAAGACTACACGTATTGGCAAATGTAGTGAGAAAAGAGAACCATTGTGCAGTGTTGATCGGAAGGAAAAATGGTACAATTACCATTAAAAACAGCACAGAGATTTCTCAAAAATCTTAAAAATAGAACTATGATCGGATATGCTATATCGGGGTATAAAGCCAAAGAAAATGTTGAACATGTGGGGAGGTTATTTGCATACAGATGAAGCTAGAAGATATTACTCTAGGTGAAACAAACCGGGGCCAGAAAGACAAACCCTAGATGACCTCAATAAATGGTAGGATATGAAAACAGTCAAATTCACAGAGGTAGGTAGTTGCTAAAGGCCAGAGAGTTGGGAAAATGGGGAGATATTGGTTGAAGAGAACTAAATTTGTTGCATAGGATGAATCCTTTTTGAAGATCTAGTAGATCCTGGTGTGACGGTAGGTACCAACTCTATATTACACAGTAGAGATCTGCTCAGAGTGGACAGTAACAGTTCCTGCCACAAGCACAGATCATAAATATATAAGGTGATAGAAATGCTCATTAGGTTGACTGTAGTAATTACTTAAAATGATTGCATATATGACCATGTCATATTATAACCACAATGGCATATAATTTTTATTCACCAGCATGGACAAAGTAAATAGAGCGCATTCAAAGTACATAAAAGAAGAGAAATAATTTGGATTCACACACACAGAGACACACAAACACACACACCACATATACACACATAGGCACAGGTTTTGGAGGAAATGTAGATTTCTTTCTTTTAAAAAAGAAATGTTACCTGAACTGACTGAAGAATAGCCATCTAATCATTGAACCAAAATATTAAAATCTATAACAAAAGAAACAACAGCTCCAGCTGGTTTGATGGGCGAATTCTACCAATGCAAGGACCGAATAATTGCACTGAATGGTGGCAAGTGTTGAAAAGGGACTGTTCTCCAATTCTATGATGGGGTTAGCATAACCTTAATCCCAAATCAGATGATGTGGCAGAGCCAAAGAACACTGCAAGCCAACTTTATTCATGAATATTGATGCAAATATCTGATGATCATTTAACAGGTAAGCCCATCAAATCAGCATGAAGTAAAAAGGTCCAATATATATATATGTATATATATATATATATATATTAAAATCTATTGGTAGAATTCAACACACTTACTTATGGATTTGACAAATTTATTATTGTCTTAATAGAATCAGATGAAATTCAAAGATATTCCTGAAAGGTTTAATAAAATAAAATGGAGGGGATATCTTCCTTCATGATAAAATTAAGTTTATAAAAAGCTACAGAAAGCACTGTTCTTAGAAGGAAAGCAAACGTCTGTCCCATTATCAGAAATATAACAATGTTTAAGGTGTTTTTTGAAGCCTGGGATGCCATGAGTTGGTGAGACAGTGAGACTCTCGTAAACCTCTACGGAGGAGTAGACTAGAAGCATTTTGACACATGCAAAGCTGAAAGTATGTGCAACTTAAAACTTACTAATTCATTCCCCAGAGAGCTGCTATTCCCAAAGCACTTTTTGGACCAGCCATCAAAGTCTAGTGTCAGAGAATGGACTTCTTTGAGTTAACAAAATCTTCAAGAAAAATACATCTGTGTAGATGTGTATAGAGATATAATTACAAAATGCCATGGGAGAACTATGTGAAACAGAAATGATTAAGATGCGAGAAAGCTAAACTTACCTGAGCTGGAAAATTAACAAATTTTGGAAAATTCATGCAAGTTACAAATCACATGCCATTAAAATCAAGAATATCCTCCTAGATTTATCAATACTGATAGAATTCAAAGAATACCATGAATGCAAATGATAACTCCACAACAAATATATATGTGAACAGTATTATTTACATGAAAACTAATACCATGCAAACTCATGATGCCTTTGAAGTTTGTCTGTATATGCACTAAAATACAGAACAGAGATGATCACCCATAAAGCATAGAATGATAAACAGAAATATAGTGCTCAGAGAGGAGGGAGTCCAACATGGATTAAAAATTATACAGGGAAAGTTGTCAGCAGTAACAGAAAAAATGTTAACAATTGATACATTGTGATGATGACTCCAAAAATTCACATATTTCTATATTTTATATCTTTAAAGGATTTCATAATTTCTGAGTTCCTAGTTAAGAACATGCAGATCATAACGAGCTGACCTCATTAGAGATGAGGGCAGAGAGCTATGGAGAAATTAAGTTTTATCCGACTTAACACTTGTTTCTAAAAAAACCCTTCCCTGAGAATCTTAAACTATTGCTGCCTCTGTAGGTTTTATTAGTCTGTTTGGGTTTTCTTTTTTCGTGATTCTATTAAGAATAGACAAAACCTTCACTGAAATGTCCAAATGCAGTAATAAATGTCCCCGGTGAACCTGCCTGAACTGAAGGAAAAAAGTTATGATTATGATTGCATGTCACAAAGAGTCATGGTTCCTAACCCACGGGAGGTAATGAAGTGGTCAGAACACCTCCACACTTTGAGGCGAACTTCCCTGCAGAATTGCCTGTGGGATTTGTATGTAAACCTGTTCAAGTCTGCTGATCATAAATCCGGAGTTGCTCCCCTTCCAGAGAGCCACCCTTCCACACTATAAACAATCCCTCCCTCAGGGAAGCTAGAAGCGGTGGAAGAGCTGTGTGAATTATGCTTATACTTAGTTGGATAAGGCAGGAAAGCCCTTGGCACTGTGTCTTTTTGCCAACTATGACTTAAAAATGTTTTAAGACTCAGAGGAGGCAGCTCTAGCCAACAACCTATTCCAAGGCTAGAAGGTAAAGTCGCATTGGTTGAGGAACCAATTTCTCAAACAGGAGGAATGTAGGGTAAATATATAATACTTTTCTTCCAAAATCTTCTAGAATTTGATTCATATACATTTCTTCAGGCTATGATACAAGCCAATGTGAAAACTTTTTTTAAAAAAATATATTATATTAGCTTACAAAGTAACAGGTTTTCTTATAGCATTTTTTTCTGTAGTGAGTTTGGGTTCATTTTTCTCCCCTTCACTTCTTCCCTAGCTCCCAGCTCCTCATCCCCACTTATTCTCTTCCATCTCCAGTATTTTCCTTTACTTTCATATCATACCTGTTTTTCTATCTTCCCTACCCTTTCCCATGAAGACTCCTTTCTCCTCCATCTCATGGGCTCCTTCCGGTTTCTTGGCCTCTGCGCACTCACTCTCACAAAAACTTACAGTATAACATTAGAATCTCAGATCCACATGTGAGAGGAAATGTATGCGTTTTGTCTTTCTGAGCCTGGATAATCACTTACAATACTATATATTCCAGTTTTAACTGATTTTCCAACAAGGCTTTTTAATGGCTGAATAAAAAATTTCCATCGTGTATATGTGCCATATTTTTATTTTCCATTAATCTATCCATGGGCATCTAGGCATATTCCATTCCCCTGCTGTTGTACATATGCAGAAGTGCAAGCATTTCTGTGGTACATCCTTAGAGTGTATGCCCAGGAGTGGCATGGGTGGTCAAGGTGGCCATACCCTAGCTCCCTTTTCTTTTTCTTTTTTTAAAAAATTATTTTTATTTTTATTAATTACAGTTTATTCAGTTTGTATCCCCCCTGTGCCTCCCTCCGTTATCTCCTCACAATCCCACCCTCCCTCTTCTCCACCTGTGTCCCTCTCCCAGTTCACTGAAAAGGGAGGTCCTCCTCCCCTTCCCTCTGATCCCAGTCTATCACATCTCATCAGGAGTGGCTGCATTGTCCTCTTCTGTGGCCTGGTCCTAACTCCCTTTTCAACTAGAAACCTCTACACTGATGTCTATAGTGGTTGTACAAGTTTACACACTACCAATAGTGAATGGAGGAGTTCCTTTTTCCCTCCCCACATCCTAACAAGCATTTATTCTCCTTAGCTTTCTTGATGATAGCTATTTTGAAAATTGGGTGAGCTGGAGTCTCAGAGCAGTTTTTATTTGCATTTCTCTGATTGCTAAAGATGTCAAACACTTCTTTTAAAAAAACATTTTTACATCTATATAGTGTGCGTGGGTGTACATACCAAGGTAGAGGTCAGAGGACAACTTGTCAGGGTCACTTCTCTCCTTCCACTATGTAGGCCTCAGTCTGTCAGGCAAGACAGCAAACACCTTGACACTGAGCCACCTTACCAGCCTGGCTTGTGCATACTTTTTCTAAAGTGTACTTGTCATTTCTACTTCTTCTTCCGAGACCTGTCTGCTCATTTCAGTAGTTTAATATCAAGTTGGTCGTTTGACTTGTTTACGTTGATATTTTTGGATATCGTAACTCTCGATCCTCTTTCAGATGTAGCTGGCAAGGATTCTCTTCCATTCTGCAGGTAACGCCTCTTCCCAGTTAGCTGCTTCCTTTGCTATAAAGAAGCTTTTCAGTTCAAGAGGGTGATTGTCCATCTTATTTCCAGAACATTTTAGAACAGCTTTATCAATCCTAGTGTTTTAAGCATTTTTTAAATACCTTATTCTTTTAACGTCTCACTAATATGAGATATTGTTATCATTTTCATCCACTACTACCTCTCTCCAAATCTCCCTAGAGCACCCCCATCCCATCCCTCCCAACTTTATCTCCTCTGTTTTCTCTATGATTATCAATAACCCTGACTCCAATAAATGCTCCCAGTGAGTGCGTGGATACACACTGGGGCACAAACCTACCAGCAGCCACGTTCCCAAGAAGGTTCTGTGTCCTTCAGCAGCCACCAGTTGTTGAAATTTCCTTCAGGAGAGTCAGGAGAGGTGGGGCCTCAGGGACCCCTCCCTCATCCATGCAGGAATGTTAATTAGCTTGATCCTGGGCAGGAACTACAGGTGCTATGAGTTCTCGAATTCAAAAGCCTTACCATCTCCAGAAGCAGGCAATTCACAGCCCTGCTACTGTCAGTTCTTACATTCTTTCTGCGCTCTCTTCCATGATAGTCTCTGAGTCTTGGATGGTGGGGGATTTACAAAGATGATCCATCTACAGCTGAACACTCGGTATTATTTGTATTCATCATTTTGACCAGTTAGGAGCCTCTACATTAAGCATTATCCACTGCCAAAAGAATTTTCTATGACCAAACTTGAGGACAGCACAAAGTTATGGGTAACACAAATACATAGACGGCAATCTGACAGCACGGCCATTTAGCAAATCAACAAGAGTGGGTTCCTCTTTTTCCTCCCTAGGGCCTGTGATCTCCTAGTCATGGAATTTTGATGGGGTTTATAACAATATCAACCATGCAATCTCTCCTGTGGAATAAGCCTCATTTCTATTCAGAAAACAGTTAATTATCCCCATAACCACCATGCCACTATCCCTTGGGATGTCTCTTTGTATCTTAATGAGAGATAGAAAAAAATGGTATGGTTTGGGTTGGTGGGAAGGATCTTGGAGGTACTGAAGGAAGGGGCAGCAATAATCAGAATATATTATATAAAAATCTACTTCAATAAAAAATAATAATTTGCTTCTTAGCCTGTTATTCAGATGCCATTAGTAACAGCCTGATGTTGACTATCAAATGCCACCAAATCTAGTTATCAGAAATTTCACAAAACGTGTGCTTCTCCTCTGTGAGGTAGCATTAATAAATTAAAATTAGGTGCATTCATTTTGGTTTACCTTTTCATGGATCATGGTGCTAACTAATGTTGTTAAGTTATTCAGCTAGTTTAAATGTTATTCTGTAAAAGAGTACAGTTATGTGAATCAGTTCAGACAGAAAAACAATTAACTCAAAATTTGACTCACTTTTTTTTTGCTTTGCTTTGTATACAGATAGCTTTTCAGTCTCTGGAAGGTTGAATCAATGTTTATATCTTGGCATGATCTTGCTTGCATCATTATTTACAAAAATGTAAATGTAGTCACAATTGAGGTTCAAGGAGCATTGAGTTCTTTCTTTTTTATGTAAATGCTAATTTTTTTGTTTTTTGTTTTTTAACTTCTTTTCTTTTTTATTAATTACACTTTATTCATTTTGTATCCCCCCATAAGCCCCTCCCTCCTCCCCTCCCGATCCCATCTTCCCTCCCCTTTCTGCATGCATGCCCCTCCCAAGTCCACTGATAGGGGAGGTTCTCCTCTCTTTTCTGATCTTAGTCTATCAGTTCTCATCAAAAGTGGCTGCATTGCCCTTTTCTGTGGCCTGGGAAGGCTGCTCCCCTCCTCAGGAGGAGGCGATCAAAGAGCAGGCCAATCAGACCATGTCAGAGGCAGTCCCCCTTCCCATCACCATGTAACCCACCTGGACACTGAACTGCCATGGGCCACATCTGTGAAGGGGTTCCAGGTCATCTCCATGAATAGTCCTTGGTTGGAGCATGAGTCTCTGGGAAGTTCCCTGTGTTCAAATTTTCCTGCTCTGTTGCTCTCCTTGTGGAGCTCCCGTCCTCCCCAGCTCCCGCTACTTCCCACTTCCCACACAAAACTCCATTCACTCTGCCCAACAGTTGGCAATCAGGCTCAGCATCTGTCTCGATAGTTTGCAGGGCAGAGGCTTTCAGAGGCCCTCTGTGGTAGATTTATAGTTTGTTTCCTGTTGTCTTCTTCCTCCGATGTCCACCCTCTTTCCCTTTCAGAATGGGGATTGAGTGTTTTAGTTAGGGTCCTCTCTCTTGCTTGGTTTCTTTACATGCACAGATTTTAGTGGGTTTGTCCTATGTTCTTTGTCTATATGAGTGAGTATGTACTGTATGTGTCTTTTTGCTTCTGGGAAAACTCACTCAGGATGATCCTTTTCAGGTCTCACCATTTACCTGCAAATTTCATGATTTCCTTATTTTTCATTGCTGAGTAATACTCCATTGTATAGATGTACCACAATTTCTGCATCCATTCTTCAGTTGAGGGGCATCTGGGTTGTTTCCAGCTTCTGGCTATTACAAATAAAGCTGCTACAAACATGATTGAGCAAATGTCCTTTTTGTGTACTTGAGCCTATTTTGGATATATGCCTACAGGTGGTATGGCTGGATCTTGAGGAAGCGCTATTCCAAGTTGTCTGAGAAAGCACCAGATTGATTTCCAGAGTGGTTGTACCAGTTTACATTCCCACCAGCAGTGGAGAAGGGTTCCCCTTTCTCCACAACCTCTCCAGCATGTGTTGTCCCTTGAGTTTTTCATCTTGGCCATTCTCATGGGTGTAAGGTGAAATCTCAGGGTTGTTTTGATATGCATTTCCCTAATGGCTAATGAGATTGAGCATTTCTTTAAGTGCTTCTCTGGCATTCAATATTTCTCTATTGAGAATTCTCTGTTTAGCTCTGTTTCTCATTTTTTAATTGGATTACTTGGTTTGCTGCTTTTCAGCTTCTTTAGTTCTTTATATATACTGGATATGAGTCCTCTGTCAAATAAAGGGTTGGTGAAGATTCTTTCCCAATCTGTAGGCAGTCGCTTTGTTTTGATGACGGTGTCCTTTGCTTTACAGAAGCTTTTCAGTTTCATGAGGTCCCATTTATTGATTGTTGCTCTTAGAGCCTGTGCTGTTGGTGTTCTGTTCAGGAAGTTTTCTCCTGTACCAATGAGTTCTAGGGTATTCTCCACTTTTTTTTCTAGCTGATTTAATGTGTCTGGTTTTATGTTGAGGTCTTTGATCCACTTGGACTTCAGTTTTGTGCAGGGTGATAAGTATGGATCTATTTTCATTTTCTACATGTACAAATCCAGTTGGACCAGCACCGTTTGTTGAAGATACTATCTTTTTTCCATTTTATGGTTTTGGTGTCTTTGTCAAAGATCAGGTGTCCATAACTGTGTGGGTTTATTTCTGGGTCCTCTGTTCGGTTCCATTGATCCACCATTCTGTTTCTATGCCAGTACCATGCAGTTTTTATTACTGTTGCTCTATAGTACAACTTAAGATCAGGGATGGAGAAGATCTTTTATTGTAGAGGATTGTTTTAGCAATTTTCAGTTTCTTGTTATTCCATACGAAATTGAGAATTTTTCTTTTCAGGTCTGTAAAGAATTGTGTTGGTAATTTGATGGGAATTGCATTGAATCTGTAGATTGCTTTTGGTAAGATGGCCATTTTTACTATGTTAATCCTGCCAAGCCATGAGCATGGGAGATCTTTCCATCTTCTCGTATCTTCTTCTAATTCTTTCTTCAGAGACTTGAAATTTTTTTCATACAAGTCTTTGACTTCCTTGGGTAGGGTTACTCCGAGGTACCTTATGTCATTTGTGGCTATTGTGAATGGTGTTGTTTCTCTAATTTCTTTCTCAGCCCTTTTGTCTTTTGTATACAGGAAGGCTACTGATTTTTTTGAGTTAATTTTGTATCCGGCCACTTTGCTGAAGGTATTTATCAGCTGTAGGAGTTCCCTGGTAGAGTTTTTGGGGTCACTCAGGTATACTATCATATCATCTGCAAATAGTGATAATTTGGCTTCTTCCTTTCCAATTTGTATCCCCTTGATCTCCTTCTACTGTCTTAATGCTCTAGCAAGGACTTTCAGCACTATGTTGAAGAGATATGGAGAGAGTGGGCAGCCTTGTCTTGTCCCTGATTTCAGAGGGATTGCTTTAAGTTTCTCTCTGTTCAGTTTGATGTTGGCTATTGGCTTGCTGTATATCACCTTTACTATGTTTAGATATGCGCCTTGTATCCCCGATCTCTCCAATACTTTAAACATGAATGGATGTTGGATTGTGTCAAATGCTTTTTCAGCATCTAGAGAGATTATCATGTGTTTTTTTTTTTTCTTTCAGTTTGTTAATATGGTGGATCACATTGATGGATTTCCATATATTGAACCACCCCTGCATACCTGGGATGAAGCCTATTTGGTCATGGTGGATGATATCTTTGATGTGTTCTTGTATTTGGTTTGCGAGTATTTTGTTGAGTACTTTTGCATCAATGTTCATAAGGGAGATTGGCCTGAAGTTCTCTTTGTTGGGTCTTTGTGAGGTTTAGGTACCAAGGTGATTGTGGCTTCATAGAATGAGTTTGGTAATGTTCCTTCTGTTTCTATTTTGTGGAATAGTTTGAAGAGAACCGAAATTAGCTCTTTTTTGAATGTCTGGTAGAATTCTGCACTGAAACCATCTGATCCTGGGCTTTTTTTGGATGGGAGACTTTCGATGACTGCTTCTATTTCCTTGGGGGATATAGGACTATTTAATTGATTTACCTGGTCCTGATTTAGCTTTGGTAAGTGGAATCGATCAAGAAAATTGACCATTTCATTTAGATTTTCAAATTTTGTTTCGTATAGACTTTTGAAGTAAGTCGTAATTATTGTTTGGATTTCCTCAGTGTTTGTAGTTATGTCCTCCTTTTCATTTCTGATTTTGTTGATTTGGGTGGTGTCTCTCTGCCTTTTAGTTTTGTCTATCTTGTTTGATCTTCTCAAAGAACCAGCTCTTGGTTTCATTGGCTTTTTGAATTGTTTTATTTATTTCTAATTGATTTATTTCAGCCCTGAGTTTGATTATTTCCAGCCATCTACTCCTTTTTGGTGTGTCTGCTTATTCTTTTTCTAGAGTTTTTAAGTGAGCCATTAAGTTGCTTGAATGAGCTGTCTCGAATTTCTTCTTGAAGGCACTTAGTGCTATGAACTTTCCTCTTAGCACTTCCTTCATTGTGTCCCACAAGTTTGGGTATGTTGTGTCTTCATTTTCATTGAGTTCTAGGAAGACTTTAGTTTCTTTCTTTATTTCTTCCCTGACCCAGCTGTCATTTAGTAGCAAGTTGTTCAATTTCCATGTATGTGTAGGCTTTTTGCTATTTCTGTTGTTATTGAGGTCCAGCTTTATTCCATGGTGATCAGACAGGATACAAGGGATTATTTCAATCTTCTTGTATCTGTTAAGGCTTGCTTTGTGACCAACTATGTGGTCTATTTTGGAGAAGGTTCCATGAGGTGCTGAGAAGAAGGTAAATTCTTTTGTGTTTGGGTGTATGGTTCTGTAAATGTCTGTTAGGTCCATTTGATTCATGACCTCTGTTAGAGATACTGTTTCTTTGTTTAATTTCTGTTTAGTTGACCTGTCCTTTGTTGAGAGTGGGGTGTTGAAGTCTCCCACTATTAGTGTGTGGGGATCTATGTGTGGTTTAAGTTTTATCAATGTTTCTTCACAAATATGGGTGCCCTTGTATTTGGGGCATAGATGTTCAGGATTGTGATGTCTTCTTGGTGAAATTTTCCCTTGATGAGTATGAAGTGTCCTTCCCTATCTCTTTTTATTAATTTTGGTTGAAAGTCTATTTTATCAGATATTAGAATGGCTACTCCTGCTTGCTTCTTGCATCCATTTGCTTGGAAAGCTGTCTTCTATCTCTTTACCCTCAGTTAATGTCTATCTTTGTGACTAGGTGTGTTTCTTGTATACAACAGATTGCTGGGTTTTGTTTACGCATCCATTTTGTTAGTCTGTGTCTTTTTATTGTAGAATTAAGTCCATTGATGTTGAGAGAGATTAATTGACCAGTGGCTGTTAGATCCTTTGAATTTGATGTTGGCTGTGGTCATAAGGTTGTGTGCTTGGTTGCTTTTTGTTTTACTGTAGTGAGGTTATTTATTTCCTGTGTTTTCTTGAAAGTAGCTAGTTTTCTTGGGTTGTATTTTCCCTTCTAGTGTCTTCTGTAATGCTGGATTTGTTTGTAGGTATTGTTGTAATTTGTTTTTGTCATTGAATATCTTGTTTTCTTCATCTATAAGGACTGAGAGTTTTGCTGGGTATAGTAGCCTGGGCTGATATCTGTGTTCTCTAAGGGTCTGAATGATATCCGTCCAGGCCCTTCTGGCTTTCATAGTCCCTGTTGAGAAGTCAGTTGTGATTCTAATGGGTTTGCCATTATATGTTACTTGGCCTTTTTCCCTTGCAGCTTTTAGTATATTTTCTTTGTTCTGTATACTTACGGTTTTGATTATTATGTGGCAGGAGGATTTTCTTTTCTGGTCTAATTTATTAGGTGGTCTGTAGGCCTCTTGTATTCTTATTGGCCTCTCCTTTAAGTTGGGGAAATTTTCTTCAATGATTTTGTTGAAAAAAATTTTCTGGGCCTTGGAGCAGGGAATCTTCTTTTTCCTCTATTCCTATTATTCCTAGGTTTTGTCTTTTTATGTTGTCTTGGATTTCTTGGATGGTCTGTGTCAGGAATTTTTTAGATTTAACATTTTGTTTGACAGATACATCTATTTCTTCCATTGTATCTTCCACACCTGAGATTCTTTCTTCCATTTCTTGTAGCCTATTGGTTATGCTAACTTCTGTAGTTCCTGCTTTCTTCCCTAATTTCTTTCTCCCCCCAATTTCTTCCATTTGTGTTTTTTTTTTATTTTTTTTTTTTATTTTTCCAATTCTATCTTCAGGTCTTGAGCCATTTTGTTGGTTTCCTTCACCTGTCTGACTTTATTTTCCTTTTTTTCCATCAATTCCTTCAGCTGCTTGTTTGAACAATCAATCCTCTGTTTCTTTTATTTCATTCAGTGATTTAAGCATTTCCTCGCTAAAGGCCACAAACTGTTTGGCTGCAGCTTCCTCTATTTCTTTTCGTATTTTATTTGTTTCCTCTGTTATCTTCTTCATGAGCATAGATGTTAGGTCATCTTCTTGAATTTCAATTATGCTGGGGTGTCTAGGGCTATTTGCCCCTGGATAACTGGGTTCTGGAGATGCCATATTGCTCTGGCTTTTGTTGGTTGAACTTTAATGCTGTCCTCTACTCATTGGGCTATCTTAGGTGTTTGAAGTTAGTTTCTGGTTGTTCCTGGACTCCTGTGGTGGAGAGAATCCCTTTGGCAGGAAGATGGTTTTTCCTGAAGGAAGCCTTCTCAGCTTTTTGGGTATAGTCACTGGATGGCCGGTGTTTTTCAGGAGTTGCTACAGCTCACCTCAGGCATAGAGACCTGGGTGGTAACTGTGGTCCTGATTAGTCAAGAGGGCTCTCCTCTCACCGGGAGAAGTCTTGTAGACAGCTGCCCTCCTTCTGGGTTTCTTGCTGTAAATTTAGTGATCAGCTGCTGTAACTTGTGTGTTCCGTGGTTTGGTCGGTTTTGTTAGGGATAACTGGTTGCTCCTTGGAGCAGTATCTGGGGGTTGATCTCAGGGTTCCCGGTCTTTTGTAGGTCTGAGGTTGGGGCTCTGTGCCCCAGAACTCAAGAGGTAATCTGTGGCGTGTGAGTACTGCTCTCCTGGTAGCAGCAGGTTATCTGGGGCACAGCAGTTTCCTGGGTTGGGCCAGTCTGTGGGACCTTTTCCGGGGATATACTGGGTTGCCTAAGTCCATCCCCTTTGCTTTGTTCCTTGTTCCTTGTGAGGGTTTCTCCAGACAGTGACTCTAAGACTCTGGTGTCTTGGGGCACAGAGTTCTGTCTGTAAGGAGTAGTTGGTACAAAGCAGGCCTCTGGGCTGGTGGAGCGTGCGCCCGCCTGCTAGTCTGCGGAAGCTGGGTTCCCGATAACTCTGTGCTCCCTGCTTGGGCCCGGATTCGTGATGGCTGAGCGTACTTGCTGGTCTGCGGTCTGTGAGACTTTCTCCAGGCAAAGACTAGGTGACTGGGGTGCGCACCTCGTCTGTACTGGTAAGCTGGGCGTGCAGCCACTGTCTGCGCTGCGGGAACTCAGTTGTGATGGTGGCTGGTACCCGCGGTCCGCGAGACCTTCCAGGGAAAGACTGGGTGACCCGTGATCAGACTGGCAACTTTGCTTCCCGTGGGGTTTTCTTGCGACTGGAACTCTCAGTCTCTGGCACCCTTGTGCCCACCGATCAGCCTGGGAAAGTGATCGGGACACGTAGGTGTGCGGCTCTGGCTGGAGACCCAAAGCCCGCGTTACCTGGGATCTCTTCCTGGGTTCTGGCTGGGCAGCTGTGAGTGGACCCGACCGATTCCCACGCTGTGGGAGCCTCCCCTCACCTGGGAAACACGATCGCTGTAGTTTTAGGGCCTAGAGTTCAGTTTCCTGGTTGCTGCATGGAGAGTGTTGTCCCGCTTCTCAGACATAGTGCTCTCCCGGCGCCGCCATCTTGGCTCTCCTCCTGAGTTCTTTCTTAAATGAAGCTTAAGTTTCTGCTTTGAACTGAGCTGCCATTTCTGGATGAGAGCTAAGGAAACCTGACATATTAAAAAAAAATTCCCAGATAATTTATATCCAAGCTCATTGTCCCTACTTTCCACCAATGCAACTTTCACATTTCCTTCTTACGACAGTGTTTCAAATTGATCCTGACTATGATCTGTGCCCATGGTTTCAGGCAATCCTTCCTCTGCTCTTCAGCTGGTCATTAAGTTTCTGTTTAGATAGCTTCTAGGTTACAGTAGCCAATTCAACATAGGACTAGGACACAAATGACTCAAATGATGGTTAATTTAGACTTATTGAAGAAAGAGACAGTAACATCTTTCTCTGCTACCAATAGGTTCAATTTTCACAGAATTTTGACAAGAATAACCATAATTAGGATAAAAGCAACAATCCTTTATATTACAATGAAGTTTGTGCTTTCTCAGTGGATTAGAGACAACCTCATTTGATTTGTCCACTGCATTACAGAAGACAATACTGGAAGAACGAGAGACACAGAAATGCTAGCATCACTCACTCTCTCGCCTGGAGAACTGTGAAGCAGAGGCATTAAATGCCTCTTCCAAGATTCTTTGTCTTCGTGATAGTAAGATGGTGAATGATGAGAAATGTACCTCTAGATTCTGAAACAGGAACTTTGTCTACTTTATCATGCTTCAACTCTTATTGGCTGGATGAGCTATAAATATACTTTTTCAGTTTGGAAAATAGAAAGCAAAGGTTCTTCTCTGGCCAAGTCACTTGTTACCTTCTCTCCTTTCCTAGGCTTGCTGAGAAATCAACAGCTTGCTTGGGTGGCAGCTACCATTAACTACACATATTTCAGGGGTTTAATTCAAGCTCCATATCTTTCTTCTGTATGTATTTCTTCCCTATGTGGGTCTATTACCCTTTAATAGAGATTTAAGGGTGTTGCAGCTACATAAATGTTGGATTTAAGGGAAAATAATAATGGAACTCTGTCAACATATATCTCACTACCACCCAAACACATCGATTTCTGGTCTGGAGACTATCAAACAAACAAACTATGCATGCCTACCTAACACCCGAGAAGGGAGGAGGACAGAAGGGAGTGCTGCAGGCTGTTTGGAGGATGAGAGTATGTTTGCCTTTGTTTGAAATCATCATAAGCATCTGACTTACAAAACCTTCATACCATATTTTCATCTCTTCCAAGTCACCCTTAAGATAATGCAGCAGCTGGAGAACCAAGAAAGGATCCGTTACATCTGAAGGAGAGAAACACGCTGACTTTATGCTGAAGCTATCACCCCAGACAGTATCCTAATTGCTACACCTTGAGTTAAAAGGGGTTTGAACTTGGTATGTCTTCCACAGTAGGTCGCAGGCTTTTGCTTAATATTAGCCTGGTGAAGCTCATCATATACAGCATATTTTGTAGGAATCTCTAAATGTAATTTTTCAGGAGAGGCTTTTTAAAAAAAAATTATCTATCTATCTATCTATCTATCTATCTATCTATCTATCTATCTATGTATCTATCTATCTATTTCAATTTATTCACTTTGTATCCCAGCTGTAGCTCCCTCCCTCATGCCCTCCCAATCCCACCCTCCCTTCTTCTTCTCCTCCCATGCCCCTCCCTCAGTCCACTGATAGGGGAGGTCCTCCTTACCAGGCCACAGAGGAAGACAATGCAGCCAACCCTGATGAGCTCTGATAGGCTAGGGTCAAGAGAAGCTTTAACGTGAAGAAAATGTAAGGAAATATTTACGGAAGATCAAAAGGACCAAAATAAGCTGAGGGAGTGTAAATGGCTCCTCTTACATCAATTTGCCAACCAAAACCCAGGTTGGGGTCAGATGGTGGAGTGGTCAGAACACACACACACACACACACACATGCACACAAACACAGGAAGTGTCATCTCTAAGGAAAATGGAAAGGGCTACCTAATGCAGAATGAAAGAAAAGAGAAGATGGGGACAAGTGCAAAACTGTTTTACAATTAGGCTAGAAAGTACTAGGCTAGATTCTGGCCCTTCCCCCCTTACAATGGTTCTTGTTCCTTAAGTTTTATTCTATAATAGAAGCATCCTTTCATAGCCTTTTTGTTCTCAAAAGCACCCTCCTACAGCTGTCAGCTGTGGTCTGCTGGTAGCCTTTGAAAGAAGCCGGTGTCTCTGACGTCCCAAGTCCTCTGGAAGAGGCCACAAAGCACTCCTGACACAAAGATCTGCTGTATCTACCTATCTGTCTTGGATCACAGAGAAGAGCCGAAACTGCATTTATACATCCAATACTCACGGACAGAAGCAGATCACTTCTCACAAGGGGACAAACGAAGTAGTACTCTCTGCCACCTGAAGTTCAACACACCCATTCCCTTCAGAGCCAGATGAGAACCGTTTTGATTAGATCATGAAGCTTTCCTTTATAACTTTGTCTTATGACTTGGGAAAAGAAAAGAAAAAAACTGCTGAAATTTGATGGAAAACAACTCTGATAGGTAACAGAAGTACTCCGAAATAGAAGCAGCTAATTAGATTCCTTGTTACAGGGAAGCAGTGTCCCTAGATGCATTCAGAAACCCAGCTGATAAGAAACAATGAGACAAAAACACACAGCTATGAATGAACATGAAGTGTTTGCATTGCAAAACCTCCAACTGCACCATCATTGTTTACCAACCACTTTCCCAAAATAGGCCACAGGCTGTCAAGATTGGGGTCTTAATTACAGCAGGTCAATAAAAAATGCAAGCTACAGAACCCTAGAAACCAGAATCAGCAACATCTGGCCCCATCTCTCAAGTGTGGATAGTGATCCAAAGTGCTTGTCACAAGGTCTCCTCTGAGCCCAACTGCCTCAGAGAGCACTGTAATCTCAAGGCGAAGGCCGGAGTCTTCAAATTCAAAGTACGGTTTACACTAGTAAAAGCTCATTGTCTTTTTTTTTTTTTAATTAACATTTTACCCCACCCTCCCCCACTTCTCAAAACCACTGGCAACTCAGAAGTGCTTACCTGAAGAAATGGAATCTCCTGCAGAAGAAGTAAGGGGTGGGGGGTGGGGGTGGGGGGTTGCTGTGGTATAAAAAAGGCCACACAAACCACTCAGACTGTGGTTTCAGTTAGATATGCATGGCTTATTTGAACACCTCTCCGAGCTGATCGATCAGGGACGCAGTAAGAACTCAGGAGCCCAACTGTGACCTCTACAAGGTCTCCCAGCAGAGTTTTTATAGAAAAATAACCATGTGCAAAAGACATGGTGAGGGCAATACCAAGCAATAATACGTTTTTGGCTAACTAGATGAAGTTAGCCAACCTTTAAGCCGATTGGTTCTAGGTGAGCTAAGTTAGGATCTTCCAGAGTGCAGCCCAAGTGCAACGGAGTGCAACCAGGTGTATAGACAAAAAGAGTGCAACTAGAGTGTAGCCAAGCATATAGATAACCAAGTATGAGTTATGACTCTATTGAATCAGAATGTCAGCAATGAGCAACCACTTCCAGAAAGCAGAGTTGAAAAGTTTAAAATTTTGAACTTAATTTCACCTTAGAAACAAAATGGACACTGAATACAGAGACGACTGCAGCTTTGTCTCAAATAGCAGGCTGCAACAGTTTTAACTAATGTATATCAACTTACATGTACCCTTTATGTCAAAATGTCTAGTTAGTGGACTGTTCATTCCCTTTCAGTCTTCTTTCCCCTTTCAGTACAATGACAGAGGAATTCAATGCAAAATATTGGACAGATTTTTATTTGGTTTTAATTGTTGCTGCGGTTTTTCTCTTGTTTTGAGACAGGGTCACACCAGGTAGACCAGACTGGCCTTGAACTTGCAGCAATTCTCCTGCCACTCTGCCCATGGCATGCTGGGATTTTGGTCATGTGCCACCACACCTGGCTATGTGTTTACAAAGCACCACTTCAGTGAGACATTCGAGGGGTGATGGCAAGCCTTCTGATATTAGCCTGTTGAACCTAAGTTTTGAAACCCTTTTGTGTATCTATTTGTATTTTAGTTCAAAAGTAGCCACACACACACACACACACACACACACACACACACACACACAAAGTAGCCACACAGAGATCTCAAAGACAGCATATTTAGCCACTTTCCCTTTTATCTGCCGGGACAAAAGACAAAGAACCCACCCATCCAGCCTTTTGCTGTCCTAGTACTTGATCTTAGCCAAAAGACCAAGAAGCAGTTGTCCAGTTCGTTAGGACAATAAATATGGACTATTCTAATGGGATTTGGCTTAAGTTGTTTAAGTTACTGGCAATATTGGAAATTGAAAGAAAAAGATTTAAGCTTACTTATTCATACATCTAAAAGGCAATAAAATACCTATCAAATATTCATCTAAGTAATATCTTAAGAATTAATTTACATTTTTTCCTCTCAAAATCTACCCTTATATGAAATGAACCAGTAAATGTCTCCTGGAAAAAAAAAAAAAAAAGACATCCAGCAGAGCTGAAATAAAATGTATTTCATAATGTAGATTACAAGAAATCTCATTCTTATCTGGCGCTCTGTTCACACAAGGATTTATGCCACTCACGAAATGAGATTCTATTGACTTCAGATTCATCATCAATATGTTTAGGACTTCTTAAAACAAAGACAATAATAAACGCAATGCCACTTACAAATCTCTGAAAACAGTAATCAATTTCCCAAATACTTTCAAGTCTGTCAACTTTGTCAAAGGCTGACATACACAGCAATGGTAGAACAATGGATCCTACATTACTCCCTACTTACCAAACACATCCTTCCTTCCCCATGGCAAGTCAATACACAGCTGCCAGGCATGCTTCCATTATGAATCATTTCTACCTGCTAAAAGTGTTATGGCTATAATTTATGACTGGAAAACAAAATGGCTTGCAAAAAGGAAATCATTTCTCACTTTTTTCTATTTGTAGAAAGCATTGGTCTTGGGTTATATTCTCTCTAAGTTCTAGAGTATGGAAGCCAAATCTCAGAAGCCCTTCCAGGTTTGAGATGTTTACCTTGAGCCTGAGGGAAGCAAGTTAGTGACCAGGAAGGAAAGAAAGTAACAGAGCTGACAGCTGCAGGCTGATCCTTGAAGGACCAGAGAACACTCATGTCCCAGTAGCACCACACTTGGTCCCCTCCCCAGTCTGGGAAGATCCAAAGTCCAGAAAGGCAAGAAATGAGGCAGATTAGCTTCCTGTTTGGCCAAGGGCAAATTGTAAAGAGGAGCCATTATGAGCCAATATTCAAATCATCTAGAAGATAAATCCAGGCTTAAAGAGAGGGGAACCAACAAATAGTATGCTATGAAGCCATTTTTAACACCAACATGACCTTCACATTTTCTAACTTATTAGTCAGTGTCTTTATTCTTATTTAGAAATGTGAACTATCAAACAAGTAGCAACAAATATTGTGAGACAGTTAATATATGAATAGATACAATTTAAAATTACTTTGGAGGTGCAGTAGTTTGGAATGAAGCCTCTTTCTGGTGTCTTTACCCACAAACTGTGTAGGAGGAAGTGTGTGTGGAAGGTGAGATTAAAAAGGAGAAGAAAGAGAAGTAGGAGATGAAGAGAGTGAAGAGGACGGCTATAGGGAGGAGGGGGAATGAAGAAGAGGAAGGAGAAGAAGGAGATAGCAGCATGTTGATAGCTCTTTATGTCACATTATCATACCCTGCTGAGGGAAGCAGAACTCCATCAAAGCTTGAAAAACAATGGGACAACACCTACCCAAACTTCACATATTCATATTTATGCCTCTTAGCACAAAGCTTCTATTTCTGGCTCTTTTTCTTCGGGAAATATTCATGCAACTGTTTGGAGATGTTCGACAGAGCATTATACAGTTAATGCGAAACATAATCCAAACTAAAGCTAATTGGCACATGTTCTTCCAAGAAGACTTTATATTCTGAAGGGAAATGTACATGAAGAAGCTTCATAACCTTTTAAAGTAATGACATAGATGCATAAAATAAATGCGGAAAGATTTCCAGGATTTATGTAAGAGGTAAAAAATGTTTTCAAAACCTATGGTTTATATAACATGATCCTGAGGGTGGAATGTTCCTAAGTGCAGTTGTCTGATGGAAGCACAAAAAAATACGGGCTAACCAATGTGTGTTGACAGTTCTTACCTCTCTGTGATGTGATAGGGGGGTTTTATGTTACTATTTTACTTTTCTGTGTCATTTATGTTTTGGGCAAAATTCATGTGTTACTTCTACATTGTATAAAAATAATAAATGTATTTTCTTAGACCCATGCTAAGTCACAGAAGTGCACATTCTAAGACGTACATCAATAACAAAAAGGAAATTCATTGGCACTGGGGAAAAGAGCAGACAGCCATTCAGCACAGAAATCATAATATATATATAAAACCTTGTTCCCTCCTTCTAGATCTAAGTGCTGAATCACTTGACATTTCCCTTTTTAGACTTTTTTCTTTTTTAAAATTATTTTTATTACATCTTATTTATTCACTGTGCATGTATGTTCACTTATGAGTGCACATGCCAAGGCATGTGGAGGTCAGAGATCAGTTCTCAGACATCTCTTGTTCTAGGATGTGAGTACCACAGACAGGACTGGGGTCATCAGCCTCGTTGGCAAACGCCCTTACCCTCTGAGCCATCATGTTGCCCACACTTGGCCACTTTTTAATCTCAGTTTTTACAATACAGGGAAAGCTACTATTGTCTTCTTTATTTGTTTTCAAAATCTATTAGTCTCTCATGAATAACCTGGACTCTTCAAGACAGTGTGGTTTTTGATGGCAAATTAATATTTGTATGAATTAGAAACTTGATGGCAACTGTTTTCTGGGAATGGTTAAGGAAATTAAAAAAAAAAAAGGTAAAACACATTTTGGACAATTCTCTTCTGGTTCCAAAGAACACAGTACAGACCCGGAAGAGTTAGATTTTCACTGTAATTCTCTGCCTCAACTGCTCTCTGATCGCTTATGATCAGAAAATTACTCAAGTGGGAGCCGTGCATGTATGTGGCTACCACCTAATAGAGTTCTCAAAAGCACTTTAGGAGCTATTAGGACCAGGCAAACGCACTGTCTGAAGATTAGCAACGTCCAAATGCAATTGCTTCCATTTATATATGCCCCCTCTTGAGGCCCAGGAAGTATCAGGCATGCTCCTGGATTATGGTATTAGAGACTGAAGAATCCTGGAAATGTGCAGAAGCTTCTCCATTACCTAACATGTCAATGAGGATCCCCAAATCAGCCTGAGAGGTGGTAGAAAAATACAGGAGGATGAGACCAGGAAGTGAGAGGATGGGATTTCATTTACAGAACAGTTGTCACAGACTGTAGCTAAGTTGCCAGAAGAGAATATGACACCACCCTAGTCAGATTCTCTACTTTTCAAGGATATTTTAGAGGAAAACAGAAAGCCTGTGGATACATGTGGACACCTTTTGCGATTTTTAATCTGTGTGGATGAAACAAATCAATTGGAAGGTTCTACTCAAAACCTGCCAATCTGTGACTAGCTGTGCACTGGGGGGGGAGGTGACATAGCATTAGTTCAGCTGTGATGATATCAGCAACATAGAAGCGCACACACACACACACACACACACACACACACACACCACCTGTAAAAGTTAATACTGAATTCTAACTGCATGTAGGTCTCTTGCTACTTGGAAGCAGAGAGCCCAGTGGTCACTGACTAGGAAGACAAGGTCTTGCTTCTTAAACGGAGTTGCTATTCTTAGCTCCTGGTCATGGTTATATCCAAGATAATATGTAGTATCTAAAAATGCATCGTTAAGGACAAATTACTCGAGAAAATCAATTGTCAATGGACCGATAAATATGTATGTAATGCCTTCCAAACAGGCTGTTGCTACATGCTGAAGGCAGCTGGTGAACAAGTCAGATGCGTTTTCTGTTCTCATTCTCTGTCTTTCATAGAGCACAGAGCACTGTGAAAGACAGTTCTTAGGCACTTAGGTAATAAATTGTATACATAACCTTGCCTTGTAAACAAT
The DNA here is from genome assembly GCF_907164565.1 of Psammomys obesus. Taxonomy (NCBI): domain Eukaryota; kingdom Metazoa; phylum Chordata; class Mammalia; order Rodentia; family Muridae; genus Psammomys; species Psammomys obesus. Next base: position 3,600,609 of record NW_026585689.1, on the reverse strand, counting down.
GGGGCAACAATGGTCCATGAAATTTTAATAGGTGGAGGAATATCTTGTGTGGATATAGCAGCTGTCAATTCAGATCTGATTGGCCAATTAGCTGGGCAGAAGGATCATGAAGTAGAAGGCAGGACTTCCTGGTAGAGAGAAAGGAACACTGGGAAAGGAAGAGAAAAAAAACCCTTCGGTCAGGAGACATAGAGGAGGACAGATTGTGAGCCTGGGAAGATACCTGGCCACATGGCTGGATGAGGCAAGATATCCACCTTACATAGGGTTAACATAGGTAAGCTAGTCAAGGCTCTGCCCAGCTAAGGCCTAAGTTTTAAACATTTAAAAGGTCTTGGCATCTTTATTTTTCTGGTTTAAAGACCCCTGGGGCTTAGGTTTTTCTTTTCTTTTTTCTTTTCTTTTCTTTTCTTTTCTTTTCTTCACCAGGAGATATGGACCCCTAGTTACAACACTGTATGGTGACCTTATGGCCCAGGTACTGAGCAGCACTCCAGTCACACGTGGATGGTGACTGGGTGTAAACAAACTTGCTGTGTTACAGCTGCACAAAGATGCAACAAAACATGTACAAATATGCCCAGTGCAAAGTCCCTACTGTTGTATCTATATATCAATATTTATAATGGACGTATATCTATATTATATTCCTAGGTAGAGGTAGTTATGTACAGATTATAGATAGATATAGATAGGTAGAATGTATGCACACACATACGTATACATATACGTATGGATTATATATGTATGTATATGACAATGGCTGTCTCCTGATGGAAAGATCAAGATTCCAGTAGTTGTTCAGTCCATTATGTTGGATGTCTCAGCTGGTCTTCAGTTTACATTGGAATTCAATGTAGGTTCAAACACCAGTGAAGTATTACCTCAGCAACAGGATAGATAAACTGGCCAGCAAGAGTAAGGGAAAGCAGGAAAAAAGACAAAGCCTTCCTTCCTTGGTGAGCCTTTACTTGGCTTGCCACCAGGTATGCCCTGGGTTTAGTGTGGGTATTCCTACTTCAGATGACTCAGTCAAAAAAAAAATCTCACATAACTGTCCAGCTACTTGGGTTTTTTTTTTTTAATTTCAGATGTAGGTAAGTAGACAACCAAGGTTAGCCATCACAGGCAGTGAAGGGACTCTAGCCAGCCTGAGCAGCACAGCATGACTTTGGCAGGCCTTACCATCTCCCACTCCTTCTGCCTTGCTAAGAACTGTTAGATTACCTTCCTAAAGCTAGCCCCCAAGGTCTAGTCCCTTACCTGACCACTTCCTCTTCCTGAGGCTGACCACCAAAGTCAGCTATCAAAGTATTGACTTCCAGCTCTGAAAAGCCTCCTTTGGCTCACCTAACATGTCCAATTAAAATTCGACACCTCATCCGAACACAGGGGTTCACCTTTTACCTTTATAAACCTTCATTTTCTCCTATGGGCCACATCTGTCTGCTTTCTATCCAGAGGCAGTCCTTTGTCCCTCCTCCGGGACAAATGCCCTCTTTTCCCTTTACCTTTTCCTTTCCCCATCTCCCTTGTGCCCTATCTCCTGTCTTTGTCTCTTCTTCTCTGCCCTTTGTCATCTGGAGCAAATAAATCTTTTTTTTGTGCTGAGAACTTGGTCTTGGGGGTTCTGACCTGACACCAAACCTTTCAGGCAGCAAATGGTGTGTGTGTTCAATATGCTGTGTATTGTTTTTTAACTTCACTATGTTCCTTGCTTGAATCCATGAGGTGATTCATGAATCACTTCCAATGATTGGCCTACTCCATCCAGGTGTATACAGTGCCAACTTCCACACCTGAGGATCCTTTGTTCCTTGGTCATCAGTGAAGACAAAACTGAGAGTTTGCATTGAATGGAGTTTTTACCTAAAACAAGTAGATTCCATCCTTTGGATTGGAAAACCACCAGTGAGGGAATAGCGGTAACTTTAAGATCTGAGCTATTTCTCAGGTGCTCCGGAGGTGTAAACGCTTTTAATAAGTATGAGGCCTTTCAGCAAATTAAATTCCAAGTAAGTTAGGAAAATAATTATTCTCTGCCCATAACATTCTCTGCCCTACATTGTGCAGTTAATAATTTGAGTCAGTTTCCCTGCCTCAGAACACAAGGGCTAGAATCTCTCCCTAGTCAAGTATCAACTCTGTTTATCCCTGTGTCACACTCACTTACACACCCATGTGGATGCAGTCCTAGTTCCGAACCTCTTGATTTCATTTGTGGATGATTGTACCAGCTTCCCAGATGCAGTTGCCAGTCAAACCCTCCCTCATTCTAACCCCAGCTAAACAGCAGCAACCATGACTTTCCTCCCTTGCTCACTTCAGAACGTTACTTCGGCTCATGTTACCTTAAGTGAAATCAAATCAAATCTGACATTTCCCCCTTTTTTTCCTAGGTGATCCCTCTCAGCATTCTGTGATCCACGTAGACATTTAACATATCATATTGTCCTTTTTTATCCACATTTCCTGTCCCTCACTGACCACACTAGCCTTCCCTCCTGCCTTTGTCCTGTCCCCTCTCTCTCTCTCTCTCTCTCTCTCTCTTTCTCTCTGTTTATCCAGCGTAATATTTTATGGATTCTTTGGGAAATCCCCTATCACATCATACACCTGTATTACATTTGCTTCCTAGTCCTTCCCTGTCCTTCTTCCTCTTTTGTTATCCCCTAACCGGTGTGGGGGGTCAAGTCCAATTCCTGTGATCTCACTCACTCATCACTCCCTGTTATGTTGCCAGTTTTGTCTGTCTCCACAGTGCACACAAAGCTCTGTTCCTGCATCACCCCTATCTCTGTGTCACCCCTTCTCTCTTTGCAGTAGATAGATCCTGCCTGGGTGGGCCTACCTTGCCCAGGCAAGCATGTGTGTATGTGCCATGAGTCTGTACTGTCCACTTTAGCTACTGAAATTGTCTACTCCATAGGATCTAGCCTAACTCTTATTCCTGGCATCATGAGCCCGTTCTACATAGGCTCTTCTGATGACATTTGGGCTTTTCTTTTATCTTTCATTGCTTCTATTGCATATACAGGTTTTAAATACCATTTGCATTTAGTAGATTTACACATCCTTTATTTTTACTTACTAACGCAAAGGCTGTTTATAACAAATGCTTGTGATTTCTGTAGCAGTTAACTTACTATCCTTTGCACGCTACTGTAGGCCCAACTCTATGTGCACCTTGACATCCAGGAAATACCAGGAAGAGCTCTAATTTCCTAATCACAAGTATCTATCTACTGTGCACCCTGGCTTTAGTTCTCTGACAGATCACCTCCTTACAACAGGAGCAAGATATAGTGCCTGTTTATCTCCAAGCTTTGCGGAAATGTGAGCATTTACAGATAGGAAGATATTCATCTCTTCTGACTAGTGTTGGAAGTCACATGTTCTGCAATCCCTGTAAATCTAGGGCAGGTATCTTCCTCCATCAGTATGGTCAAGAGGAAGCAATTAATACTAGTAGTTTCTAAACAGGATTATTTATTTAATAGCTAAAATTTTTTAAAGTCTTCGTTTTAAGACACATTTCCAGTTAATAACACAAACTCTGAAAAGCTCAGCTGGCACTTTCTGGGATTTTTCTTCTTTATCAATCTGAGGATACTGAAGTCTAAGCCCTTGGAAAATTTCTAGTAAGTGGTTGGGAAATAGACACTGAGACATACTGGTTTTACTTCTGGGATCTCAGCTGCTTTGCTGAGCTCACTATCCAAACAGTGGTGTTGCTGTTGTGTACCAGTTTTCCTCCGAGATGGAAACATTCCATACTACAGGGAAGCTCATTAAACAGGAAGGTAAACATCGCAGTATAAGCTCAGGAAGTCCCTGAAACTGATTAGATGCACTAGGCCCCTTTTCTGTCAAAGGAAGCAATAAAAGCTGAGCACTCCTTTCAGACAAGGTGAAGCTGAGCTGCAAAGAAGATGCAGATCAGAGCAGCTGCCTGGAAGAAGCAGAAACAGGTCAAGTAGCCTGGAAAAGGTTTACCAGAGTCCCTTGGAAGGGGGACGCTGTCTAACATGTTGAGTGCTCTGCAGGCTGTGCAGTGTGCTTCATGTTTCTAGCTTTTGTGAGCTGTTACTCTTGCCATGGTGGGGGTTGGTGATGGAGCTGTCTTTGAACCATTTCTGCTCCTGTAAGTAACTCCTCACCCACATTCCTTCAAGTAACCCCAATAAAACTCATTGATTCACCAAGTTTGGACTTTCATGGTATCCATACTTTGGTCTGGTGTGGGTTCTTTATCTAAGGTGAGTAGATGTCTGTGTTATATCTCCCCAGGATGAGTTTTGTCACACAATAGTTAAAAATAACAAGTAAAAATAACAAAATGCTATGTGTTTAAAGAAAAGTTTCCTGTACACAGACGATAAGACTAGATAGTAATTTGAATTTCTTTATATTAAAAACATCTAATTTAGTACACGAAAGAGCTCTCCTTGAGAGGAGATGACATTCATTTAATGTTAAGATGCTACCAAGATTCAGAATATTGTAGAGACTTATTTGGAATATTTAATGCCTGACTTGACATATTATTACATAGATAAAATCAAAATTATTCAAAACATAGCATGGCAATAAAGCAAATAGTATGTCAGGCAGGTAAATACAGTTTCAATTCAGTACAGTTTGTTGATAAATATTAGAGCCAATGTTCTCTTGGGATTGTTAAATTAGAGAGTTCATTTTATGTACAATTCTTTGAGGGTCTTTCCAAAATAGATGATTTTTTAGATTTTTTATACTAATCACAGGTTATTTACTTTGTATCCCAGCTGTAGCCCTCTCCTTCATTCCCTCCCAATTCTACCCTTCTTCCCTCTCAAAATACATGAATTATTGGCAGAAGGATAGAGTTTCAAGGTGACTACACTGAAGGGGTAACAAAATTTTCAATATTTAATTTGGGGCATATCTGTTCAGAAATAATAATATATTTTACTATGACTTATGAATATTTGTAAGTATGTCATCATAAATTAATACACTCAAGATGTAAATTATTAATGCCCAAATTTGAAATGAATTAGAATGCTTCAAATTTGAAATAAGTGTGAACTAATCTTATAATAGATTTATTCACAGATATACAAGAGGTCTCCGTAAACTTGAAGACCAATATAATAATGAAAAGTTGATGCTAAAGTGTGTGTGTGTGTGTGTGTGTGTGTGTGTGTGTGTGTGTGTGTGTACCTTCTATGCACACTCAAATATGAGGGTGCATGGGCCTCTGTGCACACTCTTGGAGATTAGAGAAGGATGCCATGTGTCAAGCTCTGTCAGTCACTGCTGTATTCCTTTGAGACAGGTCTCTTCCTGAACCTGGAGTTAGGCTATTAGCTAGTGGGCCATTGGGGTTGGGGATGTAAGTGTACATGGCCATGCCTGCCTCCAGGTGGGTACTTGGATCCAAACTCAGGCCCTAATGCTTGTGAAAGTCTCTCTGTTGACCAACAAACAGCTTTAAAAACTGAGAAAAAAAATAGGAAACTTCTCTACAAAAATTTTTGTCTTATATACAGAGATAAATGCTGTAACATTTTGTGCATGTTTATATATTTTGGATCTATGTTAAGTTTTTCTTTCCCTTTCTTTCTTTCTTCCTTCCTTCCTTCCTTCCTTCCTTCCTTCCTTCCTTTCTTTCTTTCTTTCTTTCTTTCTTTCTTTCTTTCTTTCTTTCTTCCTTTTTTTTCAAGAAAGAGTTAGGTATTCCTCATTTGCCTGACCTGAATTTCTTTGAAACTGCTCAGAGAAAACCAAAGACTTATCTTTGCCTCTATCATCTGGCTGGAATTTTTCTTCTCATTTTATCTTATCAGCAGAAAATACAACAGGAAATTACATCTATGTTGCTGGAGCAATGAAAACGAACAAAGAGGAGGCATCGGGCTTCAAATCAACTACAAACTAGAAACAGTCACAGAGGGAGCCACCCTAAACAGTGTCTGTGTCCCACTTTCCTGCCTGAAATCCATATCTTGTCATCTTTGGAGTAACAGATTTTCTAAAGGACAATTATCAGAACCTCAATCTGACCTTCTAAAGACCTTTAGCTCTGTTTTCTTTCTAATCAGAGAACTGCAGCTTTTATATCACAAAATATTTATTAGATCACAGTTGGTTCTTTGTTGCTACTGTTTTCAATGAGCTCATAGTTGACTCATTACCTTTTTTTCTTTTCCATTGTAAAATCACTATATCCTTTCCCTAGGAAGTTTTTTGGCTATTGAAATGTATACAATCAATAGGATGCTTACACCTGTTAGGAATAATAGCTATTTCCCGGAAGGTCTTGGTTTAATCTAAAGCCTAATAAGGAAACATGACAGGGCACTGGGTGATGATAAAACCTGGGCCCTGCCAAGGACAGTGGAAGGTCCTCACCCTAGCTCCTCCCTCACAGAGTTGCTCATATTCCATGGAAGTCAGTTCAATGCTTCAGGCTGTCCAGACCTGTCACTAAAGCTCACTATACTCCAGAATCAAAGCAGGATGCAAGAGACATTCAGAGTCTGCCATGCTTCTGCGTTTACTCCTGTGGACATAGCAATGCAATATAACACACAGTCTTCTCCAACAAATTCTGTTCATCCTTCCCAGAACCCAGGGAAAGATCTCAGAGTATGCGAACATCACTGAATTCGGAAATCATACACTGAAGCTAATTTACTAATAAGCCATGAAACACTGTCATAAATTACTTCAACTAACTGGTACTTGTCCAATTAAATGAACAAACTACATCCTGCAAGGTACCGGCCTTAAGGATTTATTGCTGTTGTTTATTCACATGCTAATTTGCTAAATTTCATTAAGTGTCTCTAGGTCTATTCATTCACTTTACCTTAATGACCCAGGCTCTATAGAGCTTGTGTTTTCAGTTCTCCATTTGTCTAGTCAAGTGCATGGCATTTTAATCTCCATAAGTTGCCTTTTACTTTGACAGTGGAGACCACACACAAGCTTCAAATGTGCAGACAGACGGGGTTACACATGATGGAGTAGGGCAGCTGACAGGCGAGTTAAGCTAGGATGCCACCGATCTTGCACACAAAGCTCATCAGGACAAATGGACGAAGCCTTCCAGACCCATTCCCCATCTGCTGACAGAGGCCGCTTCCTAACAGATTAGCATGGTGAGCAGAGATAATTCTTAAGTGAAAAGAGACAAGGTGTGGGGATTGGGGAGGGCTCACCCATTACCTTCTCAATGAGATCTATGCAACCTTGCTTATGCCAGTCAGCGGGTACCTAGTCAATGCCCTCTCTCCTATATTCCCTTTGTCCCAGAATACATGTGCTCTTAAATAACTATTGCAATTTTATTGGTAAAACCAATGCAAAGTTGCTCTTGTTATACTTCAAATATGAGAATTGTTGGGAAAATAAAAACAGAATAGAGGTCCACTAAGAACACACACAAAGGAGAAAAACATAACCACCATCAGACCATGGCAGATACACTCTTTTGGAGGCATTGATTCCAAATGGCTGCTTACCTAGCAGAGGACAATGGCAGAGCCAAAATCAAACTGCACCCAAGTCCAGCTTGGAGAATTAATGAGGTTAATGGGGTTACTTGAAGGCACTCCGGTGAGGTGTTACTTATAGTCACTCAAGGACACACAGAGCTTGAGCGACATAATCAGCTGCATCATCAAGCAGCCCACATTGTGAAGAATCACAAACACTGCTTCACTGCAGTTCCCTGCAAACTTCCAGACAACTACTCTACACAAGATTCTCCTCTCTTCCAGAAATAGTTTGCCCTATCCTTTAGGGAGAGGGTTAGTGGGAGTCTTCAAGTTTCATAAAACTCCTGCATCTTATTTGCATAACTTCTTTGAATTTCACAAGCCTGGGGATCCACCCCTTCTCCCTCTAAGAGGAATATTTCAATCTGGAGGAAATAGCCAATTAGTAACAACCACTTCTTTAAATTCCTGTCTCCTTTAGTTATATTTAGAAACTCAAGATTATTTCAATAATATGACACCTGATGAAATTATAATTAAAAACATGAAGGCTTCTCCTATATCTACTCAACCTCATTTCAGAGTAAAACAAGAAAGGATGTCTTTTTACTTTCATTGCAACGAGTATTACTAATACTAATAATAGATCTTTTCTAACAGAAGTATCGTTTAAAGCTTACAGGGAATGAATTGCATTGCGTTTTGACTATATTTCTTCATGTTTGTGTCACGTTTTCTAATCTTCTTGTAAACATGAATTGACAAATACTTACATTAAGGATTTTCAAAGGAGTGATGAAAATAAAAAAAAATTTTAAAAAACCACATGGAATAAGTGTCTTGACAGCCAGGCATCTAAGACTTGGTTTATACATACCATCAGCCACTTAGACATCCTCTCATAAATACACAGCACAGTTGCTCAGAAATCACATTGCAAATGTTCTTAAGCCTGGCAGCAACATTAATTTTAATTTTAGGCACCCTCTATCAGCAAGTACTTTCTAGCCAGATCACCATTTATTAACGTGTGCTTCCAGTATGCAGCTGAATACAAAGAAAAAAATGGAGAAGGAAGTGAGGAAAGGAATGAGGAGGAAAAAAAAAAAAAAGATGGGCAGAATAAAGGGACACCTAGCCTGTTGCCTCTTGACCAGATGTGTGGACAGGAGAATGCATATTATTATCGCTATCAGAACAAATATCCTGGAGTACAGTATGTAGCACACTCAAAGCCTTGCTCTGCACACAGTGGTCCTGAGCCTTGGAACACAGGGAGCATCTGTTAGTTCATGCAAGTTGCCACTGCAGGCTCACGTTAAGATGCAATGAATCCGACTCAGTGTTATTCCATTCTGTACAATGAACTTCGGCTGGGTGTCTCTGATAGTTTACCGCAATTGGGGCAAGAAGCTTGCTAAGTCACATTAGAAAGATCTTTCCTAGCCTTGCTATCTGATGGTGTCACTGTACATTTCATGGGTATGATTTTAGCCTACCTTTAGCAAGAAATCTGCTAGACTGTTCTACTTTTTAACAAAGTCATTAATTGTTAAAAATAAGTGTTACTTATTTTTTGAGATTTTCACACACTAGGAATGTCGGAAAAAAGCATTCGAAAACTACTATTCTAAAATCTTCAGATACATATAAATTTAAATGAAGTATTACATGAAGCATAATGACCTCCTAGAAGCCATAGGTCCCTGGATTTAAAAATAGTTATTTGTTTGTTTATTTATTTATTTCTATTACTTATTGTGTTAGAGATTGAATCTAAGGTTTTATCATGTGAGGCATGCACTACCACTGAGCTATCATCAGGCCCTAAAACTTCCTCATAGTGATGTTTTCTCTTAGAAAATTTCACCGTTAACCCTCCCCCACCCCTGTTCTTTGTCTACAAATATTTGCTCATTCTGCTTGTGTTTGGAGCTGGACACGATATATGTCCCTTACTTCAGTGCTCATGAGCACTGCCTCCCTTGTCATTTTAATTAGTGTCAACGTAATTTTTCTTCGACACTAGGAAGGATCAAGTTTGAAGAGTAGTCATGTAGTGGATTAGAAATCTGCCTTCTTACCTTGCTCTGCTGTTGCTGCTGCTGCTGCTGCTGCTGCTGCTATTAACATTGGCAAGTGGCCTACTCTCTCTCTGGGATGCAGCAGTTTAATTCAAGGAATAATGTTCTTGAAGGCTCCTCCTGGTCCTTACTATTTTGGTTCTCAGTGTGGTCCTCGTCTCTTGGATAGAAAATAACCTTGAAGAGGATCCTTTTAACTCAGTCTTCTGTCAGAGGCGGGGCCTTCTCTGGAGGGCTGAGGCAAAGGCCCTGAGGTGACTTCATTCTCCTGGGTGGAGATGCACCCCACAAGGCAAAAGCGCTGCTGTTGTAGCAGGCCTTCTGTAGATCCAAAGTGGGAGTGAAGTTCAACCGAACACCCTCCAGTTCTGGAAACAGATGTGTCCCCAAATGTAACAAGTTAAACAGGCTCCTCACATTAATCCTCTGTCCAATAGAAAACACCTAACCATAGTGGTAATTCAGTTGTGAGTCACACACTCTCTGACTTGTTATCTTGAGTCATTTTCACAGTGATCCATCAGCTGGACAGCCTCAAGGATGTTCAGTATTATCTTTGTCAAAGGCATGAAGAACAGATTAAAAAAATCAGAAAACTTCACCCTCAGCAATGACAAGTAAATCACGCTGCCTACAGCCATCAGTTGAAGATGTTGGAGAGCATGTGACTAACTTGGCCACTCTGGTGTCATTCCCTAAATTCTCAAGAAGTGGCAATGGGAGCTGAAGCGATGGCTCAGCAGTTAAGAATGCTTGTTGCTCTTGCAGAAGACCCGGCTTCAGTTCCGAGAACCCATGTGGCAATACACAACCATTTGTAACTCCAATTTCCAGAGGATCTAGTGCCGCCTTATAGCCTCTGCGGCTACTGCATGCACATGGAACACCGACACACACAGCAATGAAGCCAAAGATAAATATACCGCTCATAAAGTAGTCATCTTATTCCTTTAATCACTGTCTATCCAGAAAAAGGGAGAAGGGGAAACCACAAATATGTCAACTGTTTAAGATTTGACCCTTTCTTATTTATTTCAAGAACACCCTTACTTAAGACATTGATTAATCTAGGGACATAGAACACTGATAAGACATGAGAGAATAACAAACAGAAAAAAAAATAAATCAGTCAAATTTTTGATACCTGCCTTTCTCATCCATAAAAAACAATAATGAAACATGATGATGCCAAGAAAGTTATGAGTGATACGGTGAGTCAGAGGATTTATACAGCACAGAACTTGGCATCAGTATCGAATAAATGTTAGTTCTCCTTTCACATCAACTCTTATCTTTACTCTAGTATTTATAGCTGTGTCACCTTGGAAATACTAAGAAGATCTACCTTACAGGCTCATTGTAAGATTGGATAAGATAATCCAAACAAACCACCCAGAGTAGATCCATAGTGAAAGATATTCATACTGTTGTTTTGCAATCATTGTTAAACTTTTTAAATTTTAAATATAGAATTTACTTTTTAATTTTTGTATGGTTGTGTATGTGTGGTGAATGCCAATGTGAATGTGCAGGAATGTGTGTCTGTGCACACATACATGAGGCTAGAGGAAGTCATTGGGCATCTTCTTTGCCTGCTTATTGCATTCCTTCTTAATTAAGAAATGAATTTATTATTGGCTTGCCTCTCTGTGTGTATGTGTGAGTGAGAGTGTGTGTATGATGTATGGATATGAGTGGAGGTATGCTACGTCACAGTGTCAGTGTGAATGTCAGGGAAAGTTGCCTCTTTCCATTGCGGGTTTCAGGCGTAGAACTCAGGTCACTAGGCTTGCATGCCATGAACCTTTGCCTAATGGGCTATCTTGCTGGCCCTCCACCTAACTTTACTGAACATGAAGCTTTCCATTTGGTTTGACTGGCTGGCCAGCAAGCTAATGGGATGTAACCCTATTCCACAGTACTGGAAGTTTAGGTGTGTTTGGCTCGACCCAGCTTTTATATAGGTTCTGTGGATTTGACCTTAGACCTCCTTCTGAAGTGAGTACTCTTACTCACTGACTCTTCTACCCGGTCCTTAAATATATTCTTTCTGATACAAGTAGTTAGGAACTACAGAAGAATGGCGAAATACTTCATGATGAAGGACAATAACACTCAGCTTGGAAGGAATGCACTAGAAAATGTGGGGAGCATTTTCTATATAGTGTGATGGCTGAGAATGCTACTAGCACTTAGAGACTGGCAGCCAAGAACGCCAAACACACCAAGAATGCAGAAATACTGTCATGGTGTGGAACTGTCCTATCTTAGATGCCTTAGGTCACCTCTCCATTGAGAAACACAAAGTTGTTCAATCTTGTCTTCTCTACAGGGCTCAGAAAGAGGAAGACAGCTGATGAAGGTAGCAGAGTAAGGTAGCACCGAAGCTGAAGCTACATTTTAAATCAATTACACAGCAGGGATTTCCCCAGTCTTTGCAATTGCCATCCACAGAGACAATACATCTATATTCTAGAACAGTGGTGGCACATACTCCTCGAAGGCACAAGCTTCCTAAGGAAACCTGAAAGTGTGCTTTCTTGCTCTGTGCTTTGAAAAGATCAAGCAAAAGAATGATGTTTATTTTGTGTGTGTGTGTGTGTGTGTGTGTGTGTGTGTGTGTGTGTGTGTGTGTGTGAATAATAATATACTAGCTTTCTCCACTGGCTCTGTTGCAGAAAGGGCTGCAGTGGTTACTTGATCTCCTAGTACACATGATTAAAGAAGTGAAGGTCTCATTCCCCTACCAGGGCCTCACTTTATAGGGAGAAAGACCTTGTTCTACTTGTTCTGTAATCACAGCATGTCATGCACGCATGTCAGGGTGAATGTCTAAGAAATCACGACACTTCCAGTCACCTCTAATCATAATGGCAAGAAACAGCTCAATTACTTCTGATGAGCTCTATTCAAGCTCCACTCGTGTTAGTCTATTTTTACATTCATGGAGCATCTAATGGTTTCAGAGCCCGGTGGTAGACGCTGCCTAAGATGACTCAGACACAGTACTTGGCCTTGAGGTACTTAAGTCATGAGGGAATAAGAAAATGTAAGTAGATCATTTCAATGTGCTGTAGCTTGTATTATGACAGAGGGGAGAATTATAGGTTTGTAGAGCAAGCCTAAGTATGAAATTGACTTTGATTAGGTGTGTAAGTACTTTGAATGATACAGATACACCAGTTTCCTAACGCTAACAAGAGGAACAAAGTTAATTATAATCAAAATGAATATATGCAAGAGCAAATGTGTACGTTTGCCTGTTTTAAATGTGTACATCTCATTTAGGATGAATGTAAAGTAAGGTTATCTTGAGTATTACATAAATACTACCTGTGCTTTTTTTGGGATGGTACTGGGGCTCTTTTACCATCAGTTTCCTCATTTGGGAAGCATGCAACTGTACCTGTGCTATCTAGCCCTGGGCATTGTCAGGAAGGAGGAAAATCACACCTGTGAAATTTGGGTGAGCAATATGAGTGACAGAAAGGTTACCCTTCACCACCTCACCTCCTTTCCAGGAGAACTGCATTTCTCTACTAGATATGGCTAAAGGGATAATTTGCCTCCTTTTGCAATTGGAATATTAGTAAGAGTGACATTTACCCCAAGCAGCTATGGTGGAGATCCTTCCCTCATAATGTCTTTGTCTGTGTAGCAGCCTTGGGGGCTGTATCTCCCAGATGGCATTAGCTGCACATGGGACAGCAGCTGTACAATCTGTACAGGATTTGGTTTGAATGGAAAACAAAGATTTTTGTCTCTAAGGTTTTAATGCACAAGCATTTCTGCCTCATGTCCTTTATCACACTGACTAGTTCACAGAACTGATATAAATTGTTATTTTGAGGTGTACTGACATAGGTAAATGGCTTTACTATCTGGTGGCCTTGAGGTATTTACTGAATTTGGCAAAGCCACAGCTCAGTAGTCTTCAGAATGTTCAGTAATCTCTCACAATAACACTCCTCAGAGCCAGACATGATGGCATCTGCCTGCACTTCCAGCACTTTAGAGCAGGAGGATCGTAAGTTCAGGGTCACCCTAGGTAAGTAATAAGTTTGAGGCCAGTTTGAGAATACAAGCTGGAAGTTAGTCTAAAGTAAGCAAAACAACGGCAACAAAGCATTAAGCAGAACTTACACAATCTCCAATCTTCTCCTTCCACTCTCTGTCCCCCTCCATTGGATATTAATGTTAGCTTGCATTCTGCAATTTGTTCTCCACTATCATGTCACCATGTGTCTATTCTACTAACACTGACACTCTACATAGATGAAGGACGCCTATGTGACAATTTTATTCCTATCAGCAGCCAGCAGCTCTAAAAGCTTCTTAACTGTTCAACCAGGATGTTTGTCACCAATGAAGGGCTTTCCTGCTTCTACAGAGGGGTTTGTTACTTATGGGGAATTATCAAAATGTTATTTTGGGTACATAACTCTTCGCCCTGACTTGTTCATCATAAGTAAAGGCATTTGAAATCTCTATCAAAGTAGCAACTTTTTTTCCTTTTATACATGTAAGTTTTCATTATAGGTATGCTCAGTAGCTGAAAAAAAATATATTTAGTATACAAATTATACAAATATATTATTGCAAGGTTTTAGAATGTTCTTGAAATGTCAGCTTACCTGTTCTGCAATTTAACTTCATTCATAATCAACTTTAATTCTAGGATTGTCTACTTCTTTATCTAACTCAGAGGTATTAACACTTATGAGAAAATGGCTTTATTAAAACCTACTCATAAGAAAAGAAGGAAAAGGAAAAAGGGAAGAAAGGGATTGAGTGTGGGGAGGAAAAACACTATTAAAAGAACTTCATTGTTGTCAAATACTTTATGCATAACCTGTTTATAGGATAGACAATTTTAAATAGCATGATGATGTCTTTCATAATCACAAAAGTGACTATACAAGAAATGAATATTCTGGGGACATAGCTGGTAGAGTACTTGCCCAGCATGCACAATGTCTGTGTTTGATCCCTAGCACCATATAAACTTGGCATGGTGGTGCACACCTGTAATCCCAGAACATGGATGGGAGTGGTGGATGCAGGAGAATCAGAAACTGAAGGCTATCCCTGGCTATATAGTGAATTTGAGGCCAGTCTGTAGTGCATAATACCTGTCTCATAGAGTGGGGGTGGGGGGGAGGAGAGAACGAAAATCAGGGACTAGAGTAAGAGCTCTTAACATTTATAGGAATTACAACCATAATACCTGTTGCTAGAAAAGGAAAATGGTGTAATCATCATGGAAAACAGTTTACGATTACTTACAAATTAAGACTAGAGTTACTCTAGACACAAGTCTTCCCTTATATATAGACAAGAAGGAATGAAAACATGTTTATATAAAATTGCATGTTATTCATAATAGTAAAAAAAATGAGATGTCCATTAATCGATGGATAGACAAGATGGGGCATCTTAGTACTATGAAACATATTCATCCACCAAGGGGACTGAAACACTGATTGGAGGCTACACCTCTGGAGGTTGAGTGTGCCGAACTAGATAGAAGAAGACACAAAAGGCCACCTGCGGCGTTTAATTTCCAGGGATATGAACTGAGTTGCGGTTAGATAATTAAAGTGAGTAGAGACAATAATTAGGGACCAAATGTCAAAAATCTAGGCAATATTTTTTTTTTTGCCATAACAGTAACAAATGTTTAAGAAAATACTTATAACATGATCCAAACATTATTTTGAAAGTTAGTCTAGATTGCCAACCTGACTGGATTGAGTAATGCCTAAAGCACACCTCGAAGTAACTCAGTCAGGGCATTTTGAGACATAAGGAACTGAGAAAGCGAAGGCCCACCTTGAATGTGAGAGGCGATGTTCCCCCAGTCTGGTGGTCTAGAGGGAATAAAGGGGGGAGGAGAAAAGCCAGATAGTACAAGTACACACACTCATCCTCTCTGTGTCCTGAGCGCTACTCTGACACCTGTTGGTGGTTGGTCCCAGTTCGTAAAACAAAGTAGTCTAAGCCAGCCATGAAAAGCAAGCCAGTAAAAAGCATTCATCAATGGTCTGTGCTTCAGTTCCTGCCTCCAGAGTTCCTACCCTGGCTTTCCTCAATGATGCGCTGCGATCTGTTAGAGCAAACTCTTTCCATGGATTTCTCGCAGGAATAACAAACTTTAGCAGTGTTGAAGCTGATCAGGCCGGGCACTTTAATTCAGTGACAAAAATGTACAAATAATTAAAATAGTACCAGAGAAGTGAGGTCTTTGTTATAACCCTTACACACACTGTGGTTGAGAAGCATTTGAACTGGTTTGCAGGAAGGAAATGAAAACATTTGGTGAAGGGATGCAGATTACAGAAGTCGTATTTAGAATGATGCAAGTGCTATTTAGTGAGCTATACTGCTGGACACTGAGAACACCAAAATGTTTGTAGGGATACGAACAGTCACAATTGCACTCATGGGGTTTCTAACAGGAACAAACACTTGGTCAGCGATTGTACTAGGAGCTGTTAAGATTATATTGTGGCAGAATTTGTGAACATTTGTACATGCCCTGGGACTTTCTGGGAGGCTGAGTTTAAAGGTAATAGAATAATTAATTTTTTGGCAGTCCACTGTTGAGACTGTGACATGTATTTCACTGGCTCTTTTTACGTTAATGTTCAGTGAAATTTTTGAGCAAAAAGCTGAGAGGTGGAAAACTGTAATCTGAAAAGAAAAGATGAGTATGTATAGTGATAGGCAAAGAAAATGTGATTACTAAAAGCAAGTTGATCACTTCAAACAATGACAATAGAAACGATATTTAAGAGATATCTCAGCAATTTGGCATAATTCTTTTTTGTTAATTTTTAAATTTTTTTATTAATTACAGTTTATCATGTTATATCCCAGCTGTAGCCCCCTCCCTCTCAATCCCACTCTCCTTCCCTCATCTCCTCCCATGCCCCTCTCCAAGTCCACTGATGAGGAAGGTTCTAGTCCCCTTCCCTCTGACCTTAGCCTATCAGGTGTCATCAAGATTGGGTACATTGTCTTCCTCTCTGGCCTGGTCAGGCTGTTTCCCCTCAGGGAGAGGTGATCAAAGAGGCAGCTACTTAGTTCATGTCAGAGACAGTCCCTGTTCTCCTTACTAGGCAACCCACTTGGATATTGAGCTGCCATGGGCTACATCTGAGCAGGGGTTCTAGGTTATCTCCATGAATGGTCCTTGGTTGGAGTATCTGTCTCAGAAAAGACCCCTGAGCCCAGATATTTTGGCTCTGTTGCTCTCCTTGTGGAATTCCTGTCTCCTCCCAGTTTTCCTATCTCCCCCTTTCATAAGATTCCTTGCACCCTGCCCAGTGTTTGGTTATGAGTCTCAGCATCTGCTGGATAGAGTCTTTCAGAGGCCCTCTGTGGTAAGCATCTGTCCTGTTCTGATGTCTGTCCCATTTGCCTATGAGTATGGATTTATCATCTTGTCCAGCTTCCTTAGGGGAACAGATTTTAATATGTTTGTCCTATAATATATGCCTAATATCCACTTATAAGTGAGTGTATATCATGTGTGTCTTTCTGCTTCTCAGGTACCTCACTCAGGATGATTTCTAGTTCCCACCATTTGCCTGCAAATTTCATGATTTCCTTGCTTTTAATTGCTGAGCAGTATTCCATTGTATAAATGTTATACCACTCCTAGGCATATATCCAAAATATGCTCAAGTACACAACGAGGACATTTACTCAACTATGTTCGTAGCAGCTTTATTCATAATAGCCAGGATTAGGAAATAAGCCAGATGTCCCTCAATGGAGGAATGGATACAGAAATTGTGGTACATTTACACAATGGTATGAATTTTTTTTACCTACCACATGTACAAGCATGTGAAGGTTTTTTAATTTAATATTTTTTTCAATTTGTTCAGTTTACATACTGATCACAGGTTCCTCCCTCAACTCATCCTGGTGCCACCTGGAAATTTCATGATGGCCAATGTGTGGAGATTTTAAAATTCATTTGAATTTTTTTTAACTGTTGTTTGTTTTATTTTGTTTTGTTTTTTGTAAAAATGAAGTTTTCATTTTATAGGGTTGTTTCAGCAGTTCTGAGTTTTTTGCTTTTCCATATAAAGTTGAGAATTGATCTTTCAAGGTCTGTAAAAAAATTTGTTGGTATTTTGATGCGAATTGCATTGAATCTGTAGATTGCTATTGGTAAGATGGCCATTTTCACTATGTTAATCTGCAGATCCATGAGCATGGGAGATCTTGCCATCTTCTGAGATCTTCTTCAATTTCTTTCTTCAGAGACTTGAAGTTTTTCTCATATCATAGGTCTTTCACTTGCTTGGTTAGAGTTACACCAAAGTACTTTGTTATTTGTGGCTATTGTGAAGGGTGTTGTTTCTCTAATTTCTTTCTCAGCCCATTTGTCTTTTGTCTGTAGGAGGGCTTCAGATTTTTTTGAGTTAATTTTGTATCCAGCCACTTTGCTGAAGGTGTTTATCAGCTGAAGAAGTTTTCTGATAGAATTTGGGGGGTTACTCATGTATACTATCATATCAGCTGCAAATAGTGATACTTTGACTTCTTCCTTTCTGATTTGTATCCCTTTGATCTCCTTTAGTTGTGTTATTGCTCTAGCTAGGACTTCAAGAAATATGTTGAAGAGATAAGGAGAGAGTGGGCAGCCTTGCCTTGTCCTTGATTTCAGTGGGATTGCTTTAATTTTCTCTCCATTTAGTTTGATGCTGGCTATAGGCTTGCTGTATATTGCTTTTACTATGTTTTGGTATGTGCCTTGTATTCCTGATCTTTCCAAAACTTTAAACATGAATGGGTGTTGGATTTTATCAAAAGCTTTTCGGCATCTAAGGAGATGACCATGTGTTTGTTTATTTGTTTGTTTCTTTTTTGTTTGTTTGTTTATATGGTGGATTACATTGATGGAGTTTTGTATGTTGAACTACCACTGCATGGTACTTTCTCAGAAAATTAGGAATTGTGCTACCTCAAGATCCAGCTATACCACTGCTAAGTATATACCCAAAAGATGCCCTACTGTTCAATAAGTACATTTGCTCAACTATGTTCATTGCAGCTTTATTTATAATAGGCAGAATATGGAAACAACATAGATATCCCTCAATGGGGGAATGGGTACAGAAAATGTGGTACATTTACACAATGTAATACTACTCAACAATTAAAAACAAGGAAATCATGAAATTTGCAGGCAAATGGTGTGAACTAGAAAAGATCATCCTGAGTGAGGTAACCCAGAAGCAGAAAGACACATATGGTATATACTCACTTATAAGTGGATATTAGACATATAATATAGGATAAACATACTAAAAGCTATAGTCCTAAAGAAACTAAGCAACAAGAGGTCCCTAGGGAAGATGTTTAATCCTCATTCAGAATGGCAAACAGGATAGATATGAGAAATAGGAAAAGTTAAGGAACAGGATAGGAGTCTTCCACAGAGGACCTCTGAAAGACTCTACCCACCAGGGGATCAAAGGAGATACTGAGACTCATAGCCAAACTTTGGGCAGAGTGTCAGAAACCTTTTGGAAGAAGAGGGGGATAGAAAGACCTGGAGGAGACAGGAACTTCACAAGGACAACAACAGAGCCAAAAAACCTGGGCCTCGGGGAGCTTGTAAAGACGAATGCTCCAACCAAGGACTTTGCACAGAGAGGACCTAGACCCCCCTGTTCAGAGGAAACCCATAGGCTTCTCAGTGTCCAAGTGGGTTACCTAGTAAGGGGCATAGGGGTTGTCTATGACATGAACTTAGTGTCCAGCTTTTTGATCACCTCCCCCTGGGAGGTGCAGCCTTGCCAGGCCACAGAGGAAGATGATGTAACTGATGTCTCATCAGTCTTGATGAGACCTGATAGGCTAGGGTCAGATAGAAGGGGAAGAAGACCTCCCTATCAGGGGACTTGGGGAGGGACATAGGTGGACAAGAGGGAAGGCAGGTGGGTCTGGAGGAGACAAGGTAGGGGACTGCAGCAGAGATACAAAGTAAATAAATTTAAATAAAAAAATAAAATAGTTTTAAAAGAAAAAAAATGAAGTTTTCAGAAACAGAAAATCCATACCTATGTTAAAGATTCTGTAAGGCCAAACAACCGAACTTCATGATTAAGGAAGGTTAAATGTTGCAGTTGAGAGTCAAATTATCTTGGGTTATTTTTAATCACTTGGAAAGCCATTTGCTAACTACAGATGCTGTAACTCAGGTGTGCAACAGCTGTGTCATTCCAGAAGACAGGTTTCACTCCTCCCCATCTACAAACCAGATCCAGCCAGTTAAAAGTCCAGAACAAATGAAGAAGGAGGCCCTAGGCCCCACTGCTAACTGGGAGCCTTAGGCAGTTAATGGTTGTTGGAGGAGTCACTTTTCTTTGGGGATATGAACACTAGGCTGCCTATACCCTAGTGGTTAGAGACAACCCTACATGCATTTGGACAGCACTAGCTCAGCTGGATATTTACATCTATACATACATACATACAAACATACATACATACACACATATGACATGAAGAGGCCCTAGAGAAGCACATGGGAGAGAGACAAGGGGTGGGTACAATGAAGATATATTGTATCCATGTATGAAATTTTCTTTCCTAAGATTCCCTGCACTCTGCCCAAAGGTTGCCCATAAGTCTCAGCATCTGCATTGATACTCTGCAGGGCAGAGCCTTTCAGAGGTCTTCTGTGTCAGGCTCCTGACTTGTTCCCTATTTTCTCCTTCTGATATCCATCCTCTTTGCCTTTCTGGATAGGAATTGACCATTTAGCAAGAGTCCTCCCTCTTGATTAGTTTCTTTAGGTGTACAGATTTTAGTAGGTTTATCCTATATTATATGTCTATATGAGTGAGTATATACCATATGGAAATCTTAGGAAAGAAGTGGGAAACAGTAAGATCTGGAGAGGACAGGAACTCCACAAGGAGAGCAACAGAACCTAAAAATCTGAGCACAGGGGTCTTTGCTGAGACTGATACTCCAACCAAGGACTATGCATGGAGATAACCCAAGACCCCTGCACAGATGTATCCAAGTGGGTTCCATTGTAATAGGAACAGGGACTGTCTCTGACATGAACTGATTGGCCTGTTCTTTAATTACCTCCCCCTGAGGGGGAAGCAGCATTACCAGGCCACAGAAGAAGACAATGCAGCCACTCTTGATGAGAACTAATTGACTAGGATCAGGAGGAAGGAAAAGAAGACCTCCCCTATCAGTGGACTTGGGGAGGGGCATACATGCAGAGGGTGGAGGAAGGGAGGGATTTGGATGAGAGGAGGGAGGGAACCACAGGGGGGATACAAAGTGAATAAAATGTAATTAATAAAGAATTTAAAAAAAGAAATTTTTTAATAAGAAAGAGGTCACATGTGCCACAGATGTCAGAGCTGGAAATACAGGGCTACTCAAGGTTATCGGGATTCAGATGATTTTACCATGTGCTTCAGGTACTAGATATTGAGCTTTAAGGCTAGGTGTGTGCTATGGTAAATGTCAGTCTTGCTTTGCTATGAACTTCTCTGGATGGCTACTTAACCAATCCTCTGTTTGAGGGTGTGCATGCTTATTGTGCACAACTGTATTTTGAAAGTATGTAACGCTTCTATATGGTATAAGATTTCACAGTTAAAATATTAAGTCTCAAAAACGAATTTGGAGTTTGGACTATTAGAGACTATGAGGATACAAACGAAGTGTATTTGTTAATGAGAGTGAAATGAGATTTTGGGGAACAACATTGGAATGTTGTCATGTGAAGTGATGTGTTATGTGCTTGGGTTGGTAAAGAATGGACTTCTGGTGATTAATCCTATCAACTTGACTGGATTTAAAAGGATCAGTGACACACACCTCATGATGAGTCTACAAAGATGTTTCCAGTGTGGCTTACCTAAGGAGAGAGGATTCATCCTGAATGTAAGCAGCACCATGCGAGGGCTGTGGTCCTAGATTTAGCAAACCAAAGGCCAGCCACTATAGACTCTGATTTTACTGTCATACATTCTTTATCTGTAAACCAAAATATACCCTTTCTTTTTTAAGTTGCTTTTGTCAAGTATCACATCACAGCAATGAACAAAGTAGCTAATACAGACCTCCATGTAGAAGAAACAGCCTAGAAAAATTCCAGAGTTCTGAAATAACAAGGTAGGATGTTATTATTAGCTTTGATTTTTAAAAATGTAGTACAGTTGTTACCCCACTTCAAACTTTTTGTTTTCTAGATGAATAAATCAATAAATGTTTGTTTCAATATTAAAATCATACAGAGATATATGACAAACGAGTTAGATTTGTTCATGATTGCCACTTTCAGAGATATGCTCTTGAATGCCTCATGTACCTAGATAGTTTTTTCTCATAGAAATATCCAAAAAGGTGGGGGGCCAAGATGGCAGCACCAGGAGAACACCGTGTCTGAGGAGCAGGAAAACATTTCCCGTACAGTGACCAAGAGACTAAACTCTGGGCCCTAATACAACAGCGATCCTGTTTCCCAGGTGAGAGGAAAGCACCATGGTGTGGGAATCAGGCAGGTCCACTCTCAGGTCACCCAACCAGAACCCTGAAGAGATCCTAGGTCACATAGGAACTAGGTCGCCAGACCAGAGCCACACACCTGCGTGTCCCGATCACCTTCCCAGGCTGATCAGTGGGCACAAAAACCCCAGAGACTGGTAGTTCCAGTCGCAAGAAAACCCCACAGGGAAGGAAGGCAACGGGGCTGGCCATGGGTCACCCAGTCCTTACCTGGAAAATGTCTCGAAGACCAGCGGGTATGAGCCGCCATCATTGAACTGGGCTACAGCCAAGAGCACAGACAGTTGCTGCATGCCCATCTCTCCTGCACAGACAGAGCTGTGTGCCCCAGGGCACCAGAGACTGAGAGTCACTGTCGGGAGAAATCCTCACAGGGAACAAAGCAAAGGGAACAGACTTAGGCCACCCAGTATTTCCCAGGAAAAGGTCCAACAGACCAGCCCAACCCAGGGACCTGCTGTGCCCCAGATAGTCGGCTCTTACCAGAAGAGTTGTACCCACCCGCCACATATTACCGCTTGGGTACTGGGGCAGAAAGCCCCAACCTCAGACCTACAAAAGCCCAGGATCCCCAAGGTCAACCCCCAGATATTGCTCCAAGGGGCACCCAGTTATCCCTAAAAAAACTGACCAAACCACGGGACAAACAGCTTACAGCAGCAGCTCACTAAATTTACAGCAAGAAACCCAGAAGCAGGGCAGCTGTCTCCAGGACTTCTCCAGGTGAGAGGAGAGCCCTCTCAACTAACAAGAGCCACAGTTACCACTCAGGTCTCTATGCTTGAGGTAAGCTGTGGCAACTCCTGAAAAACACCAGCCATCCAGTGACTATACCCAAAAAGCTGAGAAGGCTTCCTTAAGGAAAAATCATCTTCCTGCCAAGGGGATTCTCTCCACCGAAGGATTCCAGGAACGACCAGAAACTAACTCCAAACACCTAAGATAGCCCAATGGGTAGAGGCCAATGTAAAAGCTCAAAGAACAAAAAGACAAAGTAATATGGCATCTCAAGAACCCAGCTATCCAGGAGCAAGTAGCCCTGGACACTGCAGCTTAATTGAAATCCAAGAAGATGACCTAACATCTATGGTCATGAAGAGGACAACAGAGGAAACAAATAAAAGGTGTAAAGACCTAGAGGGAAATATACTCAAACACATTATGGCCATTGTAAAAAAATAGAGGAAGATAAAAACAAACAGATTATGGATATCTATAAAGAAATACAGGAAGTTGCAGCCAAACAGTTTGTGGACTTTAGAAAGGAAATACTTAAATCACTGAAAGAAATAAAAGAAACAGAGGATTGTTCAAACAAACAGCTGAAGGAATTGAAGGAAAAACAGGAAAATACAGTCAGACTGGTGAAGGAAATTAACAAAATGGCTCAAGATCTGAAGATAGAATTGGGAAAATTAAAGAAAAGACAAATGGAGGAAATTGGGGAAAGAATTTAAGGAAGAAAACAGGAACTACAGAGGTTAGCATAACCAATAGACTACAAGAGATGGAAGAAAGAATCTCAGGTGTAGAAGATACAATGGAAGAAATCGATGTATCTGTCAAACAAAATGTTAAATCTAAAAAATTCCTGACACAGAACATCCAAGAAATCCAAGACAACATAAAAAGACAAAACCTAGGAATAATAGGAATAGAGGAAAAAGAAGATTCCCTGCTCCAAGGCCCAGAAAATTTTTTTCAACAAAATCATTGAAGAAAATTTCCCCAACTTAAAGGAGAGGCCAATAAGAATACAAGAGGCCTACAGACCACCTAATAAATTAGACCAGAAAAGAAAATCCTCCTGCCACATAATAATCAAAACCGTAAGTATACAGAACAAAGTAAAAATACTAAAAGCTGCAAGGGAAAAAGGCCAAGTAACATATAATGGCAAACCCATCAGAATCACACCTGACTTCTCAACAGAGACTATGAAAGCCAGAAGGGCCTGGACAGATATCATGCAGACCCTAAGAGAACACAGATGTCAGCCCAAGCTACTATACCCAGCAAAACTCTCAGTCCTCATAAATGAAGAAAACAAGATATTCAATGACAAAAACAAATTTCAACAATACCTACACACAAATCCAACATTAGAAAAGACACTAGAAGGGAAAATACAACCCAAGAAAACTAGCTACTTTCAAGAAAACACAGGAAATAATTAACCTCACTACAATAAAACAAAAAGCAACCAAGCACACAACCTTATGACCACAGCCAACATCAAAATGAAAGGATCTCAGAGCCATAGTCATTAATCTCTCTCAACATCAATGGACTCAGTTCTCTAATAAAAAGACACAGACTAACAGAATGGATGCATAAACAAAACCCAGCAATCTGTTGCATACAAGAAACGCCCCTAAGTCACAATGATAAACATTACCTGAGGGTGAAGGGTTGAAAGACGGCTTTCCAAGCAAATGGACCCAAGAAGCAAGAAGGAGTAGCCATTCTAATATCTGATAAAATAGACTTTCAACCAAAATTAATCAAAAGATATGGGGAAGGACACTTCATACTCATCAAGGGAAAATTCCACCAGGAAGATATTATAATCCTGAACATCTATGCCCCAAATACAAGGGTACCCACATTTGTAAAAGAAACTTTAAGAAAACTTAAACCACACATAGATCCCCACACGTTAATAGTGGGAGACTTCAACACCCCACTCTCAACAAAGAACAGGTCAACAGAACAGAAATTAAACAAAGAAACAATTTCTTTAACAGAGGTCATGAATCAAATGGACCTAACAGACATTTACAGAACCTTAAACCCAAACACAAAAGAATTTACCTTCTTCTCAACACCTCATGGAACCTTCTCCAAAATAGACCATATAAGTTGGTCACAAAGGGAGTCCCAACAGATACAGGAAGATTGAAATAATCCCTTGTATACTATCTGATCACCATGGAATAAAGCTGGACCTCAACAACAACAGAAATAACAAAAAGCCTACACATACATGGAAATTGAACAACTTGCTACTAAATGACAGCTGGGTCAGGGAAGAAATAAAGAAAGAAATTAAAGCCTTTCTAGAACTCAATGAAAATGAAGACACAACATACCCAAACTTGTGGGACACAATGAAAGCAGTGCTAAGAGGAAAGTTCATAGCACTAAGTGCCTTCAAGAAGAAATTCGAGACAGCTCATTCAAGCAACTTAATGGCTCACCTAAAAACCCTAGAAAAAGAAGAAGCAGATACACCAAAAAGGAGTAGATGGCTGGAAATAATCAAAGTCAGGGCTGAAATCAATCAATTAGAAACAAAACAATTCAAAGAATCAATGAAACCAAGAGTTGGTTCTTTGAGAAAATCAACAAGATAGACAAACCCTTAGCCAAGCTAACTAAAAAGCAGAGAGACACCACCCAAATCAACAAAATTAGAAATTAAAAGGGGGACATAACTACAGACACTGAGGAAATCCAAACAATCATTAGGACTTACTTCAAAAGTCTATGTGCCACAGAATTTGAAAATCTAAATGAAATGGACTATTTCCTTGATTGATTCCACTTACCAAAGGAGAATCAGGACCAGATAAATCAAGTAAATAGTTCTATATTCCCCAAGGAAGTAGAAGCGGTCATTGAAAGTCTCCCATCCAAAAAAAGCCCAGGACAAGATGGTTTCAGTGCAGAATTCTACCAGACTTTCAAAGAAGAGCTAACTCCAATTCTCTTCAAACTATTCCACAAAATAGAAATGGAAGGAACATTACCAAACTCATTCTATAAAATCACAGTCACCTTGGTACCTAAACCTCACAAAAACCCAACAAAGAAAGAGAATTTCAGGCCAATGTCCCTTATGAATATTGATGCAAAAATACTTAACGAAATACTTGCAAACTGAATACAAGAACACATCAAAATATCATCCACTATGACCAAGTGGGCTTCATCCCAGGTATGCAGGCGTGGTTCAATATATGGAAATCCATCAATGTGATCCACCATATTAACAAACTGAAAGAAAAAAACCACATGATAATCTCCTTAGATGCTGAAAAAGCATTTGACAAAAGCCAACATCCATTCATGTTTAAAGAATTGGAGAGATCAGAGATACAAGGCACATATCTAAACATAGTAAAGGCGATATACAGCAAGCCTATAGCCAACATCAAACTTAAAGCAATCCCACTGAAATCAGGGATAAGACAGGGCTGCCCACTCTCTCCATATCTCTTCAACACAGTTCTGGAAGTCCTTGCTAGAGCAATAAGAAAGCTGAAGCAGATCAAGGGGATACAAATTGGAAAGGAAGAAGCCAAATTATCACTATTTGCAGATGATATGATAGTATACCTGAGTGACCCCAAAAACTCTGCCAGGAAACTTCTACAGCTGATACACACCTTCAGCAAAGTGGCCCAGATACAAAATTAACTCAAAAAAATCAGTAGCCCTCCTCTATACAAAAGACAAAAGGGCTGAGTACGAAATTAGGGAAACAACACCCTTCACAATAGCCACAAATGACATAAAGTACCTTGGAGTAACCCTAATGAAGGAAGTCAAAGACTTGTATGAAAAAAATTTCAGGTCTCTGAAGAAAGAAATAGAAGAAAATATCAGAAGATGGAAAGATCTCCCATGCTCATGGCTGGGCAGGATTAACATAGTAAAAATAGTCATCTTACCAAAAGCAATCCACAGATTCAATGCAATTCCCATCAAATTATCAACACAATTCTTTACAGACCTGGAAAGAAAAATTCTCAACTTCATATGGAATAACAGGAAACTGAGAATTGCTAAAACAATCCTCTACAATAAAAGCTCTTCTGGAGGTATCTCCATCCCTCATCTTAAACTGTACTATAGAGCAACAGTAATAAAAACTGCATGGTACTGGCATAGAAACAGAATGGTGAATCAATGGAACCGAACAGAAGACCCAGAAATAAACCCACACACTTATGGACCCTGATCTTTGACAAAGATGCCAATACCATATAATTGAAAAAAGATAGTATCTTCAACAGATGGTGCTGGTCTCTCTGGATGTGTATATGTAGAAAAATGCAAGTAGATCCATACTTATCATCCTGCACAAAACTAAAGTCCAAGTGGATCAAAGACCTCAACATAAAACCAGACACATTAAATCTGTTAGAAGAAAAAGTGGGGAAACCCTAGAACTCATTGGTACAGGAAACAACTTCCTGAACAGAACACCAACAGCACAGGCTCTAAGAGCAACAATCAATAAATGGGACTTCATGAAACTGAAAAGCTTCTGTAAAGCAAAGGACATCAAAACAAAGCGACTGCCTACAGATTGGGAAAGAATCTTCACCAACCCTTTTTCTGACAGAGGACTCATATCCAGTATATATAAAGAACTAAAGAAGCTGAAAAGCAGCAAACCAAGTAATCCAATTAAAAAATGGGGAACAGAGCTAAACAGAGAAGTCTATGTAGAGGAATATCGAATGGCAGAGAAACACTTAAAGACATGCTCAATGCCATTAGCCATCAGGGAAATGCAAATCAAAATTACCTTGAGATTTTACCTTACACCCATCAGAATGGCCAAGATGAAATACTCAAATGACAACACATGCTGGAGAGGCTGAGGAGAATGGGGAACCCTCCTCCATTGCTGATGGGAATGCAAATGTGTACAACCACTCTAGAAATCAATCTGGTGCTTTCTCAGACAACTAGGAATAGCACTTCCTCAAGATCCAGCCATACCACTCCTAGGCATATATCCAAAAGAGGCTCAAGTACACAATAAGGACATTTTCTCAACCATGTTTTTAGCAGGTTTATTTGTAATAGCCAGAAGCTGGAATCAGCCCAATGCCCCTAACTGAAGAATGGATGCAGAAATTGTGGTACATCTACACAATGGAGTATTACTCAGTAATGAAAAATAAGGAAATCATGAAATTTTCAGGTAAATGGTGGGAACTGGAAAGGATCATCCTGAGTGAGCTGTCCTAGAAGCAGAAAGACACACACTATAAACACTCACTCATATAGACATATAACATAGGATACACCTACTAAAATCTGTACATCTAAAGAAACCAATCAAGAAAGAGGACCCTGACTAAAACGCTCAATCCCCATCCCAAAATGCAAAAAGGATGGACATCAGAAGAAGAAGAAAACAGGAAACAACCTAGGAACCTGCCACAGAGAGCCTCTGAAAGGCTCTGCCCTGCAGACTATCAAACCAGACACT
The DNA here is from genome assembly GCF_907164565.1 of Psammomys obesus. NCBI lineage: Eukaryota > Metazoa > Chordata > Mammalia > Rodentia > Muridae > Psammomys > Psammomys obesus. The sequence continues at coordinate 3,572,245 of NW_026585689.1, read as the reverse complement.
GAGACTTATGGCCAACTGTTGGACAGAGTGCATGGAATCTTATGAAAGAAGTGGGAAATAGTAAGATCTGGAGAGAACAGGAAGTCCACAAGGAGAGCAACAGAACCAGAAAATTTGAACACAGGGGTCTTCCCAGAGACTCATACTCCAACCAAGTACCAGGCATGAAGATAACCTAGATCCCCTGCACAGATGTAGCCCATGGCAGTTTAGTGTCCAAGTGGTTTACATATTAATGGGAAGAGGGACTTCCTCTTACATAATTTGATTGGCCTGCTCTTTGATCACCTCCGCCTGAGGGAGGAGTAGCCTTACCAGGCCACAGAAGATGACAATGCAGCCACTCCTGATGTGATCTGATAGACTAAGATCAGAAGGAAGGAGAGGAGGACCTCTCTTAACAGTGGACTTGGGAAGGGGCATGCATGAATAAGGGGAGGGGGAGGGGAGATTGAGCCCAAGAGGGGAGGTGGGAGGGGCTTATGGGGGGATATAAAGTGTAATTAATAAAATAAAATAAATAAATGTCCAAAAATAATTGTATTTACTCCTTTGGTACATATTTCTATGTCAGTATATACAATGAAATATTTTATAGTATATCATTATCATATGGATGTTTAGCATCCCATTGTCTGGATTGAGAAGCAGTATGTGATAATAATTCAACACATGTGCACAAGAGTTATATAATCCCAAGGACACAACTTACTGTGTAGCCCTGGACAAGTCACTTAACGTTCCTGTGCCTCACATTTCATGTGTGTACTATAAGGACTAATATAATATATAAAGTATTTAAAGAGAGTGCTACAATGGTTTAACAGTTAGTATCATTAAAGTGATTGCAGTAGTACCCAATCTGGTAAAGCCTCTGTGTATGAGCTCTAGTATTACAGGGTAGCTATCTGCTCAAGCCATGTAGAGGATGCTTTCGCTCTTTCCATTTTTCTTTACATGCTTTGACTACCAAAGACACTTCTAGGCAAGTTGCAAATTGCTTTTAGCCTTTTAAGGTTTGGCTCCCATGTCTTACTAACTTGCCCAACATTTGTTTGTAGATACTTAGTAAGTGCTTATTAACACCATTGGCCTCCATAAAGGCCAAAGAGAAGAGAGTGGTGATTGTTGGCCAAACTAAAAGGCAATCTGCTGCATCTTTTCTTTTTCCAGAGCAGTTAAGTCAAGAAGGCAAAACAGAGACCAGGAAAGGAGGTAGGGAGATTATACTCTGAGAAATGAACCAACATAAGCTGGAGGAGTGGCTGGGAAGAAGTCAGAATATGAATTAAGGTCAGAAACATACAGCCAGAGACAAACTGGAGAATGGAGAATTCAACAGGCTATCTGGGTAAGAGTTTCTTCACGACATTCAGGTATACATGTACATATAAATGTACATACAAATGAGATTATATTAATATTAATAGTAATGATCAAATCACAATGCTTCTTATACACACACACACACGCTGTTTTAGCCCTCTCTTCTTAACATCTTCTTGGGCCACTTCTAAAAGTTATGGTGCTGAAAGAATCATTATATGTGCTGAGACAGAAAATTACATAAAACCCCTAAGCAATAACCCTGATGAGAGAGTATAGTTAAAGAATAGACAATTATATGATATTTTTATTAGGAATATAATTTTCCTTTTGTAAGCTCTTGAAATTTTTATGCAGGCTGTAAAACTTTCAAGTGTTTGATTTGTTAATTAACTAAAATCAATATATGACTGCACGTGCACAGACCACACACAGTTTAATGTCAGTTCGCTTGCAACGATGATGACCTGAGTGCTTACTTCCTATGAAACTTTTCAGGAAGCAAAAACCTACTTGGGAGCTGGAGTTGTAAAAATCACTTGTTGCTCTTGGACTAGATACGGATTTGGTTCCCAGCACCTACATTGTCGTTCACGACCATTCAGAATTTGCCACCATCTTCTGCACTCCGCAGACATCAAGCACATATGTGGTGACCTTGCATACATGGGGGCAAAAAAAAAAAAATCATACACATAAAATTTAATTTAAAAGAAACTGAGATAGAAAGTAAGAAATCAAAACCAGAGCCAGCATGCCCAGCCAATGTCAAAATACGATTCTGAATGAAGGTTTTGAGACAAAAGCCTGATGGCTTCGAATTCAGAATACACTGGATCAGAAACATAGTCCTTTCTTTACTGCAAGAGATTTTAAATCGTCTATCCGAATGTGAACACAGGCGAAGAGATGGAAAAGGCATTGTGATCAGCCTGTGTGGCTGTGTAAAAAGTAACAATTATGCGCTGCCTCCCCAGGAAAGAAGAAGCCAGAGCAAGCTCTTCTAAGCATTGGGAACATTCAGATGGGTAATAGAAGTAATAACAGTGTCCAGGAATAGCTTCTCACGCCGAAAGACTTAATATCTCCTTTCTCAGGGTGGAGGATGTGACTTTGAGTCTATTTTTAACTATGAACAAAAGAAACCCAGATTCTTGGTACAGTAGCTCACCTTGATCTTTAACAAAAATAGCACCCAGTATGAGAGGATTTTTTTTTTACTCATTCTAGAGACAGATAATAACTATAAGCAGGACTGGTGAGCTTGGATTTATCCCAGAGGTTTATGTTACATACCATAATATATGTTGTTGATGAGCTGGGCAGAAAACAATAGTGGCAATCATGTACTAAACAAATTTCTTCACTACCACCATATGGTTTAACAACCAAAAAGGAGTATATACTTATGAAAAAAATGATCATCACACATTCAGATAGATCATCTTTATTACTTTTTATTAACAGTAGAGAATAGTGTTCTACTATGCATTTTGTTGTGTAGTTGTTTCCCTTGGATTTAAATATTCCAGTCTCACAGACTTAGGACACTTACCAGACTTAGACACACATAAAGCCTACAAGACACACAGGACCCTTCCTCGGGTTGATATGAGCAGTGAGCCATTAATAGGAGCAGGGAATCTTTCATGGAGTAGCTGCCTGTAAGCTGTGTGTCTTTTGTGAGTCCTCACCTATGCTTGGTGGGCTTTGGGTAATACAGCTGCCTGAGTACCTTATGTTCTGTCTTACTCAGGTCTACTACTGCTGTGATAAAGCCCCATGACCCAAACCAACTTGTGGGGGAAAGGGTTTATTTCACTTGCAGTCCATATAACAGCACATCATCAAAAGCAGTGAGAGCAGGGACCTAGAGACAGGAGCAGAGATCATCAAAGGGTATTTCTTATTGGCTTACTCCATGGGGCTTGCAGAACCCAGGACCAGTAGTCCAGGAATGGCACCAACCACAATGGGCTGGGCCCTCCCCCATCAATCATTAGTTAATAAATACCTTACAGGCCTGTCTACAAACCAATCTTGTGGAAGTATTTTCTCAACTTAAGATTCCTTTTCTCAGATGACTGTAGCTTGTGCCAAGATGATATAAGACTATTCAGCATATGATCCCACAAATAGCACCTCACCTGTACTCCTAAAAGCAATACCTGTAAACCCAATGATACAGCAAGCTAGACTTGGGTGAAATAATTTCCTTGGTCTATTATCAGTAGCCTGTGTGAAAGAGATTAATATTTATACATGTCTCTGGAGGAAAGTCATGCAACACCTTCTCATACATGGATATAAGGTACTCTGGTCATATCCACCCTTTCCTTGTTACTTACATTTGTATACCTGCTCCTGACAGCTCTCTTCCAAGTCCCTAATGTCCTCTTCTACTTCCATTCTTTTTCCTTTAGTTCTGTATATAAAATAATCTTATGGCCCTGGTGATTGAAACTAGGGCTTTACACACAATAAACAATGTCTCTAGCACTGAGATGCATCTCCAGCCCATCATTTCTAACATAAACATACCAAAAATTGTATTTTTACTGTGATCCCAAACAGTTTATGAAATCCCTACTAACAAACACCAGAATCTTGCAAACGACCCTGTCCGTGGTCAGGGTGAAACAATCCATGGATTTTAATTAGAATTTGTTGATAGATTAGTGAAAGTAACATGATCTTAACAAGGAGAGGTAAACAGTTAGTGAGTGCTGTTGTTCTCAAACATCAATGCATATTCCAATAGCCCTGAGAGCTAATAACTGACCTTAGGGCTATGTGCAGTACAAGGAGTGCTGGCCTAAAGCTCTCTGGGATTACTGGGATACTCAGATAATTCTGACACACAGGAAAGTGTAAGAACAGAGTCTTTGTTTCAACGGTCTTCAGCCTTACCTGCCTATTGGGATCAGATAACAAGTTGCAACAACAAATCCTGACATCTGCATCATACCAGCAGAAAACTGTTTTGTTTTATCTAGTGAGGTCTGTGCTTTGGGAACTTAAATGCTCACCCAGAGAACCTGCTGTTCAGCCAAGTTTATGAACTGCCATGAGGCAATGGTAGCCAGCTTTGGAAAGAACATTTATAAATCAAGGAGATTAAAAGAGCATTGTACAAGATCATCTGAAAACAGGAGACAACATAGAGGAAATTGTCGTTTTTCTAACTTCATTATTTTATCCAAGTTCAGTCTCATCTATGAGTAACCAAATATAATAAAGATGAAGAGTTGGCTGGAAAGATGGCTCAGTGGTTAAAAGTAGTCACAGCTCACTGGGCATGTTGGTGCATGCCTTTAATCCCAGCACTTGGGAGGCAGAGGCAGGCTAATCTCTATGAGTTCAAGGCTAGCCTGGGCTACAGAGTGAGTTCCACAGCAACCATAGCTACACAGAGAAACTGTCTCGAAAAACAAAACAAAATAAAACAAAAAGAGTAGTCACTGCTTTTCTAGAACACCTGAGCTTGGTTCCCAGCACCCAAATAGGGTAGCTCACAGTTATCGCTTATAATTTCAACTCCAAGGATCTGATACCGTCAACTCTAAACTCTGTGAGCATTGCGCTCACACGTGCATGTCCTTCTACACAGTTGCACACATATACACATTGGGAAAGGGAACTGCAAATCTGAAATGAATACCAGCGTTCTCAACCTAAACAAGCTTCTCTAAAGAGATGTGATGATAATTCCATGAAATTAAGTCTGTAACAGAGGACTACGGCATTGTTTTGAGATATTCAGATTTCACTGATCTATTGGACCAAATTTACTGGGTGCTTGAAATATGAAACGCCTAATATTAGTTGCCATAGTAATAAAATAGACAGGCAATACCAAATCCCCTGGGAATAAGGGGTTCATTATCCTCAAGAGTAAATGTTACACAGCTATAATCCCATGTTAGTGGAGTAAGAGACACAGAAATAAAATATAAGGAAAATTTGCAATAGAGAAAGCACCTTTGTGTAAGGCATGAGATTTTTAGAAGAGGCCACATTTGCTGTGAGACTGAAGAATGAGAAGGGTTTGAGAGCCAACCTTGGAGAGCGAGAAATTCGGAGACAGAGAAGATTATGATGTAAAGCCACACGTGGCATCATTCACAGTGTGGTCACTGAAGAGGTTATAAAGCTGAAAGACTTGAGTGTGAAGTCATAGAGAAGCCAATTAACAGATGAGTCAGTCATTTCTGGCTGTGTAAGACCTCTGATGCCACGTCGGGACATTCATTAACCAGCAGGAAAATGCTCAAAAGACTGTGGCAGGGATGTAAGGTGGTGGAAGTTATGCTTCGGGACAATTAATTTTCCAGAGGTTAGACAAAACAGACCAGCGCGAGAAGAATGGACACGTATAGGTGCAGCGACCCTGCAACGCGACCCGGATATAAAAGGAGCTGAAGGTGTAAACAAGTAATGGGAAAGAGGGAAGATGCCAAGAGATGCGACTAACACTTTCCTAGTTCAAAGAGCAGAGTAGAAAGCAGCACACTGAGCACAAACAGAATGACAATGGGGTGAAGAGACCTGGGGAGACAATGCCCTGAACGGTAGCCAAGCAGAACTCACTCAGTAACTTGGAGATTAAAAAAGGAAGTAAAAGCCAGAGGACCGTTTTAAGATTGGGTGCCCTTCCACTACCTACCCTCTTCGTCATTCGCCTAAATGCTTTTGATCCCTTCTTAAATTGTGAAAAATTACAAAAACATGATATATTAAAAGCCTGCAGAAAGAAGACCCAAAGTTATTAACAAATAAATGATTGATAGATAGGTAGATAGATAGATAGATAGATAGATAGATAGATAGATAGATAGATAGATAGAAAGATAGAGGATGATATTGTCACAACTGAGAAACTTCTATGAATGATCTCAAAACACAATGGTATCACTGTACTCCCAATCAAGACATAAAAAAAATATAAAAAATTACAACAAGTCTTTATATTGCTAGAATTTCTACTGTTTTTATAAGAAATTAACAATGTATACAACTTGGTATAAAGCTAATAGCCAAGTTTAGGCTGTTCAAATATTCTCATATTTGGATCATTGAGAACATGATAGAAAAAAAAAACAATTTAAACAGAAGAGAGGTAAAGTTCTGTACTAATTACCTTTAAAAGGAGGCATCATTAGGAACAAATTAATCATTCTAACTTTAATATTATATTTGCTATCTCTATCTGCAAAAGCCTAAAAATCTGCAATAAAAAGGTAATCCAACTGTGAAATTAAGATGCCATGCCCATTAAGAGAAATAAGGAACCTTAAAAGGCATCAGTTCCAGGGTCAGGGTGAGGGATAAAAGATCAGTATAGAACAGTTGCCATACTACATGACAAAGATGTTACCCGTGACTGCAGGGTTGTGTCAAAGACTTGAGTCAACATGAAGAAGCAAGCTAATACAAAGCAAAGATGTAACAACCTCAGCATCAATACAAATAATGATGGCAAGACACCAGAATGCATCAAACATGCTTACTAAATGAGATTTTATGATGTAGAAGCAAATTATAAACTGTTTACTATGGGGAAATACTGATTAGCCAGCTTATAACTTCAAAAACATAAAGACAGAGTCAAGCATTTCTCATTCCTCTTTTCGCAAATGGTACCACAGTGTAACCAAATACTACTCACCAATGAACTGGAGAATGAGTGACAGACTTAGAGTTTCATTTACAAGCATATTGAATTAATGGCATACTCATCAACCACAAATGGATGCCAGCATTACAGAGAGGCAAACAAATTATGAGTGTTCTTGGCTAAGAACTCAGACTTAAGACAAAGTTTCAAGATATATCATCTAGTTTATTAAAACTACATGAATCGAAGAAATGCTGCATCCTCTGTGGGTGAAATAGGAAAAATCCAGATGACTTTGTGTTTAGTGCTTAACTTGCAAGAGGAAAATGGGGATGAATATTACGTATTTAAAACAAGTTGAGATGGCTGGGGAGATGGCTCAGTTGGTATTTTGGAGGACACCTTGCAGGAAGGACTGCAGTGGGCAAGTGAGCTTCCTGGAGATGTTCACCGTTTTGTACAGCTGCAACAGATGTACCTCAGAGAATACAGACAGTCCGGGAGCTTTGTCTCTGGATTGCTTCTTGCTGCTGCTGTGCCTTCTCATCTCTGTCATTGTTCTACTCCTCGTATATCTAGCATGGTGTGACTAGGCATGGGGAGACCCTCATTGCCTTTAGTCCGGTGTAATTGCCTCTTAGGAGACAGGCCACTTTATTGGGTAATTTTCCTGCAGATCAATATAAAGATAAACTTCCATAAAATAATATTGTTAAGATGAATTAATGATGTTAAAGAATTTCTAATTTGATTTAAATAGATTTAGGAAGTTAGGATAGTTGTAGAAAGTTTAAGGAGATGGTATAAATTGTTTGGTCAGAAAGTTATAACAAAGTTAAAATTAAGAGTAGAAGTACTGGCCCAGTGAATCAAGTTTTATTTCCTCAGAGAAAAGTCGGCTGAGTGATGAGGCACCAACTCTATGCCAGCCTCAGTTTACCCTGACCTTTCAGAGCTGGCCTTCAACAGTATTTTCCTTGTAAGCACAAGGATTACATTTGATCTTTAGAGTCCTTATAAAAAATGTCAGGTATGGGTAGCATATGCTCATAATCCTAGCAAGTGGGGAGGCAGGGAACGGATCTGTGGAGCTCACTGGACAGCACTGGACAGCCAGGCTTATCTACACGGTGTGTTACTGGCCAATGTGATACCTTGTCTCAAAGGACTGAAACTGTCAAGACTGACCTCTGGTCACCCAAATATGTGTACACACACACACACACACACACACACACACACACACACATGCAAATATGTACAAACATACACCAAGTGAGACACACATTAACAACTACAATGTAAAAACCATAACTGGTTCCCAATTCCAAGATATGAACTGATATTTAAAAGCTTGAGACAATTGAAACTGAGAATAGTGGCTTGATAGTTGATATTAAGTATTTTTTCATTTAAATATGAGACGATGGTATTATGGTAATTTTGAAAACATGAGGGTTTTTTTTTTCAGAAACTTGTACTAAAATATTTATGAGTGAAATTATATAAAACTAAGACTTCCTTCTTATGAATATTGCACAAAGGAGTGAGAAACAAGCAAGCATGGCTGACTCTTATAATAAAAACAGTTCTTCACAAGTGGAGAAGCAATTAAAAATATGTAGATAGATAGATAGATAGATAGATAGATAGATAGATAGATAGATAGATAGATA
>NW_026585689.1:3528004-3563616 GCF_907164565.1 Psammomys obesus | reverse complement strand
ATAGATAGATAGATAGATAGATAGATAGATAGATAGATAGATAGATAACAAAACTTGCTGTACAGGCAATATGGTACCATGAGAGAAATTTGCACCATGTGATGGCCAGCTATTCTTGTTGTCAACTTTACATCTGGAATGAACTACAGTCCAGAAGTGGAAAACATCCCCATGAGAGGTTCTTTGATTGGTTTGAAGTGGGTAGATTAATTCCTAGTCCAGACATTTGAGGTAGGAAGACACTTGCCTTTCTTTGATCTAGCTCTTGAGGAGGGAAGACACATCTATAATTTGGGCCACACATTCTGCTAGAAAGTATATATAAGGATGTGGAAGAAGAAAGCCTTTGATCTTTGCCTGCTTGCCTTTGCTTTGCTAGCATATCCACTTCTTCACTGGCATCAGTCTCTACTTCCTTGAGATTCCAGCATACACTGAAGACCAGCTGAGACATCAACCTTGTAGACTGAGCAACTATTGGATTTTTGAACTTTCTGTTCATAGTCAATCAATATCAGATTAGCTGGACTGCAGTCTGCATGTCATTCTAGTATATCTCCATATACATATATATAGATATATTTGAATATATGGATAGAAATACATACACATTTGTATATATATATGTAATGTATATATTATAATGTATATGTGTATATATATACAGAAATGTGTATGTATTTGTATATATATGTATGTATGTACATATATACATATACATTATATATATGTACATATAATGTATACATATATATAATGTATATGTGTATATATATATATATATATATATACACACACACACACATTCATTCTATATGTCACATTATTCTGTTATATGGTCTCCCTTGCTATACTTCATCATACATTTCATGTCTCACAAAAATATTAAGCCTCCACTTTGGGGTGTATTTTTAGTTTCTTTTCTATTGTTGTGACATGGTATGTATGTCACCATGAATAAGGTATGTATATATATATATAATATATTATAATATAATATATTTATATAATATATAATATAATATATATATATATGGGCTTATGGTCTCACAGGGTTACAGTCCATGATGGTGGCACAACAGCACAATGACAATAAAACAGATGAGAGCTCAGATCTTGATCTACAACTACAAGGCAGAGTGTACACTGGGAAAGGATTAGAGGGTGTGGCATTTTTGGAAGAAGTGTGTCACTAGAGATGAGCTTTTTTTTCACGATCATGGACTCTAAACCTGGGAGACCATAATTTTTGTGGTTGCTAGTCAGTGCCAGAAATCATTCTTAAGCAAAGAACATATCTGAAAATAAGATGCTATTCCTGATTTGTTTAGTGTGGAGCTAAGACAATCAACAAACAGATGTTTCTAGCAACTGGGGACCAAGTAGTCAAATGCACAAGTTTTGGGGGGCATTCTCATTCAAAGCACCACAGGGTATTGTTTTTTTTCTATTAAAATAATGTAAAAGTTACTATAGTGCACATACCTTAATGATTATCCTACACATATATATATATGTACCTCTCACTAATGGTGTTACAGTTACAAAACCAAAACAGAAAGGAAACACAAGTGTTGGCATGAAAGGAAAGAACCCGAAAGCTGTGTGCTACTGGAAATCAATGCACAGGCTCTGGAAAACAAATAGTGGCTCCTCAGTGAGGCATGGAAAAGTCACTCAATCCAGCAAGAATTGAGACAAGAGACCCACACAGGTATGAGCAAACAAACTCCAGAGTATTTCATATCTGATATCAGCGAATTCTGGTACCAGTAATTACAGAAATGATGGCAGGCATAGAGTGTGAACTCTCAGGCAGAAGTTTTAATTTGAAAAAAGGAGGTCAAGAAAAAGAGGGAGCAGTGGCTGTAGAAATTTTAGGCTGCCCACCCACAAGCCATGAACAGGCTATTTATCCTGTTGTTACTCTAAATATGTATGAATGCTAATAACTTTTTGTTAACCATTCTAATGATAATTTTAAGCAATCTCCTTCTTGTGTTTTAGAGAGATTTGCTCATGTCAGATACAGCTCAGTGGCCTTTTTTTCCTGGCAACTTCATGTTAACCCAGCAAGGGTTAGGCTTTTCTTCTGTGATAAAGTTCCATTCCTTATATTGTTGACAAGGAAGAGACAATGAGAATGGGCTGTAGGCTAAGGGAATGAAAACACCACAATCGTTTTCCCCTTCTGAGGATCCTAGTTCCATTTTATGTTCATACAGGGGGATATTATTCAGCCTTGAAAATGAGTGAAATTCTGATACATGAACAACATGGATGAACCCTAGAGAGACTGTGCTTAGTGAAGTATACCTGACATGAAAGGATAAATATATGACTCACCACTCACCTAGAGCAGACAGTCATAGAACCACAGGATAGTTGCCAGCTGTTTCAGAATGAGGGGAATTACAACCTTTTTGTTTAATGGGTACAGAGTTTCAATTTAAGAAAAATAAATGTTCTGGAGATGGACAACAATGATGGTAATATAATAATGTGGGTGCACTAAATCCCATTTTACAATGGTCAAAATTCTAAATTTCATGTTATATATGCATATATATATATATATATATTCATCAATTTACTTGATGAAAGACTGTTTTCATCCCTATGCTTTTCTACTTCAGAGGTCACTATAGACAGATCACTATTGATAAAATGCCTCAGATCTTTTTGGCATAAAAGGAAGAGGACAGACCTTACAAATGGAAATGAGGAAGCTTGAGGCTTCATCCCTGTGGAGTTTCTTACTTTGCTTTTGAAATTCCAAGGGCCTTTGCTCACTCCTCTGTCGTGTTAATTTTCACAATGAATGGTAATTTGTTCCTGTCTGTCACTGTACCCAATAACCAATAATTGTGTTAAAGGCAAGCTATGATTTAGTCAATCTCATTTCACCCACGTTTAGCTAATTTACTGTCTTCGTCAACTATCATTTAAGGACCGTGTCCTATTCTGTGGTAGGGGAATCAACCAGCATGATGGTTGACTGGGAGAATACCTTCTAGGAACAACAGTAGAGGGCATATGGTATTATTTTCACCGTGGAACAAAACCAGAGATGTCGGGCAAAGTGCAAAGAAAAAGAGGCAGGCCTGGAGCCCGAGATTTAAACAATTATAAGCTGTGTCTTTGAAAAGTGAGTCTTAGGTTCTGTGCCATCAGCCTCCAGTTGCTCTTCTCCAGTTTTCTGTTCAAATTTCAGGTTTCCAAAGTGCATGATGGCTCCAGTGAATTTATAGCACGCAAACTTCTCCTGGGGAAGAAACCCCAAGGTGTCTAGTGTAGGTTTTGATTTTTTTAAACCTGCTTTATATTTGGGTTCCTGAATGCCTCTACCTTCCTTCAAACCCTGAACCCTACGTAAAATAAGATGTGTAGGGAGACGGATGTGGACCTCTTTAAACTTAGTTCTTTGAGGCGATTGCACTCTTCATCGTCAGCATTTCAGCAGTCCAGCCAAACAGCAAACAGCAGCAGCAGAACAAATCAGCAACAGCCTCCTTGAATCATTCTCTGAAGCGTTTCTTTCTAGGAGCATTTCGAAGCATACCCACCACCCCGGGCTCCTATTTATACCCTCTCAGCCCTAACAAGGATGTTTTCCAGCTGGCAAAAACCACTTGCCCTCTCAGGAGGCTGTTATCAGCTGTGGATAAACTAAAAACACTCCCACATCCCACACTTGGGATTACAACAAAAACATATTTACATAACATAGCTGAGTTTTTAAAGAAACCAAAACTTCCACTACAGTGTACGGCTTTCAGTGAGAAGAGAAACAGATGGCTGGCGCCTTCCTTTGCCCGATGGCTGCAGCAGGCACCTCACCCTGCCATGTGTCGCAGGGTCCGAGGAGACAGAGCACCAGAGGCCCAGACACAGCTGGGCTCAAAGAATGCAAATCGGACCTGTTGGCACTTGGCCACCAGCAGTCTGCTCGGTTCTTTAAAAGGAAATTAGGAAGGCTTAGGACTTGGCTTGCTCAGTGTCCAGCGGCTTCTGAGGCTTCCTTCAACACCCTTCTCCTCTCTCCTCGCTCCCAGCGACAGACCACTAATTGGCTACAGGAGGTTCATTAGTCTGTCTCTCAGTCTTACAGCAGCTAGCATGGAATCTGCAGAGCCGCTAAATCTGGGATTCTACATGTTATCCCGGTTTTACAACAGAACCTGCTCATTTCAGAGACCAGGGAAAGGAATTAGGTTTTAATTAATTAAGTAAATAATAATTAATTTTCTGAGACAGGATCCAACATAGCCAAGGCTGCTTTTAGATTTACCACACAGTAGAGGCTGGATTTGAACTCCTAATCTCTCCCCCAGCTGCTGGGATTAAAGTTCTTTGGCATTGCACATGGCTAAAGAAAGGAAAGGTATAAGGAAACCCATGTCACCACAGACCTGTATCCTTAAGAAATCAATGCATGTGGTAAAATGTAATCCTACACATTCCAGGAGAGAAAAAGAAATTCTAGTGGTTAATTAAGTATGTATCATTTTGCTGCATGTACATGGGTTTAAACTGCCTTACGAATCTATATCTCTGTAACATAGATGAACGCAGCTCTTAGAACATAACAAGAGAGTTTCTCTGTGCAGTTGACTACAGTAATCACAAAAATTCACAACAGTCAAAATGCAGAGAAGTGTGTTTACGCCATGCTCGGTCATAGATAGGACACCTACATCAGACCTTTTCCTCAGGGCTCAGGAACATCACGGAAGAGAAAAGGGAAAGCATGTAAGAGCATCAGATAGGGAAAGACAGCAGTGAAACATACCCAGTGTTTTCTGGATATGACCGGGCAGCTTATACTCATTAATTCAGAGCAGCTGTGGTTGCCTATGCAAGACCTGTACAAGATCAAGACAGCCACCATCCCAACATGGTGATAATGGGGGGGGGGGCTCATGAATTCTCTACACGCAGAGGAGCTATTGGCTTCTTGGGAAGGGAGACTCGGTTTTCTTTAACAATGTAAGTCAACCACACAACATTGGATGCTCTTCTCCCATGACTTTAAAGGTAGCACAAATTAAACTTAAAGGTTATAGAGGAAAACAACAAAAGAAGTTAGAGGATGCTGAAGTTGGGAAGGGGTTCAGGTATATCATTGAAGAGCTAGGGAGAGGAGTAAGGATCATATATAATTTCCAAAACCCATTATATCTTTGTATGAAATTCTCAAAGAATTAAGAAAATATTATATAAAAAAATTTAAAGAATATATGTCAAGAAACGAAAACGAAAAAAAAAACACCCTCATATTATTTGCCTAGCAATTTCAGTTCTGGGACTCCAGCATGAATGGAACCTTATAACAGAAAAGGTACTTATAAAGAAAATTCACGAGAGGGAGCAAAGGGGATATGTCTCGAGACTAAGAAAAGGAGAATAGTGCAATAAGCAATAAATCAAACACTCAAGATAATATTGCGTCTCCACTTAAATGTTTATTTAGAGTTTGTGATGAAATTTGAAGTGCTTTTAAGATGGAATTGAAAATACGAAGTATGTAAGACAGATAGTATAAGCAACATGATAAACTAAAGAAAATTACCATGACGATTCTACAAAATAACATTACATTAATGGAAGCAGAAAAATGTAGAAGGAATCCTGTGTCTATATGCAAACATCACCTGTCAATAAAAAAGCTATTGGCCTGTTATCTGTGGCAGGAAGTAGGAGGTGTGACTTCTGTCAGAGAGATATGAACTCTGGGAAAAAGAGAGAGGTGGGAAGATTTGCCCCAGGACTCTGAAGATAGACACATGAAACTGAGGAGAGGTAACCAGCCTTGTGGCACACTTAGCATTGAATAAATGGGTAATTTAAGTCAAAAGCTAGTTGGGGAATGAGCCAAAGCTTATGGCCTAAGCATTTATTCATAAGTAATAAAGTCTCAGAGTCATTATTTCGGGAACTGAGGAGTGGGAGGAACACCCGTGGTTACAGAAAGGCTCACCCACTGTAGCTGGCACCATTCCAGGGCAGGGAATCCTGGGTCATATAGAAATTGAAAGAGTAGGCTGAGTACTAGCATTCTGACACCCGTTGCTCTCTTCCTCTGAGCATGGACATAATATGACCTGCCACTTCAGTCTCTTGCCACAGCAATTTCCCTGCCATGGCCCACTGGAACCTGGAACTGTGAGCTAAGTAAACACTTTCTCCCATAAAAAAAATAAAATAAAATAACTAAACATTCAAATGGATGAAGACAGAAAAATCTTTACATAAACATGCTAAATGAGAGTTTGCCAGTGAGTTGAAATTTCTTTCTACTTTTCCACAGCTCCAAAGCCATTGTTCTTGAATATATGTGTGTGTATGTCTGCATATATACATACATATGTATATATACACGTGTATGTTTATATGCTATTGCTACAAGTACTTTGGTAGAAGCAGTCACCCTCAGGGGAGCAAACCCATGTCTCCAGTTCTCAAGATAAAGCTTGTGGTGCTCCCTTTCGTTTCCCATCATCTTCACCAGGCTTCGCTTTGACAACTAGCAAGCCCTACTTCTGCTACCAATAATTCTTCATCCAAGCGTCCCAGAGCAGCTGCTCCACAGAAGCAAGTGTGAAAAGTTGGGGGGGAGGGACACCAGAAACATGTCTAGAGAAAAGCATAAGATTTGAGGAAACAATTGACCAACCTTAGTTTACTCTTATAGTCTACAGAATATTTGTAAAAAAAAAAAAAAAAACCTAGCTGAAGTAAAAATCTATAATCTAAACCCAAACATCTGCAATCTTTTTGGTCATCTACTAGCTTGTCAGTCACTCGTCAATGTGTCTGTGACAGCTACTTTTATTTCAACTTGACACGAGCTAGAGTCATCGGGAGAGGAAGGAGCCTCAACTGAGAAAATGTCACGTGAGGGCTGCGGCAAGCAAGCCTGTGATGCATTTTAGTGACTGAGGTGGGCAGGCCCAGCCACTGTGGTGGCCCTGCCTCTGGGCTGGTGTTCCTTGGTTCTATCAAAAAGCAGGCTGAGCAATCCAAGGCGGGCGTGCCCTGTAAGCAGCACTCCTCTACTGCCCCTGCATCCGTTCCTGCCTCCGGGTTCCTGCCCTGTTTGAGCTCCTGTCCTGAATTCCTTTGGTGGTGAACAGTGATTTGGTAGCCTAAGCCAAATAAACCCTTTCCTCCCCAGTTGGTTTGGTCACAGGGTTTCATCAGAACAATAGAAATCCTAACTATGACAGTGGCACCAGAGAATACCAGCCCAGCCAAATCCAAAAGGAGATTCAATTATGGCAGCTTAACTCACTGGGTGTTTGTAGGGGTAGGGAGGGTTAAAAATCAGATAATATGTATTGGTAAAATTTTGAAGTCAGGTATTTCTTGGCCTACATTCATGACTGGGGTCCAGAGGACAAAACTGTCTTGTAAAATTACAAGTAGTAAAGACCTGAGCATCATAGCTGGAAAGCAGCCAGCCCTGGGGTCAGCTCCCAGGTAACATTAGCTACACAGTCCCATCTATCCACAACCTCGCTCACAGGAGGCTGAGGGCATCATTCAAGCAACCCATAAATCAGGAACTGTGTTAACACTGGGCTGCCAGAAGGGCTAAGACTCCAGATACGATTCACTTCATTAGGAAATGCATGCAGGACAAAGCCAAGGCGGCTGTCAGCAGCACCTCAACTGACCTGGCAGAGCCTCCTTAACCTCTCACTGCCCAGCACTGGCTCCCTAAAAAAAAAAAGAAAAAAAATTTCTTGAGGTTTTTTTTTTTTTTTTTTTTTTTTTTTTTTTTTTTTTTTTTTTTTTTTCTTTCTGTTAATCACTAACTGTTCCACTCTGTGGAACCAGAAAAGTGAGAAACAAAGAAATCAAGCTGTGGGAACATGCATAGCAAACTGTCAGGAAACAAGTCAAATATCTATTCAGATAGATGTGTGTGTGTGTGTGTGTGTGTGTGTGTGTGTATGTGTGTGTGTGTTCAACAAATATAGGAAAACAGTGCAATAAGCATAATTCTCAGAATAACCAGGCTGACTAAAATCAGCCACCGAACTGCAGTGTATGGCTCTGCATTATAAAGTTCTAGAGAATTCAGTTCAGTGCATACGGCCAGGAAGCACACCAGTGGTTGACTAAGACCTGGGGGTGAGGCAGGAGACTTCCAACCGGCAGGAAGGGTTTGTCTGTAGAAATGTTTTTACTGATGTATACATTTGCCAGCATTTATGAATTTTATACTTCAGACATGCGTAGTCATTTTAGGTCAATCACACTCAACAAAACATTTGTATGAAACTTAATAAGGAAACTAAGCTAGTTCAGGGGAAATTACACAAAAGCTAAATGCTTTTAGTTTTTACAGAAACGTAATACAAAAAATTATGAAGTACGTAACCATCTTTTAAACATTCATAAATCTTGCTTTTCAAATTGACTGAATATGTATATGAGTGTATATGTACACATAGTAGGATCATTTACCCAGGTAATTAATATATTTATACCTCACAGAGCAGTAAATTTTAAGTAAGAAAAAAAATAATCTGTTCTTTAAAGTGAATTTCAAATATTTCAAAATTGTTCTTTACAATCATACTGTGTCACCAGTCTCTTGAGTGCAGGGAAAGGTTTTAGATCCCAAACTGGTGGGTTTGTGTGGGTTTGCCTTTCTTTACCTTGCCTATTTTACTGAGCTTAAAGTAAAGCTCGCCCATATTGTGCATTCTTAAGGCTGAATAGTAATTGTCCGTATACCTATGAGCACACAACACACTCTTTCCTACCGCTTCCTCTTTCATAACCACTTAGATAGACTTACTACCTTGGACATTATAAATTGCACCACAAAGGAGAAGGGGATTCAGTAATCTCTTCAAGCTATTCATCTCACTGCCTTTAGATATGTCCCCACAGTCAGATTGCCTGGCCATATGTGTTCATTTAGCAATTTTCCCTTTGGGTATTTAAGAAGCCTCCACAGCATCTTTGTGGCTGTGCATCTCTACCAATAGTGTTTAAATGCCACCTCACCTCTTATGTTTCTGATGATTGTATGAGGTGATGGCCAAGGAAATTTTCATCTTCACTTCCAAGATGCAACAACCTTGACAGCATTTTTTAATAAGCCTACTTTTCATTTCTGTGTCTTCTTTTGAGAAACACCTGATTTCTTTGTCCACATTTTAATCAGTTCACTTTCTTTTTTTTTTTCTTATCAGTTACATTTTATTAACTCTGTACCCCAGCCGTGTCCCGATCCCTCATTCCCTTCCAGTCCCTCCCTCCCTCCCTCATCTCCACCGTGCCCCTTGCCAAGTCCACTGATAGGGGGGACCTCCTCCCCATTCATCTGATCCTGTTTTATCAGGTATCTTCAGGACTGGCTGCAAAGCTCTCCTCTGTGGCCTAACAGGACTGCTCCTCCCTTGGGGGGTGGGGAGGCCAAAGAGCCAGCCATTGAGTTCCTGTTAGAGATAGTCCTTGTTCCCCTCACTATGGGAAACCAATTGGTTACTGAGCTACCACAGGCTACATCTGAGCAGAGGTTCTAGGTTACATTCATACATGGTCCTTGGTTGCATGTCAGTCTCAGAAAAGACCCTGTGCCCAGATATCTTTGGTCCTTGTGGAGCTCCTATCCTTTCCTAATCAGTCTAACTCCCCTTCTTTCTTATGATTCCCTGTACTCTGCCAAAGGTTTGGTCATGAGTCTTTGCTTTGAAAACACTTGTGAAAATGGCCGTCCTGCCAAAAGCAATCTACAGATTCAATGCAATTCCTATCAAAATACCAGACCTTGAAAAAAAAGATTCTCAGCTTCATATGGAGAAACAAAAAACCCAGAATCTCCAAAACAATCCTGTACAACAACAGATCATCTGGAGGTATCTCCATCCCCGATCTCAAGTTGTACTACAAAGCAATAGTTCACTTTCTTATAATTAAGTGTTTTGAGTTCCTTATAGATTTTCAATATTAGTGCTTATCAAATAGGTAGTTTGCAATATCTTTTCCCAGCCTGCTCCTCGTTTCTTCACTATTTAGCTTTGCACATCATAGTGAATTAATGTTCACATTCCAAAGGCATCTTGGTCCCTTGCCTCTCCTCGAGAGGCACCAATTGAATAGCAGAATTTACACCAATTGAATAGCAGAAGTGGGTACGTTGAATAGAGAGAAAGAAATATGGACTGGAAGAGTGAGCGAGAGATGGAGAGATGCAGACATGTAAAATTCTAATTACATAACTTCTCCTTTCCTTTTCCTCCCTCCAGCCCTCCCATGTAAAATGACTGCTTACTCTCTTTTAAATCCATGGGCTATTGTTTTACAGTTGTTATTACACACCCTCCTAAGAACTAAAGGATTTTGAAGAAGCTTCATTCAAAGGAACTGAGGAAGTGTTTCTTAGCTAGACCTGGAATAAGCACCAGACTTCACCGAGAACAAAGGTGAGAAGGAACCTCCATGGCTGTACAGAAGCGTAGGAAGGACTGAACCTGGGGTGGCATGTCCCTCCAGCCATTTAGGGGTAACTAGCCTGTCTGCTGGGATTTTCCCGAACCCAGTTCCTACACAGCGTAGACACATTCTCACAGTTTAGAACATATGAACATCATTTTCATATTGATAACATACACTTTCCTACATGGTTTTTCAGAATACTGTCATTTTTTTCTTTAGCAAATGGATGTTCTTTTTTTTTAGATGCCCCCCAAATGATAACAGTGCTGAAAACAAGGAGACTGACTGTGTCTGCTTTAAACCACCAGATGTCAGACTTTGCAAAGCAATCTATCTGTGTAGCCCAAAGCGTGAAATGACGGGATTTGGGACAGGCACAAGTTGCCCAGAGCAGTTACACAGGGTTCCAATGCTTCTACTTACTAATTATCATAGACGCTCCATAAACATTTCAGGTCATAACTGGTTTCTACATTAGACCCTGTGTGTCAGACGCCCTGCACAGTGTAGAGATTCACATTCAGAGTCTTAGATTTGACAGGGCCTATCCGTGGGAGGCCAAAAATAATCTTCCTTGGGTTTAGGTGGGAGGGAGAGTGAGGAGACTCTAGCTATTCACGCATCACAGTTACACAGAATGGTGAAAGTGAGTGTACAGTATCAACACTATCCATCTGCCAAATGCACCTTGGAGTTCAGAACAAGTTGCCCAAGTTCGATCATATTAAACCAGTGGTTCACAACATGTGGGTCACAACCCTTTTGGGGTACGAATGGTCTTTTCACCTAACACCATTGGGAAACACAGATATATTTACATTATGTTTCCTAGAAGTAGCAAAATTACAGTTATGAACTAGCAGTAAAAATAATTTTATGTTTGGGGGTGAACACAACATGAGGAACTGTATTAAAGGGTCACAGCCTTAGGGACTACTGTATTAAACTCTAGGTAATCTACACATGATGGGTGAGAGATGTTCACATTAATTTGATCTGTTCACCTCACAACCAGGTCATGTGGGTGCATGGCTATCCTCTGCGGCTTGCCTCAAACGCAACCAGGTCAGCCTGTCACCTCTTTCTAGTAAGTTCCTAGAGACCCCAGATAAAATTCTGATTCTGTGTGTCATGGCATGTAAATGGCCATAGCCTGGGCCCTGTCAACATCTGCCTTCACCGCCTTTTTACTCTGCTGCCTGAGGCCATAACTTATCTTAAATATCAACCAAATATCTTCCTTCCTAAAGTGCTTAGCATTCCTTCTTCCTGGATTTTCATCCTTGGGAAAAAAAAAATTCCTATGCACTCCCTCATTTGTGTGTGTGTGTGGGGAGATACTGCCTTCTCTGAGAGAAATTTCCTAGCCATTCTAGGCAAAATATAACCACCCACAATCCTACCAAATGCCATTCTCTAAATCCCTTCCCCACTCATTTTTTTAAACATACCACCTCTCTCTACTTACTTGCTTGTCTTCTTTTTAATCTGAGGATCGTATATATGACTAAACTCTATTTTTATGATTTCTACCCTGCTCCCTCATAATTTTACTGGATTTTCCCCTGTCCCCCATGTTATTGTGTAACCTCATGGTGGCAGGGACCTGTCTGCCTATTCAAACCCCACCTCTCTGGGCTTAGATAAGTGCCTGCTGCATACACAGCACTCCCTACGTTAAATACCTGTTGAATCAGTGCACGGGAATCAGATTGACTTACACTGTAATTTGTTTTCCTCTTCTGCTCGTGATACTATAGTTACCATCCTCAGATCTCACAACCTGCTTACCTATATTTACTACAGTAACTACATCAGCTAGCAGGGGTCCTTTGGTTCTGCGACTAGAAATCATGGCAGGTTAGGAGAAGCTCTTCTGACACTGGTGTTTTACAGCAGTTATGTCCTTTGTGTCTGGTCACAGTGAACAGAGGCAGTAGGCGGGTGGGAGCAGTAGCAAATGGTACCCTATAGGGCAGCGGTTCCCAGCCTTCTCTTAGGAGATCCCTGTGAAAGGTCTTTCAACTCCTGAGGGGGGCTGCGGCTCAGAGGTGTAGAACAAGTCTGCTATTGCTACAGTCTCCACGAATGACTTCACCACCAGGAACCTGCAAGCCTTACAGCTTTCAGGCTGGCCTAGAAAGCGTGGCTCCCTTAGCTCTTAGCTGCTCGGTTCTGCAGTTCCTGATGTAGGATGACTGAAACCCTTGGCCCTGAGACATGGCAGCGTCCCAGAATGTTTCTGCTGCCTGACGACGTCTGCAGCTTCCCTTCTTTGGCTCCTTTGCATATCTTGACCCTTCTTCAGTCTCAGCTCTTTGTCCTTCCTTGCAGTCCCTCTAGTCCGGCTGTCCCTCTTGCCCTGCCCCACCACTCTCAAACTCTTCAGACATTTTCACTGTCCCGCATCTGGCTGTCTTGCTTTTTCCCAGTTTGCCTTTCGGAAGGCAAAGTTAGCCACTGCTGCCCTGCTGCTTCTGCCAATTCCTTCTCTATGTTACTAGCGCAGCCCTAACGAGTTACTGAAACTAGTTAGGAAGAAAGGACACTGAGGGCAAGCCTTTTATTAGGTCTGGCGTGTAGTGCCTGTGGGGTCGGCCGTGTCCCTAAGTATGCCACCAGGGCAATTGCTCCAGTTCTGGCCTAGGTAGAAACAGTTGCAGGGTTTTCTGGAGTGTACCAAGGCGATAGCAGAACAACTGATCCAAATCGTTTCGATAGTCCTGGCTAAACCTGTACCATCAGGTGCATGATGATCATCCTTGATAGTCACGTAGTTTTCCTGAGGCAGTCATGGAGTGTTCCAGATGGCTGGCAATTTACTACAAAGGCAATCTGGCTGTTTTACTGACAATCCTTTTCTTGCGACGGCTAGGGTGGCAGGGGAAGTATTCCAGTTACTAATTAGGAAGTCAAACTGTTCCGTTCTTTGAGGCCTTTATTTACAGGGAAATGAGCATGAGAATGTGCTTAAAAATTTAAAGGTATTAGCAGACTTTAACAGTGCTCTAACAATGCCAAATACCTCCCAGTCCTTCCTGGAGAAGTGACTCCTCTTATCACTTGTCACCAGGGTGGTCTATTCTTCCATAAATTATTCATTCCCGCTCCTTGCCATAGACACTAACTGCACAGTCATTTCCTTCTAGGACTTTTTCAATAATTTCCCTCGAATATTTCTGCCTCTTACACACTGCCATCATACCAGATCAATCATTCCAACACTAGTCCTAAACAGCACAGCACCACACACACACACACACATACACACACACACACACACACACACACATACCCTCCCAACTCTCCAAGTGAAGAAACTATGAGTAGAAATTCTCCAATAATCCTTCATGCAAAGCCATACTTCCAGTTATCCTACTTGTGATGTTAATCTGCTTGTTCCTGGCCTTGTGAACACTATTCCTCCTTCAGAAAATATCTCCACCCCCGGACTTTGTCTGGGTAAAGCCCCTTCCCGTGCTTCATATTCTGAGCACCCCTTTATAAAACTCCTTCAGACAATTCCATACTTTAGTGACATAGCCTTCCTTTGTATTTTGTTTATCTGCAAAACCCAGGATGTGATAGCCATTTAAGGCCTTCAATTTATACATGAACATCCAAGCATGCGTACCTAGGCGTGTGTGAGTGTGCACACATGTGAGCATACAAACACACAACTCTATGTTCCTTGTCTACTGGCTTCATGGTCTTTCTTTTTTTCTCTTCCCTTCCCTTGATTTCCTTTTCTTTTCTTATTTCCTTTCTAAAATTTTTCTTGGGTGAGGTATGATAGTATATTCCTGTAATCACCAAACTTAGGAGCCTAAATCAGGAAGATTTTAAGTTTGAGGCTAGTCTGTCCTTCACAGCAAAACTCAAATCTCCAAACAAGTAAGTAATTATTTATTTATTTTCCCCTTTTCCTCACTCTGCCTTCCGCCTTCCTTTCACATTTAATCAGAAGACGCTTCAGTAGTTTAACAAATACAAAGACTAGCAATTGTTTTAAGGGGTAGAATTGGCACCCAATATACTAGACAAATGTCAAAAGCACAGAGCAGTTCTAAGGCTTAGGGAGGAAGTCAGGCAAACTGGTGTGTGAGCATTGTATGACTGTGCTCCGAGACTCGGCACCTTCTGTAGATTTCCTTGTAAGTGCTTCAATGGCTCCTCGCCACTCATTCTTGGCACAAAATGTATTTGTGAAATTGGTTTTAAAATCCCAATTCCTCCTCTGCCACAGGATTTCTAGTTATTCAAAGCTACTTAAAAAGCACTTTTTTCCCAATAAGATAAAGAATCCCCAGTGAGAAGCATGTAGGGGTAGAAAGGACATATGCAGCAGAAGAAGCAATAACCACAGTGGGTAAATTAGGTAGTGCCTGTCTGCTTGGTTTATTGTAAAAAAGAAATATAGGCTACCATTCAGGAGGAAGCATTTTAAATCTGTAAAATGCAATAAAACGTAAAGCATTCCAGTGACTTTAGGAGGTGGTCTTCCAAATGGAAAGGGAAAAGAATGAAAAACTATTAAGCATTTTTCTGAAACTGACCAAGGTAAAAATTTTTCAGGCAATACACACAGGTAGTTTTAATTAGTGCTAAGGCTGGTTAAATATTTTTTTGGATGATCCAACAGTATTAAGACTGGAAGGAATGCTCAATGGATAAAGAGCTTGCTGTGCAGACCTGAAGAACTGAATTTAAAATCCCAGAATCCACCTAAAGCTGGACTCTGGAGTATTCACCTGTAATAACAGCACTCTTCCTAAGGATACACAGTAACTAACAAAAAGATAACTGTTTCTAAAACAATGTAGAAGGAAGGACTGAGTCCTGAGGTTGACCTCTGACCTCCACACACCACACTCATGTAGCATATACACATTCTCTCTCTCTCTCCCTCTCTCTCTCTGGATACATACAAAGATTTTAAAAATACCATAGTATTTTCTACTACAGTATGAAAGACTTTCTTTGGTATTCTGGTATTTGCTTTATACCTATATACTAAGAAATAAGTTTACAATTTCTTAAATGTTAAATATACTAAACCAAAAGCTGTCTAAATAGATATGCCACAGAGATACTTGCACATTCTTGTTTATTGCAGCACTATTCACAACAGCCAAGATATGAACTAGTCCACATATCCATCAACAAGATGCGTGAATAATTAAGATGTAATGTATACAAAAGAGTTTCATTTAATCATTAAAAAAAAAAGAATGGACCTATATTATTTTTAGGACAATGGATGGAACTGGAGAGCACGTTACGTGAAATAAGCCATACTCACAAAGACAAATATCACGGCTCTTCCTCTCATATGTGGAAAGTAAATTCACAAATATAAGATAGATGATATTATACGATAAAATAATGTGGATGCAAAACCGGAAAGGAGGCTATGTAAAGGGAGGGAATATGGTAAAGAGGTTGAGAAGGGGAACAAGAGAGGATAATGGGATATTACAAAGAAAAAGACAAGCCAGGCACATTGGAGCATGCGTATAGCCTCAGTATATGGGAGACAGAGGCAGGAGGCACTCTGACAGTTTGAGGCCACCCTGGTCTACATAAGGTTCTAGGTCAGTCAAGGACACCTGGTATCAAAAATAAAATGAAAAGAAGAAAGGAAGGAAGGGAGAGATGAAGAGAGGAGGGAGGAAAAGAGGGAGAGAAGGAGGAAAGAAAAAAGGAAAAAAGAGAAAAAGGAGCTCTTACTCTTTTCTATATGCAGAGAAGACCAGTAGAAAGGTGGAGCAAAGAGAGGATGATGAGGCAAATATAAGCAAATTGGAATGATAGACATGTCTAAATGTCATAAAGAAACCACTGCTTTTATGTTTACTAAAATTAATAAAATATGTAGATATTATGCAAAATTATTTTAATGCAAAATGAGGAGACTTGCCACTTTTCAGGGATTTGGCTTCTCTAAATGCATTCATGATTTACTTGAATAACTGCATTTCCTAATACCCATGAGATGCATGAATGAGAAATGGAGTTGATTAGGTTTTTATCAGGATTCTAATTTGCAAGTTTTCCATCTCCAGATCAGATTTTCCCCACTCTGGCTTTGATAACAGGTATTTGAGCCTGCTTCCAAGTTTGGATATAAAGTATTATTTTAGAATGGAATTCAAACAACAACAAAGAAAAAAAAAACAGATCAAAAGAGCTTGGCTTATATATATTGATGATATGAGGAAAGCGTATTTGCAATGCTTCCGTTTTGATTGACATTAGACTAGATGAAAATAAACTGGCTACAAAAAAAAATAGTATCACCTAACCTGACTTATTTGATTCCATAGTTTCTCCATTTTAATTTTATCTTTTCCTATATGTCCAGACCCAAGGATACTTGAAAATTTATTGTGTGCTAAACAACACGCAGACAGTTGACCTAGGAAGATCATTTATATTTTTCTTATTATTTCTAAGAGATCTAGAAGTTCACAGAAAACAATGCATCTTTTCTGTGTTTTTTTTTTAATTTAAATGCAATACAACAATAATACAGTAGTCTAGTTCATGGAAATCAAGTGGGGGGATGTGTATGTGCACCCGTGTGGGAGTGTCTGTGTGTGCGTGTACACATACACATATTAGATCTTCTCTATGTAATAAAGGTCTTGCAGATAAGTAAAATGGTTATATAAATGATAATTTCCATGGGAGTGTTATGCATCATGGAGTATGTTATCAGAAAACTCAATGACTAGACCAAAGCTATGAATATATACAGTAATAAATTCAAATGCATACAATAGTAATTATATACAATAAATAATAGAATTCAGTGATGCCAAAAGAAATAAATCAAATTCAAGAGTGTAGTGATTATAAAGGAAACTTTTCATAGATTAAAACTAAACCATTGCCTGTTTTTATATTCTTTTTGATTTGCAAAAAAAGCAGAGAGCATGTAGCATCAAATTGAAAAAGGCAAGATTACAATGATGAGATTTCTAACCACCCAATAAGGTGATATATAAAAATTAGTTTTTAATTCCACTGAATGTTATTTTATTTTGCACACCAACTTCCATGCTGCAATTATCCATAAGAAGGCTGCTAATAGGTTGTAGAGATAAAGAAAGTCAGCTAATTAACGCACTGTCACCAGGTTAGGGTTACTGTTCAATGGCAGTGTTTGCCTACCATCACGAGTTCCTAGGTTTGATTCCCAGC
This sequence comes from Psammomys obesus, assembly GCF_907164565.1. Classification (NCBI taxonomy): domain Eukaryota; kingdom Metazoa; phylum Chordata; class Mammalia; order Rodentia; family Muridae; genus Psammomys; species Psammomys obesus. Next base: position 3,545,952 of record NW_026585689.1, on the reverse strand, counting down.
ACACAAAACAGCAATGAGTAAATAAAATTAGAGAGGGAGAGAAGGGAAAATGTTTAGCGAGTTAAATGTGATTAAAGTTGAGGGTGTGTACCTCCAGCATTTAGGATTAGACGTAGGAGTCAAGGCTGAGAGAAGCAGCCTTCCGTTTCTTCAGACTTGGGGGATTCTGACACTGCAGCACAGCTGAAAAAATTCAGAAATGTCAACAGTGACTGTGATGGTTAATCTTGGTTGCCAACTTTATGGGATTGAAAACCAACATGAAGCAGATCTCTGGCCAGGTTTGTTTGGGCTTCTCTAAATGAGGTTTAATTGAGGTGGAAAAATTCACTGTCATTATGGACAATACCATTTCATAGGTTGTGGTGATCAGTTGAATTTAGGGCTTCCTGACTCTGGACACCATATCCCTTGGCCAGTCACCTCCTTCTACTTCCTGGCATACCTTCCTAATGGTGATGGATTATTCTCCCGAAGCTGTGACACACACTAATCTACTTGTCTTTCCTTAAATTGCTTTGGTCACATATCTTGTTGCATCAATGAGACTAACAACTAATATAATATACATTCAAGATACTGATGACTTGAAGTAAGATTGCTTGCTTCTTGAAGACAATACAGGAACCCAACCAACAGAAATCAGGATAACACATGCCTCTTTGAGAATATCTGAGACAATTTTTTTTTGCATTATGTTTACATACTATAGGATAAGAGCACTTTGATGGTCTTTCAAAGGACTAGATGAAAGATGAAAAACAAGATTTTTTTTCAATATTTTGATGATTCTTCTGTAGTTTTTTCTACATCCTTAACTCCCTACAAGTGGCCAGGGCACAGTCTCCATGTTGCAGTCAATGAAGTCACCTGAGTTTCCTGTCTTGCTGCAAAGATACTCACTTATCAGCTTTTTGATGGGTTCACTAATGGCTGCTATGGAAAAGATGTTGGATGCTACTTTTGGTGTTCAGAGCCATTGCAGCACCATATCAGCTTTTTGATGGGTTCACTAATGGCTGCTATGGAAAAGATGTTGGATGCTACTTTTGGTGTTCAGAGCCATTGCAGCACTAATGGCTGCTATGGAAAAGATGTTGGATGCTACTTTTGGTGTTCAGAGCCAATGCAGCACAGAGCATTGCATTCTCCTCTGTGGGTTGAAATTCAGAACACAGCTGACTCTGGCTGTCAACGTAATGAAAGTTAAATAACTGATCAGACCCAATCCTCTTCTGAGAAAAGAACCCACTGATCACTTCACCAGGAAGCCATGCTTTTAGTTTTTCCTCTCACTTTGATAACTAGCTACATTTGCTCATCCAAATCATGAAGGACTGCCTTTATCTACATACATGAAACTTCAGAAACCAGTCCACACTTATGTAAAGGGATGAATCCAAACTAGCTATGAAGCTCTCAGGTTCTCATACCTTATGATCTCCTTTTGAGCTAGTAGAAATCAAAGACAGGCCAAATACATGAGGTGGCATCATCAGTCATGGGCTTATGAACTCTTAGGTCTCAGCTGCCTGCTGGCATTCTCATGCCCAGCTGATGCTCTTCCCATCCAATTGAGGATGCAATAAAGTATCACTGAGGTCCTTTCTTCCTTTTTCATCACCCTCTTTTGTTATTCCTCAAAGCCACACCCTCTATTACAGCACCTACTGTGACACATCCCCTCCTTCTGGCTGCCTAGAGCATCATGTTATGTAGTCTATGGTCTTATTCTTTGTATTCCAAGAAGCTGCCATGATTAATTAGCTAGTCCTGTGAGGCTTGAAGGTGATCATTTAGGAATATGAAGCCACCAAGAAAGTGTTTGAGTCCAATGTGTGCCCTGTGGCTCTAATGATCTCATTAATGATGCTGACAGATTTGCTCATGCCACACATATAGTGATTCCTTCATAAAATATCATGAGAATTTTCCAAGTAGCTTATTCACCCTTAGCATTTGTTCTGCATCTAAAGAGAAAACAATTTTGAGATCTCAAATTTTACATTTATCCTCAATGAAATACAGGTGTGTTTTTCCATTGAAACAGGAAAAAAGAGAAGCTTAGCATGTAGATACAGACTGAATCAATTTATAGAAGAAGGAAAGATTCCAGGATATACTGATATTAGAAGCTTATGCATTGTTATGGATTTATTAAAACTTTCATGTTTGTATTTGAAATCAGACACAAGGGAAAGGCTATGGTTCATTTATAGTTACTAAAATACCATAGAAATGGTACAGGATAAAATAGATTCGCCTATTTGCTCTAATCATAAGATGGTAGTTTCTAGGCCTATTTCCTTGCTCTAAACATAAAGAGTTACTAACTAATGGTTGACATTTTTAGCCTTTAAAGAATCACTGCATAACACCAGCTATAGAATAGCTTCTGTGTCAGACAGTAAAGCAGATGCTTGGTGCAACAAGAACAAACATCTGCAGGGGGCATTATCTGGGCCAGCCTCCAGCCCCAGCACTACAAATGCATTCTTTCGCTCTGAAGTGCAAGCTAATTGTCCCTGTAACCATAGGAGGCCCATACTATGTCACCCACATTTTATCTGGAAGGAAACAGAGGCTTCAAGAGATGAGGCAGCTGTGAGGCCATGCTCTGTCACAATGCCTAAGTGTCCTTTGGTGACATGGAGAAAACGTTAATCAGAGATCCTCACTTTTCATTTTGTAGGGCATCTACTTACTGTGAAACATATCCTGAAAGGCACGATTGGCAACAGCAAAGATGTGAGGGAGAGCCTCAGATCGCCTCTTATTTTTATAGGCAGCCATGACCTCTTTCTGATACACGGGGAGCCACTTGTAAGGGTTTATAGCCACACAAAAGAGACCTGAATATGTCTGAGGAGAGATCAGAGTGGATTTCAGAAAATGACTAGCAACACCCCCAGGTTTGTCAGGGCTTCCCCTGTCATGGAATGCTGGCCTGAATATTTACTTATAAGGGAACATGGAACAGGGGAGATCTGAATTCCGGTGAGGAAGGGACTTCTAACTGACGAAGACAGATCTGGGTTAGGTCAACATCAAGACCTGGGGTTACCTCTGCAGCCCTAGGGTATCTGTTAACTGCCAACACATGTGACACACACAGCTTTTGAAGACAGTGAGAATACAAAAACTGGCCGGCAGGGATTTTGGTAACCTGCCATCAGGCATTTGAAACTAGATAGAGGCCTTGCCTCAGCAAATTAGAAACCTCATATTTAGGTCATAGAGAAGGAAATATTATCTCATGAGGTCCACTTGATCACTGCAAGTTAAGTTTGTGTTTTCCAAAAGGTAATTAATCAGCAAATATTAGTATCTTGATTAGTATAGGGGCATTTGTACTATCAAACAATTCTTGTCAGCTTTTCTTAAAATTTTCTTAATAGCTTAGTATGTGTACGTATGTGTGTTTGTGTGTGTGTGTGTGTGGGGGGTTCGTTGGCTAGACCCCAATGCCAGAAAAATTGTTCTGCTGCTTATCTACAATTCAGTCTCTCTCCTAATGTTCTTTCTGTAACCATTTGTCAATGTGTAAATTCAGACAGCAAACTATCTCCCCCTTTCACTAAGCATAGGGATGACTTCTTTCAAGCCTATGACATTCTTCATAATGTTAATCCATGTCTTACAGGTAGGACATTTCACATTGTGTTCAGTCACTTCAGATAGGACTTTCCCACGCAGCATTACTGAATAATGCTTTCAATTTTCTTATGTTAGGGTGCCCTCTCCTTCCTTCAGACTGAAGTGGGACTCTTCCGGCATTGTTTCTGCAGTGCTGATCCCACTTTCCCATCTTACTTCACCACTATCTTTTTATCTGTGAGAAGAACTTACACACACATTGGTGCTAATGTTTGCAAGCTTAGCCCCTGTGCTGTGGGGGAGGGGAAACCTGAAGCCAGGGAGGCATATGGTAAACTGGGAGAGTGAGACCTTCAATGCGCTGTGGTAGGACAAACCAGACACAATAAATTGCCTCCAAGTCAACCTTCTACCCCCATAATGCTGTGCATGCTATTCTTCCTGTGATTTATTTCAGAAAACCGTAGTTGTAACCACACTGCAATCATAAATCACCTAAATTACTACGAAAGGGCTAGTAGTTTTGGAGAATTTGTTCCAAAAGGCATAACACATCTAGAGGCCTAATCAAATTGTTTTAGACACAATCAAGAAAAGAAAAACACACAGGCCGAGAAAACAGTACAATATATCAGATAAAGAAATTGTACCCAGGAGGTAAAAGGAGCCCTTACAATACAATGATAAAAAGGCAATAAATAAGCCAACTAAAAATGAGCAAAGAGCTTGAGGAAGGTCTGTCTTCAGACAGCATATATGAAGGTCCAATAAATAATGAAAAGAGGTTTAACAGCATTAGTTATCTGGGAAATGCAACTATCATACCATCATTCTATTTATGGTCAGGGAGTGTTGCTCAGTGGGAAAAGTGCTTGTGGCACAAGCATGAAAGGCAGGGTTTCTCTGTGTAGCCTTGGTCGCCCTGGACTCACTCTATAGACCAGGCTGGCCTTGAACTCACAGAGATCACCCTGCCTCTACCTCTGCTGGGATTACAGCTGTGTGCTGCTGTGCTTGTCTAGAGGCAATTTCCATATAATGTTTTACCACGTGTATAAAATTAACAGAAGTGACTTCATTTTAATAACCTTTAGTATCAATGTCACATTCAAGTTTCCTCAGGTGCCACAAAATGTCTTATTAATGTTTCTTTTTGAAGGTGAGGTATTCTTATTTTACTTTTACTACTGAACACAGGCAAGGTCATGTAGAAAGGTGCAAATTGCCACCTAATACGTGTCACTAAGGAAGACCATTTGAACTTTTATTTTGGCTTTTCCTGGTTACTCATGCTGCTGTTGATCTGGACCAATTTCATTCTTTAATTCTTTTTATTGTCTAAATCTGCCTACCAGAATAATTTTTATATACAGATATTGTCTGTTGGGCAGGCATATTAAATCATGGTTTTTAAAAGTAGCATCCAGAATTTGACAGCTACAGTGGCAATGACTTGCTTCATAAATTGCTCATATACAATGACAACATGAGGGAGGCAACTAAATCTGTTATTAAGATGGAGCATTTTGTTATGGTGACAGAAAGGGTTTGTGGGAGGGGTCTGTAAAAATGTTGGCCTGTTATTATTTTATAAGCATCGATTAGTGACTTGTTCTGGCAGTCATCAGGGGTCCATAATGCAGATACAAATGTGCAGTTTCAGGTTACAATCGGGCCTTTTTGAGAACAGGACTAGAGGCTACCCTCTTCACACTTTAGCAGGTAACCTGGCTATATGTTACTCATGACCTGAGAGGTTTTTTTGTTTTGTTTTGTTTTTGTGAACTAAATTCTTAAAGGGGATAAACAAACTGGTTTAACTTTTCTAATTGATAAAATTTCCCAGGCGATATTACTATTGTACCATTGTTCTTACTGCCTGCTTTAGGCCAAGATCACTATGAGAACCAACAGGAAAGAATGGAAATTTTGAACTACGGCTCGAAAAGAAATGTATTTGAAGGTACTGCCAAGAAGGATGCAGTTCTAAAGAGAACAGCATCCTTAGAAAGAATCCAAGTGTGTTCCACAGAGCAATACAAAGGATGCATTCAATGAATCTAGAAAATCCATAAGGCCTAGCCACTGCAGGCTAAAACTCACTTCAAAGACCATCCTTTATAATGAGAGCCCCAGGATACCCTGCTCCCATGAGCTGACAAGTGAATTATTTTAAGATGATGTGGGTTTGCCTATGCAGTTACTAGAACACTCAGAGACATCCGCAGCCACTGCTTAACTGGGCCCGTGCATAACTCCCTTTGGTCATTAGATTTTGTTAGCATTGTGTGAGGTTACTTTTGTAGCCATGTGGAGTGTGAAATACAGTACTATAGAGGGTTCTGCCAAGGGATTTCACAGGAAATCCTGGGAAAGCACACACTATGTGGCATGCTCTGAATGCCTGGAAGCACCCCTCGACAGGGAGATTCATGTTGAAGTCGTGTAAGTGAAGCAGATGACTTCAGGGAGTTGGGAGTGTGAAAAGCACACAACACCAAAGGGAGCTATAGGAAACGAGCACAGCCAGCCTGAGATTAGCTAGCGTGAATCAGCCAACAAGCTGTATGGGTGGAGCTGCCCAAGTGCTTGCGAACACACATCCTGCTCCAAGGTAGCCTGGATGTAAGCTATGAATAGTTATGATTCAATGCTTCCTGTACTGGATTTCAGCCTTGCATTTTTCATACCACTACTTCTTATGTCTCTCTTCCTCTGTTTTTGGGGTGAGAATAAGGTGCTTGTTTGTTTTAATTTAAAATGATGAGAACACTATACATGGATATGTTAAACTGCGTTAGTGGTTATTAAACATATAAAACTTTTTAAATTTTTAGAATTGTTGACAAGCCTCTCAGTGAAGAATATGGTTCGAGCATTATGTAGAGACTTTGGGTTGGACTTTTTAGCAATGATAGCATAGTTTAATCTTGAGAAACTCCTCAAGATGGACCAAATGAACACATGTCTTTGGGGGAAGAGGTGGAATGCTGAATACTGTAATTTGGATATGGAGTGCCTCCCAAAGGCCCATGTGCTAAAAGCTTGTTTGCCAGCTTGTGTTATCATTAGAAAATTATGGAAACTTTATGATGTATGAACTAAGGAAAGAAGCTTAGAGTTTGAAAGGTAAGTCCTTGGAAGGCATATTAAGAGCTGTGGCTCTCAACCTTCCTAACACTGTGATCTTTTAGTATAGTTCCTCATGTTGTGGTGACCCCCCCAGCCATAAAATCATTTTTGTTGATACTTTATAACTATAATTTTGTTACTGTTATGAATCTCAATGTAAATATTTTTGGAGACAGAGGTTTGCCAAAGGGGTCACCATCCACAGGCTGAGAACCACTGCATTAAGACCCCGGTGCCCACTTTTCATCTCTCTTAACTGACTGGTCGGCAGGAGACACTTATCTTCCTTCTGCTATGAGGTACTGTGGCCCATCAGAATAGGGTTATGTAACTATGTGTTAAAAACCTTTAAAATCATTAGCCAATTATACCTCCCCTCTTGTGTGCACTGATTATCTTATTTTACAGCAGGAAAAGCTGGCTAGTATTAGACTAATTAAGTGTTTTGTTTTGTTTTGTTTTTTTAACAAGTGGTTCAGTCAGTTTGTTAAAATAGTTGACTTAGGCATCTGCAGCCGTGACTTCAACTCCACTTCTTGTGCAATACTGACGGAAGTAACTTGGCCACCCCAGGACTGTGTGAGGCAATGAGGGACTGGTGGATTCTCTGTGGAAACTACCCCAACGGCTTAGGATGCTCACTGCATGGTGTTTCTCTTGGAGTTATTTTTGCTGTGTTGTAGGCATGCAAGCTGTTTTTTCTTTCTTTTTTTTTTTTTCACTTTCATATTTTTCTTTTTTGCCTCTGGTCAAGTCATCACATATCTACAGAGAATGCACACTCTGTCTGCTGAAGATAATTCAATTATATGAATCACCACTTCCCATTGCACAGGCATCTTTCCAGTATTTGAAAGCCATGCCTCAAACTGATTTGTTCTTCTGCTAGAGTGAACAGCACTGAGTCATTTTAAGTAAACATTCTGCTTCTTTTAATGCAAAAAAAGTTCTTCATTTCATGTAAGAATAGTAATTTGTTTTTTAATCTCTAAAAGACTCCAGATTCTTTCCTGAAACTCTGCACTTCTGTTTTTCATTCTGGATCCCATTATAAGGTATCAAGTTTCTTTTTTGTATTCATCTTCTCACTTAGTTCTTGTCATTTGAGAATGAAGGAGAGCATGAGTGACACTATCCCCACTTGACAGGTGAGCAAACTGATGCCTCAGTAAGATAAAATATTCTCTGATCTAAATGCAGAGAGGAGCTGTGAACCCAAAGGAACATAGTGGACTGTGAACTCAAAGCTCCAGGTCAAATGGTGATCATCCCACTGTTTTCCTCTGGAGTTCAAAGCCATGAACTCCATAGCCTCGTACCCCTGGGGATAAACAACTTTGTATGATTGTCATCTTTTTGCTACCAATTCATCTCTATAAGCAAGTATTGTGAACAAAAAAAAAAAATTAATTAGAAAGTATGTCAATCACAGTTCTTTAAGTGGTTATGTACAAGGCTGATTATACTAAATGCATCATTCATTTTGGCCCTATTTTGCTATTCTCCCCAGCATGGATATCATGAGTTTGTCTTAGATACTTAACCATCCATGATATGCCCCTGCATGGCCACTTCTAACCTCGGGGAATGTTCTGTTATTGTATTTGATTTGATGGGTTATAATTAACTACACTGAAATACAGTCACACCAATGAAATCGGGTAACTAGAAACTGGGAACTGATCCAAGACTGGTTGGTCTGTGATGGAAACACAATGTCCTACATAACTGGCTTGAATTATAATTGACCACATTAAAGTCTAATGTTGTCTGAGTACCAGAACGATACTCGGTTTTTATGGAGCACTGCTGAATAATTTTGGAATTAAGACACACAGTAACCTGATTGCTAGCTCATGCTGTAAATCTGACTTCCAAATTCCCAATTAGCTGAAGTTGGGCATGCAGCCTGGATATATGAAAGGACGAGGCGTAATATTTATTTAGAGATTTCAATGTAGAACTTCTTCTTCTTCAGGTGAAATCACTGTAAGCCTTTAGCTTTCCCTGTAAGTACTAAGAAGAAATCATGAGCTGTAAGAACCTTTACTGGGCATCTTTTTTTTTGTTCTTGTTGCCTGGGAGATCATGCCGACTTAGAGAATGCCAGTTTTGATTCCAATGGTCAAGTTCCTTTGAGAAAACCCGAGAAGTCCAGAGACAAATTCTCATTTTCCAGCCTTCCCTACATATTTTTTTTCTTCCTGACAGAGTCCAAGTCTCCCATATAACATAGCTAGGGACCCCTCCCTCTCTTCTGTGTATGCCTGTGATGCAGCCTAATAATCCTGAGAATACTCTGCTCATATACTGAATACTTTGAGCTCCTCATCTTCTCACAGTCAGAGATTCATGAAAGCTACTTACACCCAAAGCAATGAACTTAAACACAGAACTGATAGTTCCTCTTAACTAATCAACTATCTTTATTTCCACTTTGTGATAGTGAAATGAAGTGATTCCAGAGTGATGCCATCATAAATCTCACCACCAAAGGCCATGGCTGGTAGCAGGAGCAGGGCAGCTTGAAGAAGATGCAGTCAAGGATCCACCTTCTCAAAAAGATTCCCTGAAAAACGTAGAACTAAAAGAACTGAACTGAACTGAACAGATTCACTGCAAAAATGGGCAAATTTGACCTTCTTACAAATGAGTCTTCAAATACAAGCATAGATTTGTACATGTTTTAACACCACTAATATCAGTAGACATTGGAACTGATAAAATGACACATGGTAAAGAGAGCTCTGAAAGTTAGGCAGAGGAATTTAAAAATAGATGGTGGAAAATGCCATGTGTATCTAGACAGGGGCATATAGATAATAGTATTTTAAGCAAGTGGTTCAGAACCACTGGGGAACATCAGCATGCTCCAAGCACCATCTTCTGGGCCTACTCCATTTCCCAGGACTGGCAAGATTTCCCCAGGCCACATCTCTACCTGCATTCTTGGAGACCTGCAACCACTGAGGAGCAGCAGCCATCAAGGAGCAGCAGCAACCACCAGGGAGCAGCAGAGACCAAAAACCATGAGGGATCAATAGCATCCATGTCCAACATGCCCTAAATCCTGGTTTCCATACCCACCTGCAATCCCAGAGACCAGCAGCCATCAGAGACTACCAGTTCTCTCTGTAACTCTGGAGATCTGCTATCACCCAGGAAAGCCAGAGGACTGCTACCATTTGGGACCAGCTAATCCTACAACCCTAGAGGCCAACTACCACCAGACACCACTAGGTTTGCTAACACCGGGAACGATCAAATGGCTAGAGTCCAGTGTCAGACCACAAGCAACAAAACATAGGGTCATATGACACTATCGGAAACCAACTATTCTATCACAGCATGCCCCAGAGACACTATCACTCCTGAAGTGCAAGAAAATCTAATGAAATTAGATAGAGGCCTTGAAGGAGGAAAACAAATCTCTCCAGGATATACAGGAAAATACAATCAAACAGGTAAAGAAACGTAACACAGAAAAGTACAATCAAATGAGAGAAGGAAGTGAATAAAACTGTTTAAGATCTAAAAATGGAAATAGAAGCAATAAGAAAAACACAATCTAAGGCAATCCTGGAGATGGAAAATCTAGGGAAGAGAACAGGAACTTCAGACGCAAGCATCACCAACAGAATACAAGAGATGGAAGAGAAAATCTCAGGTATAGAAGATTCTATTGAAGAAATTGATACATCAGGCAAAAAAATTTAAAACTAAAAAGTTATTGACATAAAACATCCAAAAAATATGAGGCACTATGAAAAGACCAAACCTATGAATAATAGGAATAGAAGAAAAAGACTTCCAGCTCCAAAGCCCAGAAAATATTTTTAATAAAATCATAGAAGAACACTTCCCCAACCTAAAGAAAGAAATGTCTATAAACATATTAGAAGCTGGTCCAGAAAATAAAATCCACCTCTCACATAATAATCAAAACACTAACTGTATAGAAAAAAAGAAAAAATATTAAAAGCTGCAAGAGAAAAAGGCCAAGTCACATGAAAAGGCAGACCAAACAGAATTTACATCTTACTTATCACCAGAAACTCTAAAAGACAGAAGGCCAGGACAGTAATCTTGCAGACACTGAGAGACCAGCTTTGACTACTATACCCAGCTAAACTTGTAATTACCATAGAGGGAGAAAACAAGATATTCCTTCACAAAAATAAATTTAAATAGTACTTAATCACAAATCTAGCCCTACAGAAGATACAAGAAAAAAATCTCCAATCCAAGGAGGCTAACCACAACCAAGAAAACATAGGAAATAATATCCCCACATCAACAAAACCAAAGGAAAGAAAGCACACACACTCTACCACCAACATTAAAATAAGAGGAATTAACAACCACTGGTCAGTAATATCAACATCAACAGCCTCAGCTCCCCAGTAAAAAGACATAGGCTAACAGAGTGAATGCTAAAACAGGATTCATCAATCTGTTGCATACAAGAAACACATCTCAGCAATAAAGATAGAGATTACCTCAGAGTAAAGGGCTGGAAAAGGTTTTCCAAGCAAACGGACCCAAGAAGCAAGTTGAAGTAGCCATTCTAGTATCTAATAAAATAAACTTTCAAACAAAACTAATCAAAAGAGACAGGAAAGGACACTACACTCATCAAAGAAAAAATACACTAAAATGACATCTCAATTCTGAACATCTATGCCCCATACAAAAGGCACCCACATTTGAAAAAGAAACATTACTAAAGTTTTAAATCACACACTGAATCCCACAAATAAATGGTGGGAGACTTCAACACCCCACTCTCACCAATGGACGACAGATCATTGAGACAGAAACTAAACATACAAATAATGAAACTAACAGATGTCATGCATCAAATGGACCTAACAGATATGTACACAACATTTCATACCAACACAAAAGAATATTCATTCTTCTCAGTATCTCATGGAACCTTCTCCAAAATTGACCACATACTGGGTCACAAAACAACCCTCAACAGATACAAGAAGATTGAAATAACCCCGTATATCTTTTCAGATCACTATGGATTAAAGGTGGAACTCAGCAACAACAGAAAGCCTATAAACACATAGAAACTGAACAACTCCTTGTTCAGTGAGCACTGGGTCAGGGAAGAAGTAAAGAAAAAAAAATTGAAAATGAAGGCGTAACACACCCAAACTTATGGGACACAATGAAAACAGTGCTAAGAGGAAAGATCATGCACTAAGTGTATTCATAAAGAAATTAGGGGGTTCTGCTAAAGTCTTCTAAATTCTGAATGCCAATGTCTCTCTCTCTCCTTTGGCAATGTTCCAGGGTTCAGAGTAGGCTCTGGGATGGAATGTGGAATCCCAATTCACTTTATCTCTTGGGTTGTTCAGCTGTCTCAGGCAACTGATCACAAAGGATGATTGAAAGACAAAGAAATAGGGGAGGAAGCCAAGGATTCCTTCTCTAGGACTAGGGGCTGGCTACACTGCTGCTAAGGAGGAAAATTTAAACTGACCACCTTTTTTTTTTTTACTTGACTGGAGTTGTAAAAAAAAAAATGGCTTCTGGCCAAAACAGCAAGAGGTTGTAAAAAGGAGCTCTTTGATCTGAGATTAGCTCGTGCAAAGGAGTATGCCAGTGCAAAAGGCTCTGCAGCTAAATTCTGAATCTATCCATTTATCTGTGAATCAATTAAAAAAAGAAAGAAGATTAAAAAATAAAAAAATAATTTAAAAAAAGGAAAGAAGAGAGAATGTAAGCAAAGACCTTTTATGCTCAAGGAAAAGGGTGAATGAAGTTAAGAACTTCAACTTCAATGGATTCCTACAAGCTTACGTATGAGATGATGCTTATTTCAGCTAGCATCTCCTCTGCAGAAACTGCATCAAGTTTAGGCTGCCACTTCCATAGTCAGCCCCTATGTACACAAAGACAAACAATCAGACATATAAACCTGTACATATTCATACATACATTCAATGAACAATACAAAAGGAGCTCCTTACATACATATAGACTATTGACATACAGTCATGTAACATATGCACAAAAAACAGACAGACATATTTACCTGTAAACAGATATCTATCTATCTATCTATCTATCTATCTATCTATCTATCTATCATCTATCTACAACTCATGGATGAAGCGAATTCCAGCCAGCTTTCATTCAATGGGCTTCCACCGCTGGGCTTCTGCCAATGGGGTTCTGCCTACATTTATTGTATAGTCATATATTTATATCTCTGAGACAAAGCTCTCAGAAAAGGAATCACTTCATAGTCAAAAAAGGCAATTAATCCCCAAAACAGGTTACATGTTACAAAAATAACAGGTTACATGTTTTAAAACTAGATTTCTTTTTTCCTTGTTTTGTTAAAAAAATTATTTAATTTTTATTAATTACAGTTTATTCACTTTTTATCGAAGCTACAGCCCTTTCCCCATCCCCTCCCAATCCCACCCCCTCTCTCTTATTCTCCTCTGCCCCTCCCTCAGTCCAATGATGGGGAGGTTCTCCTTCCCTTCCATCTGACCCTAGTCTATCAGGTCTCATCAGGACTGGCTTTGTCTTCCTCTGTGGACTGGTAAGGCTGCTCACACCTCAGGTGGAGGTGATCAAAGAGCTAGCCCATAAGTTTATGTCAGACACAGCCTCTGTTCCCCTTACTAGGAAACCCATTTGAACACTGAGCTGCCATGGGCTACTTCTCTTATCTATGTATCTATTACATAAGTTCATAGTGAGTTCAGCATGACAAAGTTGAGAAGGCCTAAAGGTTAATAGGGTCTAAACGTTCCAAGAATATATGTCCTTTCAATTAGGACTGATCTGGCTACACATTTTTTAGCTATCTCTAAATTTATAGTGAGTTCAGGACAATAATCTTATCTCTCTTTCATTCTAAGAAACAAGGTAAATTTAAAATGACAGTGTATAATGGCATAAGGTAACAAGACATAGGGACTTACAACAGAACAGGTTGTATATATTTTGACATTAAGGTTTGTACTTAATTAATGACAGTCCCATTATAATTTGGGTTCATGGGAAGTTTAAACAAACTCACCTATATTTATGGTGTATACCAGGATTCGTGAATGAAGGTTTATCTTGAAGACTCAAATCTGTCTCAAGCCTGTCTCCTAGTAGACATTGGGAGGTCCACAAAGATATTTACTGCAGCCCTAAACTTTCTTTTTTATTTATTATTTATTATAATTTATTCAGTTTTTATCGTGGTTGTGGACCCCTCCCTCATCTCCTCCCAATCCCACCCTCTCTCCCACTTCTCCCCCTAAGTCCCTGCCCTAGTCTACTGATAAGGGAGGTCCTCCTTCCCTTCTGATCTTAGCCTATCAGGTCTCATCAGGACTAGCTGCAATGTCTTCCTCTGTGGCCCAGCCAGGCTGCACCCTGCTGAGGGAGATGATTAGCGAGCCTGCTACTGAGTTCATGCCAGAGACAGCACCTGTTCCCCTTACTAGGGAACCCACTTGGAGTTCCCTACTATGGGTTACCCACTATGGACTACATCTGAGCAGGGGTTTTAGATGCTCTCCATAAATGGTCCTTCATTGGGAACTAGAAAAGATCATCTTAAGTGAGCTAACCAAGTAGCAGAAAGACATACATGGTATATACTCACTCATAAGTGGTTATTAGACATATAATGTAGGATAAACATACTAAAGTCTATATTCCTAAAGAAGCTAAACTACAAAGAAGACCCTAGGGAAGATGCTCAATCCTCATTCAGAAGGGCAAATGTGATAGACATTGGAAACAAAGAGAATAAAGGAGCAGGAGCCTAACACAGAGGGCCTTTGAAAGACTACAGATCAAGGCATCAAAGCAGGGGCTGAGACTCATAGCCAAAATTTGGTCAGAGTGCCATAAACTTTCTAAAGTTGTTTTACAAGTTCTAAAACAATTTAACTTTAAAATTATTTTAACCAAATCAGGAATTCCCTAATCAGAAATTAATTCATCTGAACAGCAATACATCTTCATTAAGATCCTGTGGGAATTTTGTTCAATAAAAGTGTGTAAATACCCAGGATGTTACAATTCACACCATGTCAGATTATAGAGAGATGCAGCAGTGCACAAGGAATGAATGTGAGAGACTGGAAGCAGTTCTGGGATGTATCACGGTACACACTTAGCAAAATACTGAATCCCCATCCTGAAGGCCCACCTGCCTAATGAGCTCCTTTAACAGAATGGCTCCTGACAGAGTTCTAATACTAGCACTTTAAAGCACACCTAAAAGCGCTAGAACAAAAGAAGCAAACACACCCAAGAGGAGTAAAAGGTAGGAAATAATCAAACTCAGGGCTGAAATCAATAACTTAGAAACAGAGAGAAAAATACAAAAAAAAAAAAAAAATCTATGAAAACAAGAGCTGGTTCTTTGAGAAAATCAACAAGATTGACAAACCTCTAGCCAAATTAACTAAAAGGCAAAGAGGCAGTATCCAAATTAACAAAATCAGAAATGAAAAGTGGTACATAACAACAGATCCTGAGGAAATACAAGAATCATTAGGTCTTCAAGAGCCAATTGAAAAACCTAAAGAAAATGTACAATTTTCTGGATAGATTTTACTTACCAAAGCTAGATCAAAATCAGGCAAACATTTAAAACAATACTATAACCCCTAAGGAAACAGAGCAGTCATCAAAATTCTCCCAACCTAAAAAAGCCCAGGGCCACATGGTTTTATCTCAGAATTATACCAGACTTTCAAAGAAGGGCTAATATCAATATTCCTCAAACTATTCTACAAAGCAGAAACAGAAGGATCATTGCCAAACTCATTCTATGAAGCTGAAGTCACCTTGATATCTAAACCACACAAAGACTCAACAAAGAAAGAGAATTTCAAGCCAATCTTTCAATGAACATTGGTGCAAAAGTACTCAATAAAATACTCTCAAACTGAATCCAAGAACACATAAAATATATCATCCACCATGATCAAGTAGGCTTCATGCCAGGGATGCAGGGATGGTTCAATATATGAAAATTCATCACTATAATCCACTATATAAATAAACTAAAATTTAAAAAAAGACACGATCATCTAAAAACATTTGACAAAAGCCAACAAATTCATGATAAATGACTTGGAGAGATCAGAGATACAAGGCCCATATGTAAACATAATAAAAACAATATACAGCAAGCCAATAGCCAACATCAACCTAAACTTGAAGGAAGTTAAATCAATTCCAATGAAATCAGGGACAAGACAAGGATGCCCACTCTCTCCCCATCTCTTCAACATAGTATTTGAAGTCCAAAGAGATCAAGGGTATACATACTGAGAAGGAAGAACTCAAAGAAACACTATTACCAGATACCATGATAGTACACATAAGTGACCCCAAAAATTCTACCAGAAAATTTCTATAGCTGAAAACACCTTAAGCAAAGAGGCTGAAATTAACTCAAAAAGTCAATAATCGAGGCGGGGCAAGATGGCGGCGCCGGGAGGACTCTCATTCTGAGGAGCAGCACAACAGGATAGGCACAGTGACCAGCAATCAGAACTCGCGGCCATAAAACACAAGTGATTGTGTTTCACAGGTGAGAGGATACCCCACGGTGGGGGATTCAATCAGCTTTAACTCACCGGCTAAACCTCGGAAGAGATCCGAGTTCAGCCAGGCGCTTGGTCGCCAGCCCAGAGCTACCCGCCAGCGCAATCTGGTCACGGTCCCAGACTGAACTGTGGGCCCACAACACCATAGACTGGATTTCCCAGTCGAGAGATAACCCCACGGAGCAGGAAACAATTGGGACCAACCTCAGGTTACCCAGACATCCCCTGGAAAAGACTCGGGTTCCAGGGGTGCCCCAAGAGCCAGTCCAGACCCAGAGCCGGGACATAGGGGCCTGCCTGTGCGCCTGATTCACCACCTCAGATAGAACTGTGGGCACCAGGGCACCAGGGCACCAGACTGCATGTCTCTGGCAGGAGGAAACCCCCAGCAGAGGAGGTCAGCAGCTCTAATGCTTAGGACACCCAGCACCAAAACACTTCCTGGACTCACGCAGACTCTAGTGCAGGCAGGAGCGCTGTGTTCTGCCACCATTATTCAGTTCTCCTAGGCACTGGGACACACAGCTGCATCCTCAGACCTACAAAAGCCAGAGAGCCATTACAACAGCCCTCAGATACTGTGCCAAGAATCAACCAGTTATCCCTAGCTAGACTGACAAAACTGTGGGAATCCCTGGTCCTTCAAGAGGGCTGCACCCACAGCATCTGGACCAGAGCAGTGCCTGCAGCCGCCATCCCAGACAGAGACACACAGCCTCTGGTCCAGAGTGAGGCACCCAGCCTCCAGACCAGAGCAGTGCCCCCAGGCGCCAACTCAACGTAGGTGCACATTCTCCAGGTCCAGAGCAGAGCAATCAGCCTCTGGCCCAGAGACTTGCTGAGTGCACCTCTCACTTTCCTGGACAGAACTGTGTGCCCCAGGATAACAGACTGAGTTTCCCTGTTGGGAGAAAACCCCACAGCTAGGGAATCAGCAGTTTCTTCAAGAGGACTGTACATGGAAATTTAGTGAACAGCAGCACACTAAATTTATAACAAGAAACCCAGCAGTGGGGCAACTGTCTTGAGAAATTCTATGGGTAAGAGGAAATCCCCCCCCCTGACTAACATAGACAACAGCTACTACTCAGGGCTATAAACCTGAGGTGAGCAGTGGCAATTCCTGAGAAACACTGGCCATACAGTGACCATAACCAAAAAGCAGAGGACTCCTTCAGGAAAAATCATCTTCTGGCCAAGGGGATACTCCCTACCTCAAGACTCCAGGAAGCACAGAAACTAACAGCCAACACCAAAATCAGCCCAATGGGTAGAAGTCAGCGTAAAGGTTCAACCAACAAAAGACAGAGCAATATGGCATCTCCAGAACCCAGCCATCCAGAGGCGAACAGCCCTGAACAATGCAGCATAATAGAAAATCAAGAAGATGACATTACATCTATGTTGATGAAGAGGATAATAGAGGAAACAAATAAAATACGTAAAGAATTAGAGGAAGATAAAACCAAACAGATCATGGCTATCCGTAAAGAAATGGAGGAAGATAAAGACAAGCAGATTAGGGCCATCCATGAAGAAATACGGGAAGATGCAGCCAAACAGCTTGTGGCCTTCAGAGAAGAAATAATTAAATCACTGAAAGAAATAAAAGAGACAGAGTTG
>NW_026585689.1:3167025-3518004 GCF_907164565.1 Psammomys obesus | reverse complement strand
CATTCCTTTGCAATGGGTCTTGTCTCAATTTATCCGCTCTTCCTCCTGCCTTCTGTAAAAGTGCTGGGAGAATTTACTTTAACATGGGGTATAGAAATTATAAAAAAAAAAACAAAAAACCTGTAAAGCTAGCCTGTTCCTTTCATTCTCCCCTTCTTCCAGTAACCACTTCAATCATGAAGTAACTCTGGGGTGAAGGTTTTTCTTGGGGTGCCCACTCCTTGACTTAACATTTCAGCCTGTAAGGTGGGATTTGGGGCAAAGATTCATCTCCTGGAGCTTCTTCAGTACTGACAATTGGACCGTTGTCATCAGGGGCTAGGGAAGCTGAAATGCCAGTCAAAGGCTGGGCAATGGGGCAGTTCCAAGCATCTCTTTAGTTGATCCAATTGAAGAAATAGGGAGAGATCTCGTCACCTTTCAGCAAGTCCTAATTTCAGCTCACAGTCCATAGCTGATCCAGGAATAGAGTCAAACAGGCGAAAATCTGCTGAGACAAATTCAGACTAGAGACAGAAGTTAACATTTGTCTATTAAATGGGAAAAGTGAGGAATCCCAAGACCAGGGAAAAACTCCTCTGGGATCCTTTTGACCTATGCCAGATCCAGGTCTCATGACCTTTTGATTTCCTGAAACTCATATGAATTTTTTGGTACACTAAAGGAAATATATAATTTAAAAATGCTCAGAAAAGTAACATATCAGCAAATCTAATGTAACAACATTCTGAGAGTAACAGGTAAAACTATATCCAATGGAATGGGCGCCAGTCAGCTGTTTGTTTTGTATCTTTTATAAGCAACTTAAGTGTGTCCATGGTCTGGAACTCTAACATTTCTTCTGTGGGCACAGCTGTTGGTAATCAGCCACCAATGAAGCTTGGCCATTTTTTTGTACACTCAGCATCTACTTTTATCTCACATCTCCATGTCACACTGGAAATTTAGACAGAAATACATTAATGGCTTTACTGCTAAACCCTGGATGCTTGGACTTTCCTTATAAAGTAACTAGAAGGAATAGGTTTAAGATATTGCTGTGTCAAAGTCTAACCCAGATATGGCAGATATTAAGAATACCATAGTAAAAGCTATGGCTTTGGGTCAGATACACACATTAAATAGATGTTTTTAGCATGGTGAGAAGTAAATCTCATCAAGTAAATCTATCTCCAGAAGACAACCAAAGGAAATTAAAATCTCAAGCTATTGACTGAATAATAAGCAGTCATTGCTCCATCAACTTATCAGAACTCTATTGATCAATGCCAAAACTCTGAACTTCTGAAATCTTATAACATAACAACAACAGTAGCAAAGGGGGGGGAGAAATATGAAGTATCACCATTTCTAATATGCTTTAAATTATTTTTGTATCTTTATAACTCATAATTATATACCTTAAAACATCTACTTAGACTCTCCAATCTTTTTTGCATTTATCAAACCTGAAACATTTTTCCAGACCAAATAACACCCTCTAGATTTTTATAACCTAAACTCCTATATTTTTAGACCCTACATAAACTTATCATCTTTTATCCAGCTATATATCTTAAGACACAGGTAACTGACATGAACCCTGTGAGCAAGGCAAACCTGTTTTTCTTTCTAAATAAAAGATCTAGTACCTAGTAGTTCTAACTAACTAATGAACTGATCAATGAACTAACAGTGGATCTAATTGTCTGCTCTCTAGCTGCAAAGCTACCATTAGCTTAGTATAGCTGTCAAAGTGATCAGAGACCTGAGAGGGATAAATTATAAGATAAATAAGTATACCAATTCATGTACCAATCAAAATGACAGAGATGACTAGTTGGTCCATCACCCCTGGCTCCTCTGGTCTCACAGCATCCTGAACATAGGTTGTCCCACCAGGCACAGAAGATGAGAGACTGCTTCTGTGGAAAGAGGAACATGAGAGATTGACCTCACCTTGCCTCTTGCAATGTGAAACAATGGTCTCCAGGTGTCCATGGCTTTGTCCACAGTTTAGGCTGGGCCCTAGCAGTGGGCCAGTTGAGGCAGTATTGCCCAGTGGTTAGCATACCACAATCCAGAGTCACCATATCTGTCATGCCCAAATCTTTTTGGAGACCTTGGAGGAGCTACTGCCAGGATTTTGGGACTCTGTCACAATCAGCTTACACATGTTATAATGTCTATTCATCAGATCTCTGACAAGCTTGAGGACCAGCATATCTGAGTTACTCTTTGTCTTTATCATCTGCTCTAAACTGTGTCCTATAAAAAAACAGAATGCTCTAATCTCTAATTCTGGTATATTCCTTAGATGTGTGTTTTAGAACTATATATCCTAGGCTTAACCTTAAAAAACCTAAACAAAGACACTAGGTAACTCAACATCTTAACCAACTGCAGTTGTTAACATAACTTTAAATCTGCTCTTTCAGAACTAAAATTAAAGCAAACCTTTTAATCAGATACAGTTTATAGAGAGGCTAACAAATAATGCTGATCCTACCACTTGCATTAAAATTGAACCTCAAAAGCTTTGCACTTAGCACTAATCAGAGGCCTGAACATAATTGATAGACCTAAACAAAATGGTGGCAAACTCATGGCTCCACCCTCTTTATCTCAGAACCAACATGGCAGCTGGCCACGTGTAACTGAACTCAGCTGGAATCCCTAAACAAATATGGCAGCAAAACTACAGCTCCACCCTCTCTATCCCTGAACCATCATGGCAGTTAGCCATGTGTTAGCACAGGCTGTGACTGACAATACCAAACATAGCCATCTGGTGTTGCTTGATGGCGTTATTACCTCTCAAGATACAACAAGTTCTGTGAAACATTTACAATTTTTTCATGACCAAAAGTTTTAACATCTTGGTGGGACTTGGTGATTGAATAAGTTCTAGAACCAACTGCATAACAGAACAGTACTGAACAATTTTAAACTGTATGAAATATTCTAGCCATACCAAACCTATCAGCCAGAATTTTTTTCCCCTTAAAAGAGCATAAAAAACATTTTGCAATGAAGAATCACCAGCCTTTTAAATGAAATACAACATATTTTTAAATACATTTCTTTCTCAAATCATATTAACTCTCTGGCTTTTTAAGCATACATACACTAACCTTCTACAACATTCTATGCACCTTCAGGTTTCTAGCTTCCTTTTTCTGGATTAACCAGACATTCTTACTTTAGGCAAGCTATTTTTTAAAAATATCTCTTGCTCTCTCCCTTGCTTTTTAGAAAACATAAAAACTCTCTTCAAAATCCTTTCCATTCTGACATGATCCTGCTGGAGCCCAGCGTCCACAATTTGTTTTTTTATAAGCAAAGCAAAAACAAGCCATATTAATACAAAAAGAAGTTCTGAAACTGCTAAACTCTTTTTCTAAAATTACTTCCCTGTAGCAGATATGGTCCAAGGTCACCTCAACAAACTCTAAGGAAATTAGAACAAGCTTTAAGGGACTTGGTGAAACTTCCTCTTTTCTCTGTCTCAAGGTAAAGACCAGGTGGAAACATGTTTCTCCATAAACAAAGCAGCTTAACAAACAGTTTCCACAAGATACATTGTAAAATCTACAATTTTTTTTCAATTAGCTCAAACCATAAGGCTTGGTTTCGTTTAGTAAAATTAATAAAATAAATACCAAAGTTTTCTTGTTCTTCCCCAAAGGATTGAGAAACTGTTTCAAATTTTCTGTTAGACTACCCAAGATCATAGTCTAAAATGCCTGATAAACTTTAAACATTTTATAGCCTTAAACACTTAAACATTTTTTAAAACCTGTCTTTGCAATATTAAAATAAAGTACCCTTTTTGTAGGAGAGAAGTCACAAAGCATAACCATAATTTTAAAAGTCAAAACCAGATTTTAAAACCAGAATTTACCAGTGCAAACAATTTAATTTCTAAAACCAATACCAATTTAAAATAACTCATCTTTTTAATCTAGAAGAAAATGAAAATTATTTGACTAAAGTCTCCCCCCCTCTTTTTTGTTTACCCATACCATGGGCCTACCGAGATGGCAGTCACATTATAACCCACATGGTAACCTCAAGATGGCGGTGAGGCACTTCACATACCACGTGGTAACTATATTGTTGCTTTTTTATATGTATGCGTTCATAGACCTTATAAACACATAGGCACACATATACATTTTAAACAAGGGTTTGATTTAACCTTTAAACATACCCAATTACTTTTGATCATATTAACCATTTAAGATCAGTTGAACACAATCATAATGGTCATATATTTAAACAGAAACTCTTTTTATTGGTCTTAGCTGTAATTTTAAACATTACAGTTGAGTGCAGTTACCTCCCTTCACCACTGCATGGTTTGCTGGCAGGCAGCAATCTATTAAAGCTCACTGGATGGGAGAGGAGGAAGGGCAGGGGAGCTCTTGCTGGTTTTGCTCAGAGCCACGGCTCTGCTAGTCCCTGGCCCTGGTGGAGGGGAGGAGCCAAGCATATCTACCAGCTCTGCGCTTGGGGCGCCACGAGCCCTGCTGTTTACCCTAGTTTGCTTTCTTACTATCCTAATTTTCTTTCCCGCAAGGCGGGCCCTGAACCTGCTTCACTGGCTGGTCTCCCCATGCTCCACCGCAGCAGGCGGCTGCCTATCTTGCAAGGGGCTGTAGCATCTCCCCGGCCACCTTCAAGCATTCCTGTCACAGTGTGTGGGGCCCCACACGCTGTAGTGGCTTCCCCCTGAGACCAGCGGCAGTGGCTAGTCTCAGGCTGATCGCTAATGTCCCCAAACCCTGGGGCAGTTGGCGCTGCATCCAAGACCAAACTGTCCCATGTCCAAAACTGTCGTCCGTCAGTCCAAGTACACACAGAGAAACAGGCACAAAGAAAAACACACAAGAAACATAGGGTCAACACCCTTATCTAGCCAAGGTGTTCAGGCTCAGATTCAATCACCACCTTTATTTAGCCAAGGTGCTCAGGCTCATATCCAAATTGTTGGGGGAGCAGAATCTGTCTGCTCCTTCCCACTTCAGAGAAGGGGCGGTTAGTGTGTTCACAAAAACCGTCCCACGACCCTCAGCGTTAAAGGCACGTCTGCGAGCCTTAATGGGCCGATCCAGGTGAGCGGACTCAAACCACTTTTCCAATGCTCGTGAGCCATACTAGAAGCAAAGCTTCAGGGGAAACAGAAACCTGACGCTGCCACCTTCGGTCTGGCCCTGCCACTGCCGGAGAAACTCGCATTCAGAACAAACATGTAACAGACGAGAGATAAAGGCAAACAACTGCCAGATGACCCCTCCGATAGCTGGTGTCCAGAAATTCCCTTCAGCACCCCAATATTCCAGGCCAATGCACCACAACCACCTTGAGTGTGTGTGTGTGTGTGTGTGTGTGTGTGAGAGAGAGAGAGAGAGAGAGAGAGAGAGAGAATCTCTCTTTGTTCCTGGGCTCATCAAATAGGCTAGCTGGCTCCTCTCCCCTCCCCTCCCTTCTCCTCCTCTCTCCTTCCTTTCCCTTCTCTTCCTTTTTCTTCTCTTCTCCCTCTTCCCTCCCCTCCTTCCCTTCTCTTCTCTTCCCTTCCCTCCCCTTCTCTTTCAGTCCCTCCCTTCCCCTCCCCTTCCCCTTCCTCTTTCCTCCCCTCCCCTCCTCTTCCTTTCCTTCCCCTCCCCTTCCCTTCCTTTCCATTCCTTTTTTTTGTTTTGTTTTGCTTTCCTTTCCTTTTCTAAACATGGATTGTGGGAATTAACCTCATGTCCTTATGTTTGCACATTTCTTAGTTACGTTTATGTTACTACAATAAAACACTATGTCCAAGAAAACTTAGAAAATATTTAATTTGGTAGAGTTCATGGCGACAGAGCAAAGGTAGGAAGGAACAGCAGGCAACCACAGGAAGAGCTGAGAGCTTATGTCTCGATTTGTGAGTAGGAGAGAGGGGTGGGGATGGAATAAGGTTTTTGAAACTTCAAAACCCATCCTCAGTGACTTTCTCCAACAAGGTCACACCTCCTAATCCTTCTCAAACAGTTTCACAATCTGGGGAACAAATATTCAAATATATGTCTGTGAGGCCATTCTCCTTCAAGCCACCACATACAGCAAACACTTTATTAACTAAGCCATCTCCTCACGTCTAGATCAACCATTCCTATATTGACTGACAATAGGTACCATTTTCTAATAACTACAAAGCTCAGATTCCTTGTGCATATGATTCACAAGGCATTTAGACAAGTTCACAACTGTGAAAAAGCTGTAGCACGGAGTGAGATCAGACGCTCTTGTTTAAAAATATCATTTAGCACATGGATCAGCCAAATAGATCATCCCATTCTAAAGTTTGTGCTGTCAGGGTCAGAACACCACAAAACCACCACTCTGGTTTTTGATGGCATGGTTGAATTTCCAGTTTACTTTAGCTACCTACTCAGGAAGAGAAACACATGCTTTGGCTTGTCCTCCCATGGGTAAGGTATTTGGAGCATGATCCAATTATCTGTGGAGAAGAGCATGTTAATCAAAACTCAGCAAATCTTGTTAGAAATAAATTAATATCTCCCAGCTGAGGTATGTCATCAGCCTGGCTGACCACACATCTATATTTTCCAAAGATAAAGGTGCTTTCTAATTCTTGGGGCTTTTACTACAAAAACAAACAAACAAACAAAAAACAAGTTAAGTCCTGGGACTCACTCCCACCCGCCACCGCCTTTTAGGACTAGACTATGCAGTTATTTTAGGAATAAAATATCTGGAGCCAGCAAGATGGCTCAGCCGCTAAAGTTAGCATCAGACAAATCTGACGATTGAGTCTGATCACCAGACTCACACATTAGAAAGAGAGAAATGACACTTGCAAGTTGCTCTCTGACCTCCACATGTGTACCCCCAACACACAAATAGATAAAAGTAATAATAAAAACAACACCTACACTGGGAACTGTTTTTGTGCTAGTTGTATATTCTGTGGGGTCTCCCTCTCCCTCCTCAGTTATTTTGTAAATGCCCTTCTCAGGACCTTAATCCCAAAAGCCTCTTAGCTTCCCAGATTCTCTCCGTTCTTCTGATAATGAATGAAATGTATCTGTCTCCTTATCACAAAGGAATAACACCCTTAGGTGCAAGATAATACCAGAATATTTCTGGGACAAACTGGCTATGTATGTGATTATCACATGAGAAATTCCTCTTAAACCACAAGAAACAGATTTCTTTAAAAAAAAAAATATTCTCATAATTAACATTCCCAGCTCCACCCACCCCTTCCCTTCACATAATTCTAGCTTGTGTCAAATTAACATAAGACTACCAGGAGGGAAAAATAAAAGGTCCATCCAATCTCCCATTCTATATGTACTGACTGGCTATCTTTAAACACATACTGTTGTCCTGAGGAGTACAACCATAAGCCAAATAAACTCTGTCCTTACAGAGTACTAGATTGGGCTGACAGTAGGAATTTGGTGGTACTTAATTCTGGTTACTTTTCTAGGTAAATTCATAGAGCTATGTCTTCACTCAAGGGGATAGGTGAAGCAAGTAACACAAGAGGTCCAAATGATGGACTGTATTACCTTTGCCATTGCTGCAACAAAATATCATACAAAGGCAGCTCGGTGACCAGTTGGAGGGTACAGTCTATTATGGAGTATAAGTCATCGCAGCAGGAATGTGAAGCAGCTGGTCACTTTGTACCTTAAGAGAGCTTAAGACTGGTGTTTATCTTTCTTCTTTATATAATCTGAATCTCAGCCCATGGAAGAGTGCCAACTTATAGTGGGGAAGGTCTTCCTACCTCATTAACCCAATCCAGAATCTCCCTCACAGACATGTCCAGAAGTTTTTATAGATCTTGTCAAGCTAACAGTCATCTCAATCACGCAAAGTACTGTAGATGTGGGAGACTGAAAAGGAAAGGGAAGAGGTGACCATATGTAGCCATAACTCCCACCATTCTGAACAGAAACTATAAACATTATATCCAAACTGTAAAGGTTACTCAGTGAAAGTACAAATAGAGATAGAATTATGAAAATGAGGAACAGCAATAAGGGACCAAAGAAAGAGAAAAGGATTGCTTATGTCCTGAAGAGTTTTCTGATTAATAGTATCTACTGAGACTTACAGCAAACCCCACCTTTGATTTCTGTACTATTTTTTATATAAATTTTCAAACTTCTCACCCAACTTTAAATAATTTTGAGTGGACTTTTGATATTTGCCATTAAAATATTATTTAGCCCAGTCTTTGGCAGATCACTGGTTCTCATTTTCTTTCTTAAGATGGTTTAAAGAACAGATACTACACATGATCTTAGCCAAAAGGCTGAGAAGTGATAGCGGAGGACATTGCAGCCAGTCCTGAGGAGACCTGATAAGCTAAGGTCTGATGGACAGGGAGGTGGACTTCCCCTATCGGTGGACTTGGAGAGCAGCATGGGAGAGCAGCATGGGAGGTGAGATTGGGAGGGAATGAGGGAAGGAGTTACAGCTGGGATGCAAAGTGAATAAAATGCAATTAATGTAAAAAATTTTAATTATAAAAACACACAAATATTCTTTTTTTTCTTTTTTTTTATTATTATTTTTTTCTTTTTAGTTACATTTTGTTAACTCTGTGTCCCAGCTGTATCCCGCTCCCTCATTCCCTCCCCAACCCCACACTCCCTCTCTGGTCTCCTCCCTGCCCCTTTCCAAGTCCACTGATAGGGGAGGAACTCCTCCCCTTTCATCTGACCCTGTTTTATCAGGTATCTTCAGGGCTGGCTGCAAAGTCCTCCTCTGTGGCCTAACAGACTGCTCCTCCCCGGGGGGGGGGGGGTCAAACAGCCTGCCCTCGAAATCCTGTTAGAAATAGTCCGTGTTTCCTTACTTTGGAAAACTACTTGGTTACTGAGCTACCATGGGCCACATCCGAGCAGAAGTTCTAGGTTATATCCATAGATGGTCCTTGGTTGAGTGTCAGTCTCAGAAAAGACCCTGTGCCCAAATATGTTTGGTCCTTGTAGTGCTCCTATCCTTTCCATATCATACTAACTTCCCTTCTTTCATATGATTCCCTGCACTCTGCCATGGTTTGGTTATGAGTCTTAGTGTCTGCTTTGAAACACTGCTAGGTAGAGTCTTTCAGATGCCTTTTGTGGTAGACTCCTGTCATAAGTTCAATGCACATCCCATTTGTCTTTCTAAATGAGGATTAATCACCTTCGCCTGTGTCCACTTTCTTGATTATCTTCTTTAGGTGTGTAGATTTCATTATGTTTATCATATCTTGTAGGTCTACCACTCCTAGGTATATACCCAAAATTTGCTCAAGTACACAACAAGGACATTTGTTCAACCATGTTCGTAGCAGCTTTATTTGTAATAGCCAGAACTTGGAAACAACCCAGATGTCCATCAACGGAGGAATGGATACAGAAATTGTGGTATTTTTACACAATGGAATACTACTCAGCAATCAAAAAGGAGGAAATCATGAAATTTGCAGGCAAGTGGTGGGATCTAGAAAAGATCATTCTGAGTGAAGTATCACACAAATATTCTTAGATTATTTTGTGTTATGTGTTTTACAAGTGTATCAGAGAGGAGTGGGTTTACTTCAGACTGTTTATCAAAACTGGTTACTATTGTTTATATGCTTTTATAGAAAAACATATTTTTCCTGCATTCAGCTTGTCCACCATGTCACATGTGGCTTACCCTTGTAGTTGTACACTTACTCATATGACTCCTCTCAACCCTCATAGCATAACTTGTCTGATGCTTTCAATAAACTTGGTTATTGCATAAAAAAAGATGGTTTAAAGATTGTGTATAAAAGTCAGCAAGTTGTGTGGTGCAGTGTAAAACCTTAGGCAGTGTTAACTACTCTTACTACTATTCAGAAAGCACAGTCTCTGTTCCTGTGTCCAAAGTGTAAGAGAAAAGCTTTGATTTGTAAATTGCTTAGGGAATGGGAGTCATGCAAACCACATTTTCACTGGGAAGTTTTAGTCTGCTTTCTGTTGTTATAATTAGATAATACAGACTGGGAAATTATGTAATAGAAGAGCTTATTAAGTTCATGCTTCTGTAGACTGAGAGTCTAAGTGAAAAACACGAGCATCTTGTAGCAGCTCTTGAGGACTTGCTGGTTCTTAAAATGGCAGCAGAAAGATTATCAAAAATCCCCCCAAGCGTGTCAGAGGGAGCCTGCTGTTTTTATAAGACATGCCCTCAGTAAATCATAAATCCATGAATAGAATCTGCTCATAAGAGCAGTGTCCTCATCATTCAGTCATTCTGGAAATATCTCTTCTCCAAACATCAGCAATAATTGGGGGATTAAGTTTCCAACACATGATCCCCAGGGGGGCATATTTGAATCATAGCAGAAGAGGGCGAGTGGGATTGGCAAAATAATGGCTACACTTTGGCAAAAGATTTGAGATAAGGGGATCGTCTGTTTGGATAGTTGTCTCTCCTGAGAGGCCCCACTCTCCCTCATTCTCTGATGACTAAAGAACACCCATCACTGAGAAATCTCTCTTTGAATCAGAAATAAGTAATACATATTTGATGGGGGAAGAGTGGAGAACTGTAGATCGCCTTTGTGTTGTAGTATTTTGTATCTTAAAAATTAGTAGAAGCCGAATTGAGAGCTCTTAAGTTAATTGTTAAGAGTTAAATTATTTTTATATTCGGAAACCCCATGGGGTTTTCAAGATGGCCTCATTATAATTGATTAGGTTCCCTTGAGTTCTTCATCAAGGTACTTTATTATGTGTGTTTAATTTCAAACATCCCACTGCTGGGAAACCATGATGCAAGTAATAAGAAAAATATTAATATTCCTCTAAGTAAACAAACACTGATCATCTATTGACAAAGCCTCTTCTGTTATTAAAACTGAAGATAAAATGCCAGTAAATGAAAATGTATTTCTCCAGATTTCAGCAGAGGAAGGAGAATTACCAAACATCTAAACGAATCCAAACACGCTGGAGTGCGTGCCTCAAAGCAACAAACAGAATGCTCTTGAATTATAACACCTGGTGCATATAACAAGTCTAGGAACATGCTTCATGATGCTCCTAATTAGCGACACTACCCAGGCAACGTTGATGCCTTCCAATCATGCTACTCCATAATTCTGTTACTGCCTTCACTCAGAGCTCCTAAATTCTTCGTGTCTGGGCACAAGTCTACCACCCTTAATGCAGCTATAAGATCAGAAATGCATTTGTTTATAGAAATTCAGATGTCTATAGATGCAGCAGAAGCTAGAGGCAGATTTATCTCTTTTTAAGGGGAATGCTAAAATGTCGAAACCAATTACAAATCAAGAGCTTGGCACAAATTATTTTCTGAAGGCCTCCCTTTGACAGGTAATTAGTATTGGGACTCTAGGTCCCCAGGCAATGTAGTTTAGTTTACACTCCAAAATTCTGGTCTCCTGCAGAGCTCTTTCCCTTCCCAGCCTACTGTTCTGGTTTTTTCTCTGCTATCATATAGAAACTGTGCATCTTGCGGAAGCATTTCCTAATGCAGACTTTCAGTCTGTACCACCACTCATTCTCTGGAGCACCTGGCTGTCTACTCCTCTCTGGTGCCTGGTATTCCTCTGCTTTTTTTTTTTATCCCCCATGTCTAATTTGCTAAGTAAAGGCCCACTCCAATTAGTTTCTGCAAGATGCAATATGTTTTCCACTTAATGTATCCTCAGTTAAAAAAACCTCATTCAGAAGGGCAAACAAGATAGAAATTAGAAGTAGGAGAAGACAAGTAACAGGACAGGAGCCTTCCACAGAGGACCTCTGAAAGACTCTACCCACCAGGTTATCGAAGGAGATACTGAGACTCACAGCCAAACTTTGGCCAGAGTGCCGGAAACCTTGTGGAAGAAGAGGGAGATAGAAAGACCTGGAGGGGACAGAAACTTCACAAGGAGAACAACAGAGCCAAAAAATATGTGGGCCCAGGGGGTCCTGTAGAGACCAAGACTCCAACCAAGTTCTTGCATAGAGAGGACCTAGACACCCTGTTCAGAGGAAACCCATAGACTGCTCAGTTTCCAAATGGGTTTCTTAGCAAATGGTACAGGGGCAGTCTATGACATGAACTCAGTGGCTGGCACTTTGATTACCTCCCCCTGGGGAGTACAACCTTGCCAGGCCACAGAGGAAGATGATGTAACCAGCCTTGATGAAACCTGATAGGCTAGGGTCAGATAGAAGGTGAGGAGGTCCTCTCCTATCAGGGGACTAGGGAAAAGGCATAATGGTAGAAGAGGGAGGGTGTGTGTGACTGGGAGGAGACAAGAGAGGGGGCTACAGAGGGGATACAAAGTGAATAAATTGAAATAAATAAAAAAATTCAAAAAACTCATCAATACCTCATGTTCAAAGTTGGATGAGAAGCAAAAATTTAGATATGTAGATTAGAAGTATAATGAAGATATAAAATCAACTGCTTGACAGTATAAAGAAGACTGAAATGGCTAGGAAAAAAATTTATACAAGTAGTTTAAATTTGATGAAAACACATGTCAAGAAATCTGAATTGTTTTATCTCAACATCTGTGAATCCTTGTAACATTAGAACTAAAATGTCTTTAATGTTCAAGAGCCCAGCTCACCACAATTTACAGATCAATAGGGCATGGGGCAGTAAATATATGATTGGCTCACATTCACTGTTAATGGCAGCCAAGCCATACTGAAGGCATGGAAACAATAAAGCTGAGTCCAGAAACAGTTGCTGACACATGAATTATAAAAACAAGTTTAGTAAGGCTGGGATTTAAGACTGCATCTAAAAAAAAAAAAGACTTTTGTATTGAAGGAAAATATAATCTCCCACATATTACCAGTTAATATCTCAGTCAGAGACTACATATCAGCTGGGATAATATGCCTTAGACTTGCTGGTACATAATTTGTCATTGCTGATGTACAGCAGAGATATGCATATTAAATATATCTTGTGAATTTAAATGTCATGTAAGATATAAATATGCTATTACTTATATTTTTCATTATTTTTGTATCCTTTGAATTTTATATTACTCAGGATAATTATGTGAGTGATAAATGAGTACTAGCACCTTCACAGATATTTAGATAATATGTCTGAAGTAAAATTAGAGTATTATGTGTTCAATTAAAGTCAATAAACATTTATTTATTTATTTATTTATTCATTTAGTCATTTATTTAGGTTTTGTGAGATACTGTCTTTTCTCTACCATTCTCCATCTATATTTCTTGAGACAGGATATCTCACTGAACCTAAAATTATTAATCCACTGACTGGACTATGAGCTTCAGGATTCCTCCTGTCTCTGCCCTTTCAATGCTGGGGTTATAAGCACAGGTCATCAGCCACAAGCCACAGTGCTTAAATTTTTAATTTGCATTCTAGAGACCCAAATTCAGATCCTATTTTGCCAACTGAGTCATCTACTCTGACCCAATGAAAATAGATTTGAAATTAGAACACTGGACTTATAACTATGACAATCTACAATTATTCTTGTAATTCTGTTTAATTTCTTCAACTTACATGTGAGCATTTAAAATATGTTCTCTATATACAAGAAAACACATGGCTATTCATCTCTTCCAACATCAATCAAATGTTCTGTGCCCTTGATACCTACATGAATCAGAAAGTGGCTGACAAAGTGTGACTGGAGAAATGGCTATCCCGGAACAGCCTTGACTTTGAATTACTTTTCATAAACTTGAAGCCTGAAAATGTCTTTTTTTGGGCAAAGGACTTTCTGGAAAAAAATGTATAATAAATTATTGGAAGTAATAAGAAAAGTGAAACACTTTGAGTTATAGATAACTGTTCACAGAACAACTTCTCAATATGTGTTAGTCCAATTTTCTATAACTATTCTCCCAAACCAACTAATTCACCATTTCCTGCTATGATGAAAGAAAAGGAAAGATAGTAGAGAGATTACTATCCCGAATTCTGTTTATTATATAGCAGCTCAGAGGGTAAAAATGGGCAGAAATAAATGCTGAAGATACTAGTGAATAATTACAATTAATCAGTTATACCAAAATGCTCCACTATGACAATCCAATCGAGATGATGTGCGTAGTTTCTTACAGGAATATTATTTAATGGAATGGTTAAATTGAGAGGCAGCACTTAACCCAGAGAAATCACAGGCAATGTGAGATTGAAAGAATCCAAACAGGTTGTTTTGTAGGATGTAGACATGAAAGTCTTCCACTTGGCTTTTGGGAGAGTCTAGACTGCTTTAATGTGTGCTTAGAGCTAAGGAAAGGGATGTGTAGTTAAAATCAGACATTTTGAAACAGGTCAACTCAAATAAATCAAACAATTTACTTACCCTGAGTTTCAATGAACTCTAAGGATCCAAAATGTCCAGGTGCAAAGGAAACTAACTACACTAGTGTTCAGATAACAATCCCTGGGTGGCAGCTGTTAGGAGTCAGAATATGTTTCTATTTCTGATCAAAAGATCTTGATCCACAAGGTCCTCAGGGAAGAAGGGAAAAGAAAAAGAGAAGGGGGAGTTATATACAGTAACGGTAGAAATGATAAATTTGGTGAAGGAAATTTGATAAGGAAAACAACCAAGATGCTGGTGTGAATAGTTGGTGTTAGGTAGTAGCAGTACCTAGATGTAGCCATTGAAGGTTCATATCTGCCCTGTAGTAGCATTATTATTGCCCTGGGCTGTAAGGTGGGATAACTTCTTCCCTGGCTTGAACAGGAAATACATATTAAAATGGAGACTTGAATATTAAGCAATTTTTAAATGTATTTTTAAAAAAATACCATCTAAGAATTAAATTCTGTGGAGAGTTGCAACACCCAAATGATCATCATAAATCATTTTACATTTGTGCAAATGCTGTCATGCACAGAGCTGAAATTCAAATCTGAAATCTTATTATAATCATTGCAAAGACAGAGAAGATGACCAAGATGAGCCCTAATCTCTGCTACGAAGTCCAGGCAGGCAGAGCAAGCCTGAGACAATCAGAGTCACCCAGCGTCCTCTGGTGTCACTAAGAAGAGCAAGTAAGTGAGGGCGAGATGGAGGAGAAAGAGAAGCAGAGCAATGCGTGTGGAATGAAGAGGCAGAACTAGAGACTCAGGTGTAGTGAGGACAGCCTGATGTGAGTAGTTGGTGATGCTACATGAGGCTGTTGTGAGGTCTTGGCTTGTGCTACAGCTGAGTGCCATGTTCATGGCCTTGCAGCAGCAGGGGTCTGTTATCCCCTAAGGCCATGCAGATGTTCCTGGTCTAGGCTGCTGCATGGGGCCAAGTTGATATCTGAGGACTGTGCAGAGCTGACTGAGTCCTTCTCCAGTAGCAGCACTCAGGAGAACTGGCCAACGGTACCTGGGCAGAGTGGGAGACCTGGCCCCATGGGTAAAAAAAAAAAAAAAAAAAAAAACAGGAAAGCTGTCTCCGCCACTTGCCAGTTGCAGGCACTCTGGAGAGCAAGCTCTGTGCCTTGCCCAGGAAGCACAGTTAGCTGTGGTTGCAGGTAAGTCAGCCCCAAGGACATGAGTGCTGAAGAGCAGCCCCTGGTGGTGTGGGTAGAGGACAGCTGGTGGGCGGACCAGTTCAGCTACCACCCAGGCCTGATAGATCCAGGACTTTCAGTTGGACCACCTAAGCATCTACCCTATCTATGAACTGCTGGAGAATGTGAAGGAGCCCTCCCTGCATACTCCAGGACACAGGGCAACAACAGTATATCCCAGAAGCATCCCAGTGAGGATGCAGTATTGATAGTGTAGCAGAAGCCAGAGGCCTCGAATCAGACCAATAACTCATTGCAATGATATTTGCAAGTAAAGATGTGTGGACAAAAGGGTGTACTGTGACACACTGTGACACACTACAGCTTCTGCAACAAGGTGGGGTTTTTATGGTTGGGATTTTGGGGGGGCAGATACAAAGGGATGGGGAAATGAGTGGGGTTGGAGTAAATGATGTGAAATTCACAAAGGATCAATAAAAAGTTTGATAATAATAATGACTGCAAAGACAGAGGCAGATGAATCTCTGAGTTAGAAGCCAGCGTGGTGTACATACAGAGTGAGTGCCAGGACAGGCAGGGCTACACAGAGAAACCCTGTCCCTTCCCCTATAATAGTAACTGTAAAGGCACTGAGCAGCAGTGACTACAGTTACTAAATTCCTTCAAAGCCACTGAATCTTTTTATGTTTCTTTTTTTAATTTTTTTTTATTTTTTAATTACAGTTTATTCACTTAGTATCCTAACTGTAGCCCCCTCCCTCATACCCTTCCAATCTTACCCTCCCTCCCTCATCTCTGCCCATGCCCCTTCCCAAGTTCACTGGTAGGGGGGGTCCTCCTCCCCTTCTATCTGATCCTAGTTTATAAGGTCTCATCAGGAGTGGCTGCATTGTGTTCCTCTGTGGCCTGGTAAGGCTGCTCCCCCACTCCCCCAGGGAAAGGTGATCATAGAGCAGGTCACTGAGATCATGTCATATTCCTATTACTAGGGTACCCACTTGGATAATGCCATGGGCTACATCTGTGCGGGGATTCTAAATATCTCCACGAATGGTCCTTGGCTGGGGTACCAGTCTCAGAAAAGACCACTCTGTCCAGACTTTTTAGATCTATTGCTCACCTTGTAGAGCTCCTATCCTCACCATCTTACTATTTCCCAATTCTTTCATAAGATTCCCTGCACTCTGCCCAAAGTTTGGCTATGAGTCTCAGCATCTGCTTTGCATACAAGAAACTACTACAGAAAGCCACTGAATTTTTAATTTCCTTTCAAACGCAGTTTTCAGTTACAGCCATTCTCGTATACCTTACCCAGACTAAGGGGTCAGTATCATATGCTATGGCAAATGTACCAGGGAATGGGAGGGAGGAAACAGGGATGAGCCCTACACAGAGCTGCCACCAATTTGAAGAGAAGAGGAAAACAGGACCTTTGCATCTTGCCTAGTGCTCATCTTTCCTTCCCATTGTTATTGTCACAGTTTGAGGCCATTCATGAAAGGCTTGTCTGAATATAAACTAATATTTTTGCATGGTTTAGAGTACACAATACTGTACTTCTGGGGAAAATTAGTTACTGAAGATGTTTGTGGTTAATTAAAAGACAACGATTTATGAAGCTGCATCATATATATAAATACATAAAATATATACTATTACTCACTACAGTTTTAAGAATACTAAACACTAATAAAATTCACAAGTGCTTATCCATGGGTCATGGGATCATGAAATCTTTTAAAATAATTTTGTATGTTTATGTTTCTACTTTTCTTTAAAAATATGCATTTTATATAATAAATTATTTTAAAATAAATATGATATTGGTCAATATTTCTCAGTATAAATTAGGATTGGAATTAAGCACATGTTTCTATAAATAAACACAACAATAGACATAGCCTATGTTACATTATTCACATATATAGGCCAAACATTCTAAAACATTAGTGGGTTTTGGCTAGCTTTTCTTCTGTCTCCACAATCTGTAGTAGATCTTGTATTCTTCCACTGACTGTTTATTATCCTCTTTTTTGTTTTACCCATACAATGCATATTCCAGTTTAACAATCTGTAATTCTTCAATATTTTATCCATGCTTATCTGCTCAGGTAAATATTCACAAATTGCCAGGTACTGTTTAACAAAATAGAATCAATTATATGTAGGTCTCTACATCTTGTTTTGTCCCACTCAAAAATAAATTAACTGCTACAATTCTAATTTATTATTTTAATTGCCATGTGATATCTCATTATTGCATTATGGTCATAATCACCAGTGAACACAACTTATGGATCATAATTTCTTCAAAAATTCTACTAAGAAGCTTCTAAATTTTGTTGTCATTATGAAAAATGTTGGAATCAAATCCTGATACATGAGCCATTACTCATGCTTTTCTTTACTTGGGAAAATGTCCCAGGAATGTAATGTTAAATCCAAGAAAATAAGCATTTAATTTTAAGATACTAGATTACTTTCCAAAGAAGCAGTAACAATTAACAATTTCATCAATCATTTCTGAAAGTTCTCTCCTTCTTGAATTACTGATATTTAAAAAAATCTTCATTTCTTTCATATTTAATGTAATAATTAAATTTTATATTCTTATTACATACTTTAAGCATCTTTTCAAATGCCTATCAGTTATTGTTTCTCAAATTATTGGATTTTCTGGATTTTTTTTAATTGTGTTTCTTTCTCTGTGGAATACTTTATCTGCCTTTTGCAATTTGTAATTATTCTTTGCACACATGGCATATTAATTTTCTGTCATTATGCTTAGTTTACCCCAATCTATCACTTGTGTTCTGTGGTAACACTTGCTTTGTATTCCTATATAGTTAGCTATCTTTTCAGAACTTTTCATTTTGTTTTAGAAGACCATGAATGGTTGTGACTAGTGGGTGTTTCTTGAGAGTTCCAGTAATAATTCCTGAGGGAGAACAACAATAACAAAACTGTTGATGCAAATTGATAAGCTAGGAAAAAGCACACCTTAAGTCATAGTGGTTTAAGTAGAATAGAAGTTGAGGTGAGGAGAGAACAAAGGTTGACTGCAGGTTCTTAACGTACTTTTCTCCACACAGAAGCAAAGAACAAAGAGAGACAACAGCCCCCTCACAGGGTTGCTGAAGCAGAGTATTAGAGCAGTGGGGCTGTGCAGACATGTAACAGATCACAGAGATACATGGTAGCCTTGTAAAGGAACTGAGCTCCTAACATCTTCTTTTCCCTTTTCAGGATCAATCTTTTTCTTTTATTATTTAATCACTTTAGAGCGTGAGTTCAGCCCATGGGCTTGAAGATAAGCCTTTGAAACAATCTAGTTGTGTGTTTGTTATATATCTACACATATATGTAAGTGTGTGTGTGTGTGTGTGAGTGTGTGAGAGTGTTATGTGTGTGTGTGTGTGTGTGTGTGTGCGCACACACACACATATATACAAATAAGTGTAAGTGCCTAAGGAAGCAGGTAGAAACCAGAGGAGGGCATCAGGTGGCCTCCTCCATCACTTTCCACATTATTTACTGAAGCAGGGTCTTTCCCTAAGTCTGGAATTGGTAGCAGACACAAGTCCCAGTAATCTGCTTCTCTCCATCCCTACCAGCACTGAGGTTACAGGCTCACACAAGTCCACACAGACTTGTTACCTGGCTTGGAAGCTTCAAACTGAACTAAAAGGAATGCTGCTTATGAGACACTTCCTTCACCAGTAAAGACACAAATAGACTTTTAGTTAAATGATGGAGAAAGACATACCATGAAAATGGGAAGTACAAATAGCAGGTACAATGGAGACCAGTCCTCTGAATCCCAGAGCCTTCATCTTGCAGAAGCTGTTCCGTGAGCCAGACTTCAGTGAAACTTCTGTCTTGGACAGTGCTTGCTGAGATCAGAAAAGTCACAATAAGCAGTAATTGGCACCATTAACATAGAACTTTCCCAATAGCTGGTTTTGTCTGTACCTTACACTGACTGACCTCTAATCACCCTTTCTGCTTAACACTAAATAGCACTCTTGTCTCAGGTTTGCATCAATTCTTCTATACCCTTAAACCCATATAAAACAGGAGTTTGGTAACCAGGGGTTGGTGACTTCAAGAACACAGTTATTATAGTCATTCACTGTTTCAAAATTAATATCTAATAAAATCTTTCTACTCATCAAGATGAACTTGAGCACAAATTCTATAAGGTGTCTTTGCTGACTTATTTCACAGGTAGATGTTCATCTTACATCACTCCTGGAGAGTTGTACGACAGCAGAAGGAGCTGTGTTTATGTCAAACAAAACAGTCTTTAAATAAAAACCTAGAAAGGGACAAAGAATGTCACCGTATGATGGCAAAGAGATTGATTTATCATGAGGAAATGATTGTCAATACACACTAATTTAACTTTGGGGTGACCAATTATATAAACTAAGCATTATTAGCTCTAAAAAGAGGGACAATAATAATAATAAAATAATTGTTTGGGAGTTAAATATCTTACTTTTATCAAGACAGATCATCCAGACAACGAACAACAGAGAAACAATGAGGTAAAACCATGCTAGATACCAAATGAACTTAACAGATATTTGATAAACATTGCATCCAACAATGGCCTACACACACATTCTTATCACCAGCACTTGGAATAATTAACACCAGAAGTTGATACAGGAAGATCATGGATTCAACGTCAATCTAGGCTATACAGAATTCCAGTGTCTGCAAAACAAAACACAACAACGTAGCCTCCCCTTTACTCTTGTGAAATAAATTTGGACAGAATACTCTAGTTATAAACACAGGAGTTTTTTTTTTTTAATCCGTATACTTCAACTACACTATGAAAAGGGCACATAATATGAAATAAACTATATACTTCTGTCTGTAGATCTTTGGACACAGTTACTCTCAAGGTTATACACAGTGAAATGTTTGCATGGAACTACTGGGGTTGGCAGGTACAAATCAAGACCAAGTATTGTCTTTGTGTAAAAGAATCTCAAGCTATAAGTCACTGGGCTGCCACTGTACTCCCTGGCTTGTTCACTTTTCACTCAGCTATCAGCTTCCAGAGATCCTTCTCTATCCACCTTATTTAAAAATGGCAGCCGCAGGGTCTGGGGTGATAACTCAGCCAGTATAGTCTCTGCTGTACAAGCCTTAGGACCTGAGTCTGACCCCCAGAACCTATGACAAACCCAGGGTAAACTTGTAATTCCAGTGTGAGGAGGTAGAGGTAGATGGACCCCTGGACCAACCTATGCTAATTGGCAAGCCCCAGTTCCTAGTGAGAGATGTCCAACCCCCATTTCAGGTTAAGAAAATAGCCATTTCTGATGAACAACACTCAAGGTTGACCTCTAGTCTCCAAATGCACACACATATACATGGGCATACACATATATCTGTACACATATTCCCAAAAACACACTAAAGTAAAATAGCAGTCTTATTTATTTGTCAATTTGTTTGTTTTATATTTCTCTACAGCTCCGATCCGACTTAATATACTAACATCCTTCTCTGTGGTTTGTCTGTTGTCTCTGCATAATACCCCCACCCCGATTCAAGCTCCATAGGGTAGGTTTTTGCCCATTTTGTTTTCCTGATTACCACCAACACAGCCCTAGCCCTCCACATGACTCATGTGTTTCTTAGAGGAACAAGCCCTCAGAGGCTGTGGTGCCTCGACACAAGTGGGATTTATCTGAATCCAAGCAGGAGTTTCTACAAACAGTTCTTCTCAGAAGGTGCCTAAGAACTCCAGGCATAAGTGACCTGCAGGCTTGAGAAAACATTTCTTCAGGCTTCATTCATCACACGTCTTACCCTGTAACCAGTGTCTGCTGCTCTGCCTTGGCTAGAGTACGTCTTACCCTGTAACCAGTGTCTGCTGCTCTGCCTTGGCTAGAGTTTCTGTAGTATCACCAAACTCACTCTTCCCTTTTCCACCTGTCATTATTAAAGCATAGCTCCGTGGCTGCTATTACCCAAAGACCTGACTAATCTCTTCTAAGCTGATAAACACATTGAAGCCTGGACAGTCATGAATAAAAGTATCTGTACCTCCAGGAAAAGTTTGCATTTAAACAGATTTTGGTGTCTGAGTGCCAAGGCATAAGTGATGAGGGACTCCTAAGCAGAATCCTTGCCTTGAACATTTGTGGAGAGCTCCCTGAGGCAAACTCAAATTACAGCCCTCAATATTATCAAAGTACAAAAGCTGGCCAAAGCTGGCAAGGATGTGAATAAAGAAGAACTCATGTACTGTACATAGTGATATAAATTAGTAATCTTTGTGGTTTTATGGAGTTTCCTGAAAAAAATTTAACTCTGTGGTACAACAGGCTCACTACTTGATTCATATCCAAAAGAGAAGAAATCTATACTTCTATATATTATGTTATCATTCACAGAAGCACCAAAGATCTCAACAGGATAGGAAATCAAATTCGATTTCTGAGCAAAAACCCTAGAGTGTGTAAATATGCCTTTTAATTCAGCAATAAAGAAAACATAGATTCTGCCATTAGATGGCAGGATATTAAGTGAATTAAGTCAGACACAGAGAGCTAAATCACATGATCTTACTCGCAGGTGGAAACTAGAACGTAATCTCACAGACATTCAGAGTGGAATTGCAGTACCACAGACTGGGGAGAGTGGAGGGACGAGGAAGAGAAGTATGTTCCACAGTTCTGTGACACATTAGGATGAATACGATTAACAATAATTCATAGTAGAATACACTAATTTCAATGTACTCATGTGATACAGGACAAACTTGAAGAAATAAATTGATGTTATAAAGAGTGGTGGTTTGAATAAGAATGGCCGCCATAGGCTCATATACTTGAATGCTTAGTCACCAGGGTTGGCACTATTTGGAAGGACTAGAAGAATAGGAGATGTGACAGTGTGACTTTGTTGGAGGAAGCGTGTCACTGGGAGTAGACTCTGAGGTTGCAAAAGTCCATGCCAAACCCAGAGTCTCCCTTTCTGCCCATGGATGAGGATGAGTTCAGCTACTTCTCCATGTCTGCCTGTGTGCTGCCATGCTTTCCCATCATGACTATCTGTAATGAGCTAAACCTCTGAAACTGTAAACAAATCCCCAACTAAATGCTTTCTCCTCTAATAGCTGCCTGATCATGATGTCTTCACAATAGAACAGTGACTAAGACAAAAGGATTTACCTATTTACTAATGGACTTGTTTAGGAAATACTATGTTTACAAAGTAGAATTTAGCCAAAGGAACTTTGCTCTAATATAACTAGAAGACAGGTAACATAAGTGAAAGTACAGTAAAGAAACCACTGAAGCAGCCACCTCATGGTTAGGGGAAGGTTTTTTTTTTTTTTTTTTTTTTTTTTTTTTTTGTAGATAAGAGAGAGAGAGAAAACAATCAGAGGCATCTAGATCAGAGAGAAAATGAAGAAGACTGACCACCATCAGGGCTAGAGAAGCTGGGTGTGAAAAATCATGCTAGGTATAAGAACAAGAAGTTGGAAGGGGAGGGAAGCCTGTGAAGAGGAACAGTCAGGGAGTTTAGGGTAGAGGAAGAGGTCAGAAGGGCCACGAGCCTAGCCGACTTTGAAATTCATACATGTACATGTGAAGAGGGACCTAAGGAGTCTTCGGGCTGGTATGAACTTTGACAGGTGAGCACAGATACATCAAGGGAAGAGGCCTTTCTGGCAGGCAGAAACCCATTTCCCAGATCTATGAGAGGAAGCTGTTATCCACTGCCAGCAATCCCTCTGTTTTTTCCATCAATGTCCAGCTGGAGCTAAGCCCAGGCTGCTGGTCATCTGGGATATAGCAAGTGGGCTTCCCTTCTAGGGTGCTTGGGATTTCCATTTGGACCTCAGATAGCATGCAATCAGGCTTGTTAGAAACTGTAGGGGAAAATGTGTACTCCTAACAAAATTAAAGTTTAGGCATGTTGAGACTATTTCTGTTCGCTAAGATTACCACCAATTAGGCCCTATTCCCATATCAAAGGGATGATACTGATAATGGCCTCTTGCCTCATTAAGTCCTAGTCCACTATTAAGTCCCAGTTCTTATTAGGAAAAGCATAATTCTGCCAGGCAGGATGACCCTGGGTAACAACTAGTGGGAAAGAGCAACACTGCCCTACTTCAAATGTAATTGTGACGATATCTTTGTTGTGAAAATCTCCCACTTGACCAAAATGGCCATTCTTGCAGTCTTCTTTCTCTGTCCTACTCCAAGTGTGATTTGGGGCCTAGGACCTAAAAGAGATTTTAAAATGACCATGTATATCACCTTTAAAGCCTAAGGCCTATATGAGCTAGGAAAAACAAACAAACAACAACAACAAAACACTATTCTGGGCATTTTTTTTTCCTTTGGATGTTAGCCAGAACACAATGTATACTTGTAAATAGCTTTTGCTTAGTTCCCAAAGTGTTTGGAGTAAATTCTGGGGGGGGGGGGGTAGAGGAGGGTAACCTGTTGTTTCAACCACAAAAAATTATAAAAGTTTAGAGTAATATTTACATTACCACCCCAGTACCCAATTTATCCATAAACCAAAATAACAATGTAGTTATAAATATGTACAAATACAATGCACCTATAATATATAAGCAAATTAAAAAAAATGTCACAGGCCACCAGAAGCTGTCCAGCTTATCCACTATAGACCAAGTCCATCCATATCTATTTATTCATCTAACTTTCTATCTATCTATCTATCTATCTATCTATCTATCTATCTATCTATCTATGTACTTATTCTCACAGCATGTCTTCTACACCTCAGCAGGGTGCTGTTATAAGTGACTGGGAATATAAGCCTGTCATTTATTACACACACACACACACACACACACACATGACCTTAACAACACTACGGATTCCTACCCTTGGTGATCTGACAACATCTTGTTTAGCGCAGGGCTTCTTTTTTTTTTCCCAGCATAACTTGGATATGTATAACATGCATACAAATCAAGCATTTACTAGTAAATAAATAAACCATAAAGAGTTTTATTCTAAAACATTTCTTTGATATACATAAATTTTTTCCAGAGAGTAAAGATAAAAGCAAATGGATATACTAATGTATATGCTTGCTTAGCTTTACATGAAAAATTAAGTCTTGGTTGAATATTTCATATTACAGGATGAAGAACATCTTCAACATTTTTCACAGTGGACTGATATTTTGATTTTATAATTGTCAGTGCTGTTTTGTATAAAAACATAAAACAAAATGGCAGACATATTTTATGGCGATTTTCAGAAATTATTGGAAGTTCTGTTCTAATCCCAAGCCAAAACTCATTTAACACTTTTTTCATGAACTCAATTCAGCGTTGCAAACAGAAAACTCTAAACGTAAACATTCTAACACAATACAAGTTCAAGACATACTAATTTGAACTTAAATGATGAGGGAATATGTTAAAAATGTTAAAAGCCTTTGCTTTCTGTGATTAAACCTTTATATTTCTGTAAAAGAAATATCTTTGTGTGTATAGTAAAGCCCTGAAGTTCCTAGCAAGCAACAAACTGAGGTACACTGAGCAGTGTTGGTGTTGGGTAACACTGTGGACACTGTGGAGAGCACATTCTGTGTGTTCATAATCACGGCTGCAGTGAGGTCACCTGATGCAACATAGCTGAAGAGAAACACCAGGATTCATCACATGTTGGATTTTGAACTGATTTTGGTTGTTGCATATCAGGAACCCGTTGCACTCATTTTTTAAAATTCTATTTTATTCGCGGTATTTAGGCATCTACCTCCTTCCCACCAAACCTTCAACCCAAGTAAGAGAGAGAAGGTTAATGGGGATAGGGGCTGCCACAACGTCCATCTCTGGCCTCGCCAAACTGCCAACCCTTTTCTTTCTGGGCTCCCACAGAGTCCTAGACATCATCACTCTTCTTGATGCACAAGGCAGACCTTTACCAGCTGGGAAAGACCACGCCCTGCAGGAGGCCATTATCAGCTGTGGACAAACCAAAGCCCAAACCAAAATCCCACATTTGGGATTAAAACAGAAAACATAACTGAGTTTTTAAAGAAATCACAGTATTCATCACAGAAAC
This sequence comes from Psammomys obesus, assembly GCF_907164565.1. NCBI lineage: Eukaryota > Metazoa > Chordata > Mammalia > Rodentia > Muridae > Psammomys > Psammomys obesus. The sequence continues at coordinate 3,492,410 of NW_026585689.1, read as the reverse complement.
CTTTTAGTGGTGACTTTTAATTTCTATCAGCCCGCATTCATTTACATGACCTGCTATGAGATTGCAACTAACAATCTCAGAAGTTCAAACTGCAGGCAGCTAGCTACTCTGCAACCAATTTCAAAGAAAATCTGCGCTGCCTGTCCTGAAAAATATGACCCTCTAAGGACACAAAAGCAGTCTTAAAGATCGGATTCTTTCTGTTCCTTAGCCCTGCAGAGAACCTATAGTGGATAAAAAGTTGCCAAGGATTCTGACTGAGAGGAGCCTTGATGGTGATGAGATCTTTTGAATTATTTGAATCTGTCAAAGCATGAGAAGATAGAGGCAGGATATTGCACGCAGCCACGGAATCTCTCTGAAGAGCAACAGTGTCATTGAACACTGTTCCTGGCATTAGGAAAAATGACATGTTTATTTCTAATCTTGTATTTCTTTCTTTTTTAGGTTCTTTTTCTGTTAATTTTGAGATTGTATTTTAATCACAATGTTTCATCCCTCCATTTATTCCCTGCAAACATTTCTATATAACCCTCTCTGCTTCAAATTCATGGCCTCCTCTTCAATTGTTACTGCATGTGCATGTATATGACACATACACAATTATATGCATATGTGTGTATGTATATGTATATATGTGTATGTATATACACACATGTGTATATATGTGTGTGTATATATATATGTGTATATATGTGTGTGTGTGTATTAAGTCCATATAATGCAACTTACATGTATATTTTGAGGACTGACCATTTGGCACCAGACAACCAATTGAGCATCCTCCCCTGGGGAGGACCACCTCTCCCTCTCTGAGCTTAACTCAGTTACTGGCAATGCAATGTGTGGGGATGAGGCCTCATGGGCTTTTCCCCACCTATTTGGTTTGTTTGAGCAGTCACGCTCTTGAGACTTCACAGGTGTGTCTTCTGACATTACCAGGAGACACAATCTCACTGCAGAGTCCCTGATCTTCTGGCTCTTACAGTCTTTCTGCCTCCCTTCTGCAATGTTCCTTGAATCTTGGGTGCTGGAGTGTCATGAAGATGTGTCTGTTGGGACCAGGCTCCACAACTCAGTTTAATAACCAGCATAATCCCCAACAACAATCTATAAATAGCTGTCCTTAATACCCACAGACTAACATAGTCTTCACTCCTCATCCAGGAATCTTGAAACACACCAAACCACTACAAGAAAGCACAACCAATCTTGTATTTATTTGGTATGCCAGCTACAATTTCAATGTTGGCTTCACTTTAATTTCAGGACCCAGACTGAGGGTTCCTCAAGGTTTTACTGATTGTCAAGGCAGAGGGATAAACAAAGTGCAACAGTGAAGGCACAGTTTTGAAGGGTCTGCCCAGAAGTAACACACACACACACACACACACACACACACACACACACAAACACACACACACACTGCTGGTTTTGATGAGTTGAATGGAATCCCCCAAAGTCATGTCCACCTAGAACTACAGAATGTGATGCTTATTTGGGAATAAGGCCTTGATCTGTATAAACGGTGAAAGGCATTGAGTTGATATCATATTTATGGTGGCCCTAAAACCAGTGACTGGTGATCTGATGGAGACAGTACACGGGAACAGATTGAAAATATCTGCAGTCAGGAACAGAGACTAGAGCATAACAGTTCAGTCAAGGGGAAGCCAAAGCTGCCTGGACCCAGCAGATTCTGTAAGAAAGAGTCTTTCAGAGCCCCTCTGTGGTAGGCTCCTGTCTTGTTTCCTGTTTTCTCCCTCTTCCTATGTCCATCCTGTTTGTGTTTCTGAGTGAGGATTGACATTCTTACCCTGGGTCTTCCTTCATGCTTAGCTTCTTTAGGTGTACAGATTTTAGTATGTTTATCCTATATTATATGTCTAATATCCACTTATAAGTGATTATATACCACATATGTCCTTCTGCTTCTGGGATGCCTCACTCAGGATGATCTTTTCTAGATCCCACCGTTTGCCTGCAAATGTCATGATTTCCTTGTTTTTAATTGCTGAGTAGTATTCCACTGTGTAAATGTACCACAGTTTCTGTATCCATTCCTCCATTGAGGGGCATCTGGGCTGTTTCCAGCTTCTGGCTATTACAAATAAAGCTGCTACAAACATGGTTGAGCAAATGTCCTTGTTGTGTACTTGAGTATATTTTGGATACATGCCTAGAAATGGTATAGCTGGATCTTGAGGAAACACTATTCCTAATTGTCTGAGAAAGCACCAGACTGATTTCCAAAGTGGTTATACAAGTTTACATTTTCACCAGCAACGGAGCAGGGTTCCTCTTTCTTCACAACCTCTCCAGCATGTATTATCACTTAAGTTTTTGATCTTAGCCATTCTGATGTGTGTAAGGTAAAATCTCAGGGTCGTTTTGATTTGTATCTCCCTGATGACTAAGGGCGTTGAGCATTTCTTTAAGTGTTTCTCTGCCCTTCAATATTCCTCTACAGAGAGTTCTCTGTTTAGCTCTGTACCCAACTTTTCAATTGGATTACTTGATTTGTTGCTTTTTACTTTGTGAGTTCTTTATATATTCTGGATATTAATCCTCTGTCAGACATAGGGTTGGTGAAGATCCTTTCCCAGTTTGTAGGCTGTCTTTTTATTCTGATGACAGTGTCCTTTACTTTACAGAAGCTTTTCAGTTTCACAAGGTCCCATTTATTGATTGTTGATCTTAGAGCCTGTTTTGTTGATGTTCTATTCAGGAAGTTTTCTCCTATACCAATGAGTTTTAGGCTCTTCCTCACTTTTCCTTCTAACCAATTTAGTGTGTCTTGTTTTATGTTGAGGTCTTTGATCCACTTGGACTTTAGTTTTGTGCAGGGTGATAAATATGGATCTATTTGCATTTTCTACATGTAGACATCCAGTTAGACCAGCACCATTTGTAGAAGACACTGAAGCTCAAAGCCAAAGTTTGGGCAGAGTGCAGGGAATCTTATGAAAGAAGGGGGAGATAGAAATATCTGGAGGGAACAAGAGCTCTACAAGGAGAGCAACAGAACCAAGATATCTGGGTGCAGGGTCTTTCTAAGACTGAAACTCCAACCAAGGACCATGCATGGAGATAACCTAGTACTCCTGCACAGATATAGCCCATGGCAGCTCAGTATCCAAGTGGGTTCCCTAGTGAGGAGATCAGGAACTATCTCTGACATGAACTCAGTGGTTGGTTCTTTGGTTGCTTGCCCCTGAGAAGGGAGCTGCCTTACCAGGCCACAGAGGAAGACAATGCAGCCAGTTCCAATGAAACCTAATAGGCTAGTGTCAGATGGAAGGGGACTTGGGGAGGGGCATGAGAGCAGATGAGGGAGGAAGGGTTGGATTGGGAGGGGATGAGGGAGTATGCTACAGCTGGGATACAAAGTGACTAAACTGAAATTAATATAAAAATTAAAATAAAAAAAGATTCTGTAAGAAAGCTACAACAGGCAGCCTTTCAAACACCTGACTTAAGCCCATTCCATTTCTGCACAGAAAGACACTAAGCACATGGCCCCAGGAGCTCCTAGCATAACAGAAGGCCTCACTCCATCTCCACCTCTGCAGGTTGTACACAGTCCTTTCTAGTCACTCTTCAGCATTAGGGAGGTTGTCTGCTTCCATGACGCGCTGGCAGGCGTAGCCACCCAGCTGCTCTGTGATACGTGTTCCTGAAGTTCAAACTCCAGTGGCCGATGTCACTTTTGCACCCACCAGAGTGGCAGGTGGAGGAGACTCCATCTGTTCCTTTGATAGCCTTGTCAAGGCTGCCATCTGAGTCATTGTGACTGTGATTGTTAAATGTTTCTTTACTGAGATGCTTGCTAGATACAATTGTAGCTGGGCTTTCCACACATGACCCATTTTTGAAAAATAACTCTGAGCCTTATTATTTACTAATAAGCCTAGGTCTCGAGCTTTTGATTGTTCTCTGATGAATTCATAACTTCTTATCTGGTTTGTACGAACCTAAGTTATGCTAGGGGTCTCGTTACCTCTCCTCCTCTTCATTCATGCCTCTGGCTTCCTCCCTGTCCTGATGGTCTCTATATAGCGTCAGGTTGGGTCTTCCTTACCTGCTTTTATCCCAGAGTTCCTCTCTCCATGATGGAAGTCTGCTTTCTAATTGTGCTTCAGCTAATTGGCCATCAGCTATTTATTTACAGGTGATGCTTCCACACAGCACACAAGAGGCTGTCCCTACGCACAATCAAATCTTACAAAGGAATTCTATCCCTACATCAAATTCAGACATGTGTTAAAATACCTTCCATGGTGGGTAATCTCATTTATCAGCCTGCTTCTTAACAATGGATTTGCGGCACTGCTCCTGCTCCTATGACTCCCTTAACATCATGGGACATAACGTGGACTGTGGGCTAAAATAAATGATTCTTTTAGTTGCATTTGTCAAGGTAGTTTATCACGGCAACAGAAAAGTATTTACCATGTCTTCTGCTTTCCCAGTCCTGTGAAAGATCTTGAAGAAGGGATACAGAAACCATTCTGATTATACAATGTGATAGTGCTGTGGGGAAGAGATGCACATATTTTAAAAATCAAATACAGGGCACAATTATAGGAACACAATCCACTGAGACAATATGCTAGAAAACGGTGATTTTATTTCTGAACAGTCTTAGGGCAGTGTGTGAGCTCATGCTGAGGTAACTAGGTGGGACAGTACAGCAAGAAAGAAACTTTTTCAGGAGAGGAGTGAAAAACAATGTGTGTTTGGGGAGGGAGCATTTGGGGGCGGTGCCAGGATGTGCACTCCTCAGAGCAGCTACTAGGGCCTGGCTTTTTAGCCAGTTCATTGCTCACTGCAAAAGTTAAAAGTATCTGTAGGAAGATTTTTGCCTCAGAATAAAGAGTTTGGCTTTGGTGACTCAGCCACACTGGAGTGGAACTACATTTTAAACCCACTGTTCATCCACATGAGCTCGAACACAGCATAGGGGTCTGCGCTAGGCTCCTGAAACATTGCTGCTAAGAGGCTGCTGGGTCTGCTGCGAAGGTGCCCGTTCCTCTCTATGAATTTGTAGCTCGCCCCATTTTAAACTACACCATGCATGCGACCATTTGGTTGCTTCACCCTGATCAGAGGATGAGATCATTAAGCAACCAAGTAAGAAGGAAGAAGGAGAACAGACTGAACACCTCAGGGCATCTGGAAAGGAGCCCTAGACCTCGAGGAGGTCACAGTTGGAGAGGGTGGAGTGCGCGTGCTCCTGCGCATGCTCCAAACAAGTTAGTCTGGTAACCATCTCCTCATGACAGCCAGGGATGTGGCCCTTCGTGGTGGCTCTGCTGTTGGGTTCTCTGAAATGCGGTGAGTGTCTCTGATCTCACAGTCCTGAGGTTGTGGGCTGTGCCTTGCCAGCCCCAGATGGCATCTGCAGAGAGTACGGACTTGAGAGGGATCCAGGATATTGGGTGCCCTCTACTTCCTCCCTAATCAAGATGGGAGAACTGAGAGAGGAGCTAGAGCACCTCACCCTGTCAGCACACTCCAGCGGGAACTGCAGTTCTGTAAACCTGAACTGTGGGCACCATTGTGCAGGGCACAAGTGCAAGAAACAGCACTCCATCCGACTCTGCTACTTTCACATGGCTTTAGGGGTTGAAGAACAAGAGTGAAGGGGGGGGGTCTCTTGTTATGGCTGGTCTCTTGTTATGATGTAAGTTCAGGTTTTAGTGAAGTCCAGCACAAAAAGAGTTTGCTCTACCATGTCAGCATCAGACTAAGGAGACACACCTGTGCAGAAGTGCTAACACCCCTAAATGGTGGGCGTTCCAGACCTCACTCGGGGAGTCACTTAAATTAGCAAGTGATTAAGAGTTAAAACCAATGATTTATTCCATGTGGCCACATCAGGAAGAGGAAAAAAATACTGAGTTCCAGTAACCCTCACCACCAGGCCTCTCTTCAGGGTCCTGACAGGAGGGTTAGGTTTAGAATTAAGTAAAGAGCAAGAGGTGTGCATAGCTAAGCTGTCCTTGTCAGAGTCAAGGTCAGTTCCAGATCATCTCCTGCTAGTATCAGCTCAGGAGCCTCTCCTGCAAGGTGGCAACATGGTGAAGATTTTGGGGAAATTTCATATTTTTTGATTCTCAAATAGCCACCAACCAGAGGAGCAAAGCACCCTTCTCCCTCCTTCTTTCCCTCTCTCCCTCCTTTGCCCCCTCCCTCATTTTTTTCTTTCTCTCCCTAACTCCCTCCCTCTCTCTCTCAGATTTATTTTATTTCATGTGTATGAGTGCTTGCCTCCTACATGTACAAATGTACACACCTGGTTCCTGAGGAGGCCAGAGGAGCACATCTGAACTGGAACCAGGGTTATTCACATATGGGTGCTAGGATCTGAACCTGGATCTTCTGTAAGAACAGCAAGTGCTCATAACCTTTGAGCTGGCAGTGGTGGCCTCCGCCTTTAATACTAGCTTCAGGAGGCAGAGGAAGGTGGATCTCCATAAGTTTCATGCCAGCCTGGTCTACAGAGTTAGTTTTAGGATAGCCAAGGACACACACACACATCAAAACAAACCAAAAAAAAAAAAAAAAACAAAAAAAAACCTAAACTAAACCAAACAACCCCAAAACTAATCTCATTCTTTCAGGCCAGTTACATTCAGTGAGTTCTATTGTCAAGATGGCTTAACACTCAAAATAACACTAGAAAACATCTGTGACCACAATATGTGAACAGACACTTTTATAAATCGTTCATTGAAATGTCTCCATTTTATTTGAAAGAGCAGTTTAAGTTGTACACATTTCATCACGTAGTAATACGGTAGCTTCTAGTCAAAACACACCTGCAGCGATGGGATGTCGTCTTTGACTCCTAGTGCGTTTTTGCCTCCTGGTATGGCTTGGATGTGGTTGGTACGGCAAGGCTTCACGTGCTGGAAGATGTCCCCCAGTGTGGCTGTGTTAAGAGGTGGAGAAACATTTCAGAGAGGTGGGGCCCATTGAGAAGACAGATGATGCCAGCACCACACTTCTATCAAGTAAGGGGGCTCCCTCACATTGATGTACACACACACACACACACACACACACACACACACACACACTTGAACCGTGATTTAGTTCTGCAGCCAAAGTTACCTCCAACTTGTGGGACAGGCTAGCCTAGCAGCTCTTATTCTGTGGTGACTTGGTCTACTTCCTCTAAAGCTTTATACTGTTCTGTGTTACTCAGAACTGCATTGTTAAATGTAACCTGGGTTTTGCTGTTTCTTTGGATGTCTGTATGTTCTGTGCATGTTCTATGATAGTTTTCTGCAAAAACATGTGAAAGAGCTCTAGGGACTTAAAGAAAAAAAAATGAGTCACTTAAATCAAGTACCTGATCGAAGAGTATCATAGTAAATCCAAATTTACTTTATAAATTCATGGGATTTGGGCTTTAAATTGTTGATGTATTTTAGTCCAATTAAAACAAGCATATAATCAATATTAAGCATTAGGGGTAGCTCAGGTCTGTTTACTCATTTCTGCTGGATGTTGAGAACGTCAGATAGCAAATTTCCCTGAGGTGAGGGAACAGTGTCTGCATCTTCCTCTGTTCCAGACATGTGGATCTGTCTTTTAAGTTTATTGACGACGATATTGACTTTACATGAAGGTCATCTTTTTCTGCTAATAAGTTCATGGAAATGACAATCTTGGAATAGTTGTATATATATATATATATATATATATATATATATATATATATATATACAACTATGTATGTGTGTGTGTGTGTGTGTGTGTGTTTAAATGGGATAAGCATTTCTAAATAAACCTTTTGTGTAACTTTAAAGTTATTTAAAAGCAAATATGGTTCATAATGTCTGAGTAGTTTCTATGTAAATTGAATTCACATTTGCCCTTGGTCTCAGACAGACTGTTTCACACATTTTCACCTCAACATCTCCTGTTCCAATTCCCCCTGGGTCTGCTCACCTCAGATTTCTGACCTCTTCTTTATTACAGTTTTACACACACACACACACACACACACACACACACACACACACACACACGGCACACACTGCTGAGCCCATTTAGTGTTTCTCATATGTATGGTCTATTAGAGCTTATCACAGGAGACTGGATATTCTATCAGGACGAGGCTTGTCCCTGGAGCTAATGATTCTTCTCTCTTAGTAACCATTAATGCCTGTAGCTCCTCATCTAGGGTTGGTGCCCTCTGACACTTCAGCCATCCACCCTGGGAAAGTAAATCATATTGCTATTGTGTAGGTCTTTTTGGGTGAGCATGTGCTGGAGATTTCATGTATCATATGTAAAAGGCACTGTTTGTGGTGGATGTGCTATTCCACTGGCTCTTAGCCACTCCCATCCTCATCAGTGTTTCCTGAGCTTTAGGTTTAGGAGATAGTTTGAAGATTTATGAACTGGAGATGGGTGCTCCATGTTCTGTTGCTCTTTTCATGCCTCTGTTTTCTTGGAAAGATGATTATTTCCACTTCCATTTTTCTATCTATCATAAAGGGGATCTCAAATCTATTAAAAATGCGAAGAAACCTACATAATAATAATAATCTATATTACCTTATAAAGTTACAACTGTACAACCTTATAAGTAGATCAGTTATTACTTTAACAATAATAATTAATTATAATAATGATTATTAATAATAATTCATTTAACAATAATGAAGAAAGTAATAACTGATTTACTTGTAGCTGCAAATTATAGACTTCTGCCCTTGTGGTGTTAAGCACTGAGACTCGTAAATTCAGATTCTCTATCCCACTATAACTATACCTGAAGTCAACAAAGCAAACAGACTACAGTTAGATTAAGATTTCTAAGTGGAACTTGGCAGCTCATAAACTTATAACCTTGATCCATAAATTTTTTATGATCTCCAGGAATTTAGTGAATTGTCTAGCAATAAAATGTTGCAGTGTCACTAGTCATATCTTACTATGGGTAACTCCACATGTGTAAGGTGTCATATATGACATCCTCAGCTACATTCCAATGCAGCCAGTCACATACACAGGTACATAGTGCCTCCATTAATAAAATAAATGTGAAGGTCCAATGCAGTTTGTGATATTTTTGGATCTAATCTAAACTTTGGCCGGCTCCTCTTAAATAGCATCATCATATCCATAAATATTGTAGCCAGAGATATATTTTCAAGAGTATAAGCCTCAGTTGTTGGATGCTTTGCTCTTTAGTTGGGTTTAGCAGCTTAAGATAATAGTTAGTAGTGTATCTCTAACTATTTGACATACAGATGACTCAATAGTTAGCCCAGCCATAGTCCAACAAACTGCTCTAGATACTATTGGCAGTGTTCAATAGCCTAAGAGCTTCAGGGTGCTTATTAGCTAACCAAAGCAACATTTGTGTAGCTGTTAACTCCATTAGCTGCACACAAAGACAAATTCTTATTTTAAAAAAATGATCTGAAAATGACAACCAAGCCCTGTGGCACCAAGAGGTCTCAGGAAGTACATCTAGAATTTATGATGTGTTCAGCCAACTGCTTTCCAGATTAGGTTTATAGCCTAGTTATCACCATTCTGCATTTTTGTTATTGTTGCTGATTAAATTTTATACTATGATCTTTGAGCTTTTTCATGTTGTCTGTCTAATCTTTATAAGGCCAACTCTCTTTAAAAATTACTAGCTTAGTCCTATGGAGTGGGGGTTGCCCATGGTAACAAAATAAAATCTTATGTTGGCTGCCCACAGACACTCCCAGACACAGCTTTTCTTTCTGCCTCTTCATAGCTAAAATGTGGTCTTGTCCGTAATATTGGTCCCATCATTTTCTTCTACTGTGAGGCCAATAATAATAATAATAATAATAATAATAATAATAATAATAACAACAACAACAACAAGACAGGTTCAGTTTGACACTAAGGAATAATTGAAACACAGCCATGGCGAGGCAAGAATGTGGCGCCAGGATGACTCTCGTTCTGACCAGCAGCACAGCAGGATTGGCACAGTGACCAGCAGTCAGAACTCACTGCCATAAAACACAAGTGATTGTGTTTCCCAGGTGAGAGGATACCCCACGGTGGGGGATTCAATCAGCTTTAACTCACCCGGCTAAACCGCAGAAGAGATCCTGGTTCCTCCAGGTGCTTGGTTGCCAGCCCAGAGCCACACCCCAGCATGACTGGTCACTGTCCCAGACTTAACTGTGGGCACCACAACATCAGAGACTGAAATTTCCAGTCGAGAGATCACCCCACAGGAAACGATTGGGACCGACCTTAGGTCACCCAGACATCCCCTGGCAAAGACTCGGGTTCCGCGGGCGTCCCAGGAGCCAGCCCAGAGCCAGAGCCAGGGACCCAGGCTCCGCCACAGAGCCCCGCCTGCACGCCTGATTCGCTGCCCCAGATAGAACTGTGGGCCCCAGGGCACCAGATACTGAGTTTCACTGTCGGGTGCAAACCCACAGGGAGGGGAACGGCTGTCTGATCTCAGAGCACTCAGCTGATACCACCACCCTGAAAAGGTCTCAGGAAAAGTTACCCAGTTTCAGCAGATGCCAGGCACCCAATTCCCAGAAAGGCAGAGCCATGTAAGTCTGTGCCTGCAGGTTCTACTCGCCATCACAGACAGAAAGGCTATCCCCAAAGCAAAGACTGGGTGTCCCTGTCAGGAGAAAACCCCACAGCGGGGGGACCATCAGGTCTAATGCTCAGGACACCCAGCACCAAAAGACTTTCTGGATTCACGCAGACTCTAGGCTCTAGCCTTCTACTGCAGGCAGGAGCTCACCTGCCATTATTGAGTACCAACAGGCCACTGGGGCACACAGCTGCATCCTCAGACCTACAAAAACCAGAGAGCCATTACAATACTGCGCCAAGGATCAACCAGTTATCCATAGCTAGACTGACAAAATTGTGGGAATCCCTGTTTCTTCAAGAGGGCTGCACCCAAAAATTACACCTTAAGAGCAACAGCTGCTGCTCACTAAATTCAGAGCAAGAAACCCAGGAGCAGGGCAGCCATCACCAGGATCTCTCCTGATGAATACCACAGTTACCATACAGGTCCATACATCTGTAGTGAACTGTGACAATTCCTGAGAAGCACCACTCCTCAGTTGACCATACCCAAAAAGTAGAGGAGAACTTCAGAACCCCACCAAGTGGATTCTCCCTGCCCCAGGACTCAGCAGGCACCAGAAATTAACAGAAAACACATGAGACAGAGAGATGGGTAGAGGCCAGCAAAAAAGCACAACCAACAAAAGGCAAAACAATATGGCATCCCCAGAACTCAGTTATCCAGGGGCAAGTAGCCCTCGACACCCTAACATAAGTGAAATTCAAGAAGATGACCTTACATCTATGCTTATGAAGAGGTTAATGGAGGAAGTAAATAAAATGCATAAGGAATTAGGGGAAGATATAATAAAACAGATTACGGTCATCTGTAAAGAAATACAGGAAGATGCAGCCAAACAGTTTGTGTCACTGAAAGCAACAAAAGAAACAGAGGAACGTTCAAACAAACAGTCGAAGGAATTGAAGGAAAAAACAGGAAAATGCAGTCAGACAAGTGAAGGAAATCAACAAAATGGTTCAAGATCTGAAGATAGAATTGGAAGAATTAAAGAAAACACAAACAGGAAATCATGGAGAGGGAGAACCTAGGAAAGAAAACATAAACTACAGAGGTAAGAATAACCAATAGACTACAAGAGATGGAAGAAAGAATCTCAGGTGTGGTAGATACAATGGAAGAAATCGATGTATCTGTCAAAGAAAATAATAAATCTAAAAAATTCCTGACACAAACCATCCAAGAAATCCAAGACAACATAAAAAGACAAAACATAAGAATAATAGGAATGGAGGAAAAAGAAGATTCCCTCCTCCAAGGCCCAGAAAATATTTTCAACAAAATCATTGAAGAAAATTTCCCCAACTTAAAGGGGAGGCCTATAAGAATACAAGAGGCCTACAGAACACCCAATAAATTAGACCAGAAAAGAAAATCCTCATGCCACATAATAATCAAAACAGTAAGTATACAGAACAAAGAAAAAATACTAAAAGCTACAAGGGAAAAATGCCAAGTAACGTATAATGGCAAATCCATCAGAATTACAACTGACTTTTCAACAGAAATTATGAAAGCCAGAGGAGCCTGGACAGATATCATGCAGATCCTAAGAGAATACAGATGTCAGCCTAGGCTACTGTACCCAGCAAAACTCTCAGTCCTCATAGACAAAGAAAACAAGATATTCAACAACAAAAACAAATTTCAACATTACCTACACACAAATCCAGCATTACAAAAGATACTAGAAGGAAAAATACAACCCAAGAAAACGAACTACTTTCAAGAAATCACAGGAAATAAATAACCTCACTACAGCAAAACAGAAGTATCCAAACACACTACCATGTCCAACATCAATATCAAAGGATCTAACAGCCAATGGTCATTAATCTCCCTCAACATCAATGGACTCAATTCTCCAATAAAAAGAAACAGACTAACAGAATGGATGTGTAAACAAGACCCAACAATCTGTTGCATACAAGGAACACACTTAAATCACAAAGACAGACATTACCTGAGAGTAAAGGGCTGGAAGACTGTTTTCCAAGCAAATGACCCAAAAAGCAAGCAGGAATAGCCATTCTAATATCTAATAACGTAGATTTTCAACCAAAATCAATCAAAAGAGATAGAGAAGGACACTTCATACTAATCAAGGGAAAAATCTACCAGGAAGATATCACATTCCTGAACATCTATGCCCCAAACGCAAAGGCACCCTCATTTGTAAAAGAAACTTTAATAAAACTTAAACAACACATAGACCCCCAAATATTAATAGTGGGAGACTTCAACGCCCCCCTCTCAACAAAGGACAGATCAATAAAACAGAAATTAAACAAAAAAACAATAACTCTGACAAAGGTCATGAATCAAATGGACCTCACAGACATCTACAGAACCTTTCACCCAAACTCAAAAGAATTTACCTTCTTCTCAGCACCTCATGGAACCTTCTCCAAAATAGACCATATAGTTGGTCACAAAGCAAGCCTAAACAGATACAAGGAGATTGAAATAATTCCTTGTATCCTATCTGATCACCATGGACTAAAACTGGACCTCAATGACAAAAATAGCAAAAGGCCTACACACACATGGAAATTGAACAACTTGCTTCTAAATGACAGCTGGATCTGAGAAGAAATAAAGAAATTAAAGACTTCCTAGAATTCAATGAAAATGAAGACACAACATACCCAAACTTGTGGGACACAATGAAAGTAGTGCTAAGAAGAAAGTTCATAGCACTAAGTGCCTTCAAAAAGAAATTCGAAACATCTCATGCAAGCAACTTAATGGCTCACTGAAAAGCCTTAGGAAAAAAAAGAAGCAGACACACCAAAGAGGAATAGACGGCTGGAAATAATCAAACTCAGGGCTGAAATCAATAAATTAGAAACAAATAAAACAATTCAAAGAATCAATGAAACCAAGAGCTGGTTCTTTGAGAAAATCAACAAGATAGATAAACCCTTAGCCAAACTAACTAAAGAGCAGAGAGAAACTATCCAAATCAACAAAATCAGAAATGAAAAGGGGGACATAACCACAGACACTGAAGAAATCCAAACAATAATTAGGTCTTACTTCCAAAGTCTATATGCCACAAAATTTGAAAATCTAAATGAAATGGACAATTTTCTTGACCGATTCTACATGCCAAAGCTGAATCAAGACCAGGTCAACCAATTAAATAGTCCTATATCCCCTAAGGAAATAGAAGCTGTCATCAAAAGTCTACCATGCAAAAAAAGCCCAGGGCCAGATGGCTTCAGCGCTGAATTCTACCAGACCTTTAAAGAAGAGCTAACACCAATACTCTTCAAACTATTCCACAAGATAGAAACAGAAGGGACACTACCAAACTCATTCTATGAAGCCACAGTCACCTTGGTACCTAAATCTCACAAAGACCCAACAAACAAAGAGAATTTCAGGCCAATCTCCCTCATGAACATTGATGCAAAAATACTCAACAAAATATTTGCAAACCGAATCCAAGAACACATCAAAGACTTCATCCACTATGACCAAGTAGCCTTCATCCCAGGCATGCAGGGGTGGTTCAATATATGGAAATCCATCAATGTGATCCACCACATAAACAAACTGAAGGAGAAAAACCACATAATCATCTCCTTAGATGCTGAAAAGGCATTTGACAAAATCCAACATCCATTCATGTTTAAAGTGTTGGAGAGATCAGGGATACAAGGCACATACCTGAACATAGTAAAGGTGATATACACCAAGCCTATAGCCAACATCAAACTCAATGGAGAGAAACTTAAATCATTCCCACTGAAATCAGGGACAAGGCAAGGCTGTCCACTCTCTCCATATCCTTTCAACATTGTTCTTGAAGTCTTAGCTAGAGCAATAAGACAATTGAAGGAGATCAAGGGGATACAAATTGGAAAGGAAGAAGTCAAATTATCAGTTTGCAGATGATATGATAGTATACAGCTGATTAACACCTTCAGAAAAGTGGCTGGATACAAAATTAACTAAAAAAAAAAAACAAACAAAAAACAGTAGCCTTCATGTGTACAAAGGACATAATGGCTGAGAAAGAAATTAGGGAAACACCCTTCACAATAGCCACAAAGGACATAAAGTACCTTGGTGTGAACCTAACCAATCAAGTCAAAGACTTGTATGAAAAAAATTTCCAGTCTCTGAAGAAAGAAACAGAAGAAAATATCAGAAGATGGAAAGATCTCCCATGCTCATGGCCGGGCAGGATTAACATAGTAAAAATGGTCATCTTACCAAAAGCAATCTACAGATTCAATGCAATTCCCATCAAATTACCAACACAATTCTTTACAGACCTGGAAAGAAAAATTCTCAACTTCATATGGAATAACAAGAAACCCAGAATTGCTAAAACAATTCTCTACAATAAAAGATCTTCTGGAGGTATCTCCATCCCTGATCTTAAGCTATGCTATAGAGCAACAGTTATAAAAACTGCATGGTACTGGCATAGAAACAGAATGGTGGATCAATGGAACCTAACAGAGGACCCAGAAATAAACCCACACATCTATGGACACCTGATCTTTGACAAATATGCCAAAACCATACAATGGAAAAAAGATAACATCTTCAACCAATGGTGCTGGTCTAACTGGATGTCTACATGTAAAAAAATGAAAATAGATCCATAATTATCATTATGCACAAAGCTGAAATCCAAGTGGATCAAAGACCTCAACATAAAACCAGAAACACTAAATCGGTTAGAAGAAAAAGTGGGGAAAACCCTAGAACTCATTGGCACAGGAGAAAACTTTCTGAACACAACACCAACAACACAGGCTCTAAGAGCAACAATCAATAAATGGGACCTCATGAAACTGAAAAGCTTCTGTAAAGCAAAGGACACCATCATCAAAACAAAATGACTGCCTACAGACTGGGAAAGAATCTTCACCAACCATTTATCTGACAGAGGGCTAATATCCAGTATAGATAAAGAACTAAAGAAGCTGAAAAACAGCAAACCAAGTAATCCAATTAAAAAATGAGGTACAGAGCTAAACAGAGAATTCTCTGCAGAGGAATATCGAATGGCAGAGAAACACTTAAAGAAATACTCAACCTCATTAGCCATCAGGGAAATGCAAATCAAAACAACCCTAAGATATCACCTTACACCCATCAGAATGGCTAAGATCAAAAACTCAAGAGACAACACATGCTGGAGAGGTTGTGGAGAAAAGGGAACCCTCCTCCACTGCTGGTGGGAATGTAAACTTGTACAACCACTCTGGAAAGCAATCTGGCGCTTTCTCAGACAACTAGGAATAGCGCTTCCTGAAGATCCAGCTATTCCACTCCTAGGCATATATCCAAAGGATTCTCAAGTACACAATAAGGACATTTGCTCAACCATGTTTGTAGCAGGTTTATTTGTAATAACCAGAAGCTGGAAACAGCCCAGATGCCCCCAGTGGAGGAATGGATGCACAAATTGTGGTATATCTACACAATGGAATATTAGTTAGCAATAAAAAACAAGGAAATCATGAAATTTGCAGGTAAATGGTGGGATCTGGAAAAGATCATCCTGAGTGAGCTGTCCCAGAAGCAGAAAGATGCACATGCTATATACTCACTCATATAGACATATAATATAGGATAAACCTACTAAAATCTGTTCACCTAAAGAAACTAATCAAGAAGGAGGACTCTTTCTAAAATGCTCATTTCCTATCCAGAAAGGCAAAGAGGCTGGACATCAGAAGAAGGAGAAAAGAGGGAACAAGTCAGGAGCCTGACACAGAGGACCTCTGTAAAGCTCTGCCCTGCAGACTATCCATGTAGATGCTGAGACTTCTGGGCAACCTTTGGGCAGAGTGCAGGGAATCTTAGGAAAGAAGTGGGAAACAGTAATATCTGGAGAGGACAGAAACTCCACAAGGAGAGCAACAGAACCAAAAAATCTGAGCACAGGGGTCTTTCCTGATATTGCTATACCATCCAAGGGCTATGCATAGAGATAACCGAAGACCCCTGCACAGATGTATCCCATGGCAGTTCAGTGTCCTATTGGGTTCCACTGTAATAGGAACAGGGACTGTCTCTGACATGAACTGATTGGCCTGCTCTTTAATTACCTCCCCCTGAGGGGCAAGCAGCATTACCAGGACACAGAAGAAGACAACTCAGCCACTCCTGATGAGACCTAATTGTCTAGGATCAGAAGGAAGGAAAAGAAGTCCTTCCCTATCAGTGGACTTGGGGAGGGGTATGCATGCAGATGGTGGAGGAAGGGAGGGATTGGGATGGGAGGAGGGAGGGAACCACAGGGGGGATATAAAGTGAATAAAGTGTAATTAATAAAATTAAAAAAATAAAATAAAATAATTCAGAAAGCAACAAAAAAAGAAAAAAGAAACACAGCCACAAACTGGTTGGTCAGTAACGCTTTTGGAGAAAAAAATCTCGACCTACTGGAAACATTTCCTACTGAAAAAATGTGAAAAATCACTATGCCAAATGAAGCTTCAGTCACATCCCACTAACAGGCAGCCAAGTGACAACAGTGGGGGAGCACTCACTGGTACTTTTCCAGCAAGTGTTTTTCCAAGGTCAATGCCATGAAGCAGCTTTCCACACCCATAAGCCTGATTCTGCCTACCAGCTAGTGGGGGATGGCCAACTATGATTATAATGCTAGTTTGCTGTAACTGTGCCCACTCATCAATCAGTGCTTCTCAGCCCTTGTGTGACATCATACGTGCCACTGAGCTTTCTCATAGATTAGCTCACGCAAGTTTCCTTTCTCCAATGAAATTCTGTCTTTCTTTTGTTCTTTGACTTATCAGAGGCCACTCTAGCCTGTGCAGGTGAGTCATGGATTACAGTGCTAGTCTTCACTTATCCCCAAAGGAGAGTTCCCTTGGTAGAGAACTGTCAGGCCTGTGTTGGATTATGGAACACCATCTATCATGATTGATGACTGCGCATTGTTTTCATGATGCCCCTGTGTGCCTGGTAGCTGCTTTCTTCCCTCCATAGTATCCTGGAATGCTGTAACCTAGTCATCAAGATCTCTATTATCTAAGTGCTTAATGTTTACATAGCCTTTACTGTTAGCATCCTGAGAGTAGCAGTGATTTCCATTGCTATCGTTACAGCTAAAACGACTTCTTTATGTTAGCTACTGTACAGTCATACTCATATTGGACTAGACTTAAGCATGGAATAAAATGTCACAAAGGCTGACTATTGGCATCAAAGCTTTTCTCGTGCATAAAAATTATAAACCATGCACTGACTTTAAGATGAGAGTCCTGTCTTCAAGTAGATTAAAAAGAACCATTATGATGGAGATATAAATTCTGGGAAGCCTTTACCAGTTACAGCTAAGATCGCCATTAACTGTTATTCATTTTTTTAGAGCATCAACATGTCTGAATTCATCTGAGTCACATTATTAAGAATTTATAGCATTTTATTGTACTTATTATTAACCTGAAAATAAAAACGGCATAAGTGTTTGGCTTGTGTTATGTTAGGTATTGGACATAAAATAAGAAATGTTAATGTTTGTCAAAATATAAGGTGGATTCTGTGCATATTTAATGCATGGCTTCAAAAGAACATCTAGGAAGATGAGATAACAGTCTCAGAACATAGACAATTATAGTCTGAGGGATCTGAGAGACTGAATTTGTAATCTAGACAGAGTTAGAATGCCATGGATATGAACACTCATTTGTGCCCAAGTCTGTCTGATCTTGCTTTCAGTTTCACATATAATGAAAATGGTAATCAGGAACCAAGTCTTGTAACCTTTACAATTTCAATGACCTCTGTTGTGAAGTAAGTAACTTGTAATGCCCATTTCAGCCAATTAAAGACAGACTAAAGCCTATTGTGATGGTTTATGAAACACAGAACAAATGGCCATGTTCTTTCCCAGTATGTCCAATTAAACTTTGTTTAGAGAACAGCAGTTTCTGTACTGGAGTTGTTAACTAGTAAGTTCAGCCTCCAATAGTGTCAGCACTGCGTTTTTAGCTACCTTGCTGACAGCATTGCTTTTAGAGACACAGTGTGTTGTGTGAGTGCCAACTGTACCCCACTGTCTCATGAACATTTGCTCCACAACTGGTGGAACTGTTTAGGAAGCCCATGGAACCTCTATGAGATGAAGCATTACTGTAGGAAAATATCACAAGGGGAGAGCTTGAGATATTATAACTCACCTCTATTTCTGTTTGCTTGCTACTTCTGGATTGCCAATCCAGTTGTCTGGACTGGTTGGTCTCATGGCCATGCCTTCCCTGCCAGGAAGGACAGCACCCCTTTGAGGCTAGAAGCCAAAAGCAAGCTTTCTGCCCTTAACTTGCTTTTGCCGGAGTCTTATTACATAGCTTTATCCATTTTATAAAAATACATTAAAACTCTGATTAAAAAAATAGTAATGAGGCGCTTGTATTCCCAAGTCCCAGCTGCCCTCCTGACACTGTAAATGCTAACACCCCACCCTTCCTCTCACTCCCCTGCTCCAGCTCTCTCCCAAAGAACCCCGCTTACTTGCTCAAGGGAATGATAGCCCATCTATCCCTCTTTCATATCCATCACCTCGGAGACCTTCTTCAGCACCTTGTTTCTCAGTCTTGTTATCTTAGGTCTTGCCTTGCCATTGACCCCTTCCCTTTAGCATGCAAGTTTTACTTCACAATAAAAAAGGAACCAGAAGCCTCGAAATCATGCCCTTGTTCCTCCTTCAGCAAGTGTTGCAATTTCTCACTGTGCTAGAGTTTCATTTCTGTATTGATATGTATATGTAAATGCATATGTGTAGGGGTCAAAGGTTAGCCTCACCTTGGCTATTGTTCCTCAGATGCTGTCCATCTTTTTTAGTTATTTTTTTTTTCTTGTTTGTTGGTTTTGTTTTGTTTTGAACACAGACTCTTTATTGGCCGGGAACTCAGTTATGACGGCTGAACCCCAGAGAGCCCCAGGAAACCTCCTGTCTCTTCTTCCCTGGCACTGAGATGTCAGACACATGGTACCACAAGGTCTGGCAGATTAAATACAGGTCCCCAAGCTTGAGTGGCAAGTGGTTAGCCTACCGAGACCCCTCCCTAGTCCTATTCCAGATCCACTGAATGAGAATCACTGTAGTTCTCTCTCTCTTTTTTTTTATCAGCTCCTAAGTGCAAGTTCCATGTGGTCCCATTTGTTTACCAACATTGCTGCAGATAAGGCAGCCATTTTTCAATCCCGAGTCTGGTTTTCACCATTAACACTGTTTACTATCTACTTTGTCCATATGAAGAACCTGCTTTGGAGTCTTCCATGATAATTTTCCTATGCCGTTTTTCTCATTGCTTTCTCTCCCTTGATTTATTCTCTTTGAGTATTATTTTCTTTTTTAAATTTTTTATTAATTACACTTTATTCACTTTGTATCCCCCCCTGCAGCTCTCTCCCTCCTCCCCTCCCAATCCCTCTTTTCCTCCCCCGTTCTCCACACATGCCCCTCCCCAAGTCCATTGATAGGGGAGGTCTTCTTTTTTTTCCCTTCTAATCCTAGTCTATTAGGTCTCATCGGAATGGCTGCATTGTCTATTATTTTCTTGAATATTGGCATTTCCAAGCTTTTGCTCTCTGTTGTTTACTTCACAAGGGTGCTGTGGTCAATCTTCTTTATAACAACGATTTCAACAATCAGCCAAGTTCCTGCTGATTCCCAAGTCTTTATAGCTCTGACCTTTCCTCAGAAATCCAAAATCACATGCCCTGGGATCGGATGCACATACCACTCCATTGTACCACTGGTGCTTTTAATGCGCAGACTGAAACACTTGAATGACAACTTCCATAAGCCTTCAGCCTCTTTTCCAAATAATTAATCTACAAACAGCTCATTCCATAGACTATTTTGGTTTCCAGTTTTCATTTTTCCTTTTGTATCTCCCACATCTCTGTTGATTTTACTGTTCATTTTAATTTTTTTTCACTGTTAATTTTTAGGTTTTAGGTATCCTCTCCAGTGGTCATTTACATGGACTGCTGAAGTAAGTTCTTGCTGAGTTTCTTTTTATCACCCTCCTGCCTTCCATTGTCCTGTCATACTGCTGTCAGTTGTTATCTTTTTAAGATGAAAATAAATCCGAGTTGAAACTTCTTTTGTTAAGTTTAAACTGCTCAGTACAGCATTCAAGGAAGCCTTGGCAGATTTAAAAAAAAAAAAAATCTTTCTAACCTCATTTCCTCACCTAAATAATTCCCTGCCCTCAGTTCACTTTCTTCACTCTTTTACATACATGTCATTTAAACTTCCTAGGAAGCACTTTCTTTACCATAACACTCCAGAGCATTGTTCAAATCCAGTTTTAGTATGTTCTTGTAAGCACCTTGTTCAGTGATGCAGATTTTTGAGAAATGTTTCTATCCACGAGGGCAGCTGATTTTCCCATTACAGGAAACAGCTTCTCATCTCTCTAAACAGGTAGAAAGAAGCATTGGGGATTTCCATGAAATAAGAGTAGTAAACCTCTTTTTTGTATGACCTTTAGACTTCGCTTGTATTTTTTTTTTAATTTAAAAAGTAATTTATTTTTGAGATAGGGTTTGAACACAGCCTCAGCTAGCCTCCACTCACAGCACAACTTAGACTAGCCACAAACTTTGTATTCCCTATCTTGTCTTCCAGAGTGTAGGGATTCCAATGTGTATTGCACCTATTGAAATTCTGAAGTTGTAAAGAAAATCTAACCTATTACTAAAATCTCATGTGATAAAAAAAAAAAAAAAAAAACAATGAACTGCTCCTGCCATCCACATTCCTCTATTGCTTTATCCCATTTTTAAAAAGATGTTCTTCTAGAGCCAGTTTGTGTGCAGGCTTCAGTTGAACAGCATCAAGATGAGATGGACCTCCTGCTGAGGCTGTAACTCAGTTTGTAGAGTGACTACCCTAACATGCATAAAGCCCTGAGGTAGAGAAATCAGCATTTGAATGAACAAGGATAAATTGTATGCATTCCGAAAGAACATTATACCAACATTTCCCCCTTTAAGTCCAATAAAAGACTCCTTTTCTTTCAATACAATAATAATTATAAAATTATGAAAACTCTTGGGTAAATTTTACATGTGTAATGTCCAGTGCATGTGCATTTGGAAACTTAGGAGGAAGTACTTGATTATCTATCCTATCTTGAAAAGCTTAGAGTTCTATACCTAAATTAACTTTTATTTTTATTGGCCTTACCTATATGAAAACACTTTCTTAAATTCTAAACAACTTAAGCTTAATTGTGGAACTCTAACTATTTGTTCTTCAACCCCACCAGAGACTTGAGAAGAAATAAAACTAGTTACTAGAGTAAACAGGAAGCACATGTTAGCAGCTTCCAAAAATGAAAAAAATTTGACAGAGACAGTTGACTGCCTGAACAGTCACCCAAAACTCTCTGTAACCCCTAAACATTATCTTCAACCTTCTGGCTCAGAATATTTGACAGACAATATGGAGCAGGGACTATTTAGGTTTAACAGATAGATATGACTTTGTAGATAGGTTGATTACATGAAGATAGGTAGTCTTCAAAACCTTCAGAGACATACAGAATTTGGCATTTAAAATGTCTTTATTATTTTAAAAGAGTTTTTGACTCATCTCTCTAGGAGATGAGACAGGTCATCTCCTGGCAGCAACCCCTCCTACCTCAAAGAACATGATGAACATCGAAGAACCTCCATATGGAGATGGCTTCAAATATGGCAAATGAGCCACTCGGCTAAAGAAAATACCCTCACTTCACGACAAACAAATTTTGCCAAAAATGGGCAAGCTTAAATACAGGACAAGTTGACTGCTGAATTTTGCTTGTGTTTTTAAACTTTGCTCTAAATGTTTCGTTTTCATGAGGTGTGTGTGGCATTCTCTGATACCAATGCAGAGATGACTCTGCCTTCTGAGACTAGCAAAGTTAAGCAAAGCTCCAATGTTTGGTGATAGGCAGAGTGACAACACTTGAATGGGGACAGCAGGGGTGGTGTTCAGACAGAGAGAAAAAAGTGATCCTCTCCATAACAAAAAGAGTGAAAGTAGGCACATTACAGCTACAGCTCTATTAAATAGTTGCTAGGTGCACAAAAGGTACTACAATGAGAGTTTCATGTTCATCTTCTCATTAAATCCTCACAAAATCTCTGTAAAGTTGCTACTCTTACTATTCACTCCTTGTAGATGAGAACTCTGACACAGTCTAAGGTTTTACTTTGTCTAAGGTTCTACTACAATGTAGGATCTGTCTCCAAAGTGTATGTGCTCTTAACCACAGCATTCTTAACCACAGCATACACTGCAAACTAGGGAAATCAGTGACTCTTCATGAGCCGTGGAACATGGGCTAAGGCATGGCAGGGAAGTGCATTTGCTTATCCATGGGACTGCGTGAAGATGGCTCATGGAATGTTCAGTTTGGAAATGAGAGAGTACAGGATGTTGGGGTGGAATGGATCTTGGAGTTCTTGACTGAGCCCCATGTTATTGTGCACTGTGGCCTGAGAATGGAGAGGTGTTATGAAGAGGAAGATGTAATTGACCAATAACTCTACAGATGCATTTAGGACAATTATTTTCAGGACTGGAAAATGCACCAAGGTTGGGAATAGACAAATATTGAGGATGAAAATGGCGAGCCAGGTCAGACATATGAGAACAGTTCAGGGGTGCCTGTGTAATACCTTCAGTCAACATACATTAGAAACTACTATATAGGGTGAGCCTATCAGGAATTTTCCAGGACTAAAAAGAGAAAAGAAGGAATCTACATTGATTCCTGGGTCCAAGACTGCTTGACTAGTAGATAATGGCAAATATTTTAAGAGATGGGGTATTGAATGATGGTATTATTAGATTTTGGACATGTTGATTTTAAGATAATGATTGCACTCCCTTAAATGGATTGCATAATAGACTATTAACTAAGGCATGCAATTAGAAGGCAGATGGGGCCTGGATCAGTAAGAAAAACTTGCTGAAGACATGGCAGTGAGGGAGAAGAGAAGAGAAACTCCCTTTAGGACACTGATGTTTAGTGAAAGCTCAGGAATAGTTCGAAAACTAGAATATGGTAGAGAGATTCCCTAAACAAAAAGTACAGTGGACTTGGAGGCAGAAGAATGAGAGAAGACAAGGAATTGATTTGAGAATGAGGTATTTGAAATGACTCATACAGCTATAAAATAGACATAGCTCACAACTTTTATTTCTCTCCTTAAATAAAAAAAGAAAATGAGACAAAATACAAAGTCCTCTAAAAGAAGAATTGAAGGGTGATGGTCATCTCTAGAGAAGTAAGAACTCAAGTATGAACTTGCTAACTAACAGATGCAAAACTGGTTTTGCAACTTCAGAGCAATAAAGTAACATCCTTTGGCTCCCTGGTCCACCAGGTAGAAATCAGTTACAAATGAAATTTATATTTCTGTGGACATGTCTTATCCACTAACCCCCAGTTTTCCACAAGTGACAAAATTGTAGAGGTCTCAGTTGAAGTTAGATGAAGCTTGGGCCCTGCAGAATTTTTTTTTTTCAGAGAGTCTGCTAGACAGTTCCCAGCCACACTGAGAGGACCCTCAAGGACCATTCTGTCCATTTCTAAGTCCTTCTGAGTACTTCCCAACACTCTCATTCCTTTACAGTTCTGATACCAGTCTCTTCCTCTTCCCCCTGTACACTATGGTGTTTTCCTCTAGATATATTTTTCTCCAAATAAATTATTCATAGCTTCAAGTTTTTGTCAGAAACTGTAGAGAACTAGCACATTCCCAGGAGTGTGGAGAAGATTCCAGCTCCTTACAGTCACACTGGACAGTGGCCTAATTTCCAGTATCACCCTCAGGTGTTGCTTAGAGAGTATTTCTTGGGTATTTTCTCCTGTGATGCTCTGGAACTCCAGCATTCTGGATCTCACCCAGTGATTGCCCTCATTCTTCTTACTGAACCATGCTATAGAAAAGTGAATTGCTTAGTATTGCATATGTGTTCCAGGCAGAGGACTTGTGCTTGAGTCTCCTAGAACCCAGTCCAGAAAGTATTCCAATATAGATCCTTATATCCAACCCAGTGGGTATTTATTAAGACTTAGAGTAAGAGTTTATGCCCTTAGTTTTGTTTCTAGTTTATAGAGGAGTAACAAGTAGTAAGGATTAAAAAGGTCAAAGTTTTGTATTTGTTAGTAGTTTTGTTTTTTTTTAAGAGAAAAGTCCACAAACTATTTATATGGAAGTCTTGATAGATGAGTGATGTGGATGACAACTGGTTTCTCAACATATTTGCCACTTGAGTCCAATGATGAATAGTCAGGAGTAATTTATGCCATTAAGAAGAACCAAAGTGTATTCCTTACTCAACAGCAGCATCTGTTCTTAGTTTCAACTTGGTTCTTGGCCCTTTAAGAAGTTCATTAGAGGAAGCAATACTTATAATCACTACTTAGAAATTGTTTTGTAGATTCATTAATATGTTGGAGCAGGACACTGCCAGTCTGCTGTTTATAATAATTTGTGAGACTTGCATACAAAACGTCTCATTTTTTTTTCAATGAGAAGGAACCATAGCAAACACTTTTCCTTGATGTTTATAAAAGATTTCATCCGAGTGAGAAGATAGGACTTTGTCTATCAGACTTACATGAATATTAAAGTACAGCAGAGCTGACCACATGCTACAGAGATGCAAAACGGTTACAGATACATTTCACTTCAGTTCAATGAGTTCTAGCTATAGGCATATTGAAGATAAACATTGTATTTGGATGATTTCTGGTTTAAAAATTTCCCATTGTATGGATAATGTTTTATTTGACAAAAATGATTACTTCCTCATCTCCCAAGACATTACCATGTTGTACTTATTACTAAAGTATATGGTGATGTATTGTTGATATTGCTGGAAATGAATACAGAAAATTTGTAGCATTTTCTCTCTGTTGTGAAAGTTAACACTAAAAATACTTGATACTGTTTTCACCTTCCTGGTTTCTCCCATTATTATGCTGTTTGCTTCTGTGAATAATTGCAGCACTGTTTCTTAACTATTTGTAATGTATCTAAGATTTAGTAGTGCAGAATTACAGAATTACATGAAATTATTTGTGTTTTTCCTTCCCAGGTTTGGCACAACTACAATTTAAAAAAATTAATTCTGTGACAGCGAGCCCTTGCGATAAGTTTGTTACTATTCCGTGCTATGTTACCAACATAGAGGCACAAAACATCAACGAGTTGTACTTGAAGTGGAAATTTGGAAACGAATTAATTTTAATCTTTGATGGATATGCAAAGACATCCATGCAAACTGATAACTTTAAAAGCGCACGAATCCTCCCCTCAGAGTTACTAAAAGGAAACGCTTCTTTGAGCTTGGAAAAGAATGAGGCTAAAGAGGGAAAGTACATATGTGAAGTAACAGAATTAAGCAGAGAAGGTAAACACACGGTGGAACTAACATATAGCAGCGGTAAGTGACATAAGTTAAACATGTTTTGTCTCCTTGAATATACATCCCATATCTTGATTCACTTTGTGGCCAGGTCTGGTGGAAGACTCTTCAAGAGAGACCTTAATGCTGTTTAATTAATCCACTTCCTAAAGGAGTGGATCAGTTATCACCAGTGAAGGTTGTCTTAAAGCAGACCCACCCCTTTGTCTTCTGCCATTTCCTCCCTGAGTTAATGTCCTGAAATGCAGGAGGTATCACAGAGGATGTCATCCCAACCCAGGTGGATGCTAGGCTGGGAAGGAATGTCAAGTGAAGTGTCTATAACACAAGCATAAGGACTTGTGTTCAGATCTCTGGTGCTCAATAACAGCCAGACTCTGGCTTTGAATCCGTCTCCCCAGAGCCGGCTGAAATATCACGGGGAAGAAGCCCTATCCCTAGCGCTGGTAGCCAGGAAGTCCTGCCCCGCTGGGAAGCTCCAGGGTTCCTAAGAAACCTTGTATAAAAACTAAGGTGAAACGTTACGGAAAGACAACATGAACCTGTAGTCCATGCATGTGTGGGTACACAGAAAATGCACCCCTAGACTAGACCTATGCACATGCCCCCCCCAAAAAAAAACCAAACAAAAACAGGAGGAGGAAGGAGAAGAAGCAGCAGCTAAGCAGACGCCAATGCCAAAATAAAACTCCCTCCTTTATAAATTCCCATGTCCGGGGCTGGAGAGATGGCTCAGTGGTTAAGAACACTGCCTACTCTTCAAAAGGATGGGGGCTCAATTCCCAGCACCCACATGGCAGTTCACAACTATCTGTAATGCCAGTTCCAAGAGATCTGACACCTTCACACTAATGCTCATAATATTTAAAAAGTTAAATAAATAAATAATAAAAGTACCCTGTTTAAAAAAAAAAAAAAAAATCCTAGTCTCAGGTACTCTGTTACAGCAATGTAAAACAGACTGGGAAAATTAAATGTCTTTTTTTTTTTTCATTAAATTTTTATTTTTTTAATACTAGTTACAGTTTATTAACTTTGTATTCCAACTGTAGCCCACTCCGGCATTCCCTTGGAGATCAGGGAAAATTAGATTTCTATAAACACTTTGTTTTTTCTGTGTCCTGTTACAACTGATCCTGCTGCAAAGGAGGGAAATGGGCTGAGAAACTATACTTAAAAACAATCACTTTACTGCTACCGCTGAGTATTCATATAACATCTGTGATGGTTTCATTGTGAAATGACTCTAGATGCTCATGTATTTGACCATTTGGTCCCCAGCTGGCAGCGCAGTTTGGTTGATTGCAGAACTTTTGAGAAATACAGACTAACTAGGAAAAATAGGGGAAGGTCTTGGAAGTGGTACCTGCCTTTGGTTCTGTTTGCGGTCATATAAAGCCCCACCTGTTCCAGCCACCTGGGACTGTCTGTCTCCACTGCCCTCGCCTGCCTCCCACAGGACACTGAACCAAGGGTAAACCCCCATCCTTTAAATTGCTCCTGTAGGTTATTTTGTCATAGCTGAAAGCAAATAATGTGACATTTTTCATCTTTAAAACAATTGTTTCTGAATCCCTTGTTGACTTTTTTCACATTATAATTCAATTTGTGTTTTTTATTATTATTTACAGTTTATTCAGTTTGTATCCCAGCTGTAGTCCCCTCTCAATCCCACCCTTCCTCCCTCTTTTTATTTATTTTTATTTTTGTTGTTGTTGTGTGTGTGTGGTTGTGAGAATTTTGGTCTAAAGACTCTTCTGTTTGGGCAATGAGCCCTGGGCTCATGAATTTTGCATTTTGTTTTACCACCATAAAATACTTTTTTCATGTGCTTTCCCTTTTCTTTTCACCCATCTCTCCTTTCCTCTCTTTTTTTATTATTTAAAACAACTTTAAATTTAAATAACATTTTTATCATATTCTTCTCCTCCTCTAATTCCTTCTGGATCCTCTCCTCCTCCCTACCCACCCAACTTTAAGTTCCTTCTTAAACAAACAACAAACCCAATACAGCAACAAACCCCTCAAAATCAAGAAAACAAAATAATATCATACCCAAAAATTAAAAAAAAAACACCTCAAAACATCAAAGGCTAAGCAAGTAGAAGGAAAGAACAAAATAAAAACTTTGTAGTCAATTATATGTTGGTTAACGCCTCCTGAACATGAGACCTGGATTGCTACAATCGGTGTCACTCTGTTGGAGAAAACCGATTTTCCCTTTCCTGTCAGGTATAAATGACAGTACAGTTATTAATTTTTACCCTAACAAAATAACAAAATAAAATAAAATAAAATAAAATAAAATAAAACCTATCACATGTAAGTTGGATAAGACAAACCAACAGAATAAAGACAGCCCAGGAGTAGGAACAAGAATCAGAGACCCACTCATTCACGCAGTCAGGTTTCACATAAAAGCACCAAACTCAGAAGCCAGAGGCCCTGCTGTAGACACATGCAGCCCTATCCTTGCAGCTCCAATCTCTGTGAGTTCATATGAGCTCTCCTCAAGTTTTTCTCCATTCCTTCTGATTCTCATACCCTTTCCACTTCCTCTTACACAAGGTTTCTGAGCCCAAATGGAAGGGATTTAATGAAAACATCCCCTTGAGAGCTGAATGTTCCAATGTCTTTCACTCTCTGCATAATGTCTGGATATAGATCTTTATATTTGTTCCCTTCTACTGCTGAAGGAAGCTTCTTTATGATAGCGGAATAAGGCGCTGATCAACGACTATGGTAGAATAACATTAGTAGTCATTTTATCACTACTTATTTTTCTTTTCTTTGACCAGCGTTTTTTTGTTTGTTTGTTTGTTTTACTCTAGATCCCTTGGCTACCTAGACTCAGGTTTTTAGTAAATCAAGCAGTGTTGCATATGGGTTATATCTTGTGGAGTAGACCTTATGTCAAATCTGTTATTGGTTGGTTTTGCCTATAAGCTTTTGTACTGCCATTGTCCTAGCATATCTCCCAGGACCAAGTGGTAAATAACAGGTTTGTAGCTGATGTGGTGTCTATGTTCCTATTTTGAGTATATGCAGAATGTGTTCTTCTACCAATGACAGTTGCATGTAGAGGTGAAGACTTTGTGTAGGCACCAGCTCAACATCTCCATCTTCAATGAGCTGTGTGGGCTTTGTCTTCAGCAATGCACATTGATGTCAGTTTGTGTATAGTAACCTATAGTCTTGGCAATGACCTGGGTGGCTTGTGGATTCTAGTGGGGTCACAACAGTTCACTAAGGTATAATCCAATCTGAGTACTGGACTCTTCATTTCATGACAAGAGACTGATTATCTCACTTTCCCATTATTGGGCAATTTTATTGAGACTGCCTTCAGATATGAATATATTTTAAGAGTTTCTACTGCATTAGGTTTCCAAACTAACTTTCAAATACCGTTCTTAATTTTAACTGCCTCTCCAGTACTTGTTCCCCATAATTCCCTTCTCCCTTTGCATATGATCCTCCCATTCCAGACACACAATAGCCTAACCATAGCTGTTTATTTCCTAATGAGGTAATTTCCCTCTTGTACCTACCCTCTATGTTTCTATGGATTGCACATTGTTTATCATTGACTTCAAAGCTAAGATACATATATAAGCAAATCCATACCGTATTTGTGTTTCAGATTCTGTTATACTTCACTCTGGATGATATCTTTTTCCAGCTCCCTCCATTTACCTGAAAATTTCATCATGCCATTATTATTTTAATGGCTGAGTACTACTATGTTGTGTAAATGTACCACATTTTCTTTCTCTATTCTTTGTCTATTTCCTCTGTTGAGGGACAGCTAGGGTGTTTCCTGTTTCTGGCTATTATGAACAGAAGAGTGTCTCTGTGGTAGGATAAACACTTATTTGAATATATGGCTGAGAGTGCTATGGCTGAACATTTAAGTAGATCCATTTCCATCTTCCTAAGAAACTGCCTCACTCATATATGTGTGCTCTCTTACTCCCCATCCTCTCCAGCAGTAGCTGTCGCTTGTTTTGCTGCCATTCTGAAAGGTATAGGTATAAGATTAAATCTCAAAGTAGTTTTGACTTGCATTTTGCTGCTGACTAAGGATGTTGAAAAAAACTTTTAATTGTCTCTCAACCACTTAAATTTCCTCTGCTGGAACTTTTCTGCTTAGCTCTGTACTCCATTTTTAAAATACGGATCTTTGTTTTCTTGCTATCTAGCTCCTTGGGTCCTTTGTGGTTTTTGCCTGTTAGTGCTCTCTTGGTTGTGTGGTTGGTGAAAGTCTTTTGTCCCTTTGTAGAAAATCACACTGTAGGCTGTCACTCTGTCCAAATAGTAGCGTTCTATGACAGAGCCAAGGGCAGTCTCGGTGTCACGACGTCCCATCCATTAATTGTCTATCCTAGTGCCTGCGCTCACTGTTCTTTTCAGAGAATCTTCTCATGTGCCAGGGAGTTCAAGGCTATTCCCACCTTTTTCTAACTGCTTGGCCTTCCTATATGTTCTGTTTTGTTGGCACCCATTTTCCTAACGAAGGTTGGCAAGCCCTAACCCATGCTCCCTGAGCAAAGAGAATCAGAGGATCTTAATTGTGGCCTAGTTGGCTTTCTTGTTTTTGTCAGTGTTCTTTCTCTTTGCCAACATATGGGAAAAGTAGGGATCCAACCTAACTGAATTCAGGCTTGGTTCTAGTGCCCGGATTCTTCACAAAAGGTTGGTGAGTTGTGTAAAGGAGTTGTCCTAGCTAAAGGAGTCTCCTTGTTTTTATTTCTTGCTATGCCAGCTGACTTCTATAACTATACACAACAGAATTCTGACCTTATTGGGTTTTTTTTTAAGCTCTCCTGAGAATCTCCAGACATATTGCTGATGTGAGAGTTGAACAGGCTTTGAGAACTTCTACTCTAGTTGGGAACAAAACAGTTCAATTTTATCAACCAGTTTTCTTGTAGCTCTTTTTTCTGTTATCCTGTTGGGACTGGGAGGCTCCATTTGATTATACATTTTTGAAATCGTTTACAATTCCGAATCAGATTTTAGTTAAACACCCTGTACAGCAGTGTATCCTATACTTTGGTGTATCCTATACAGCTGTATATCCTTCTCCTTTGTGATGCTGACACGTTACTTTCTGAGTTTGATACTTGAATTTATGTGATCCACAGAATCAAATGAGAATACAATGAGCTTCGTTGTTTGGAAATTCTCTGAACAGTCACATGTGTTGTAAACATTCCTCATTATTTCTTGGATATTTATTATTTTGTTTTACAACCATTTTTTTATTTAAAGTAAAAGTCAATGAAATACTCCTCTGAGTAAAATATTAAATGTTACAGGACTTTTTCTGGGAAATACATATCTTTATAAGAGCAATATTCATGCATCCTTCAACCTTAGGAGATTTTTGGCATTAAAGACCTGTCCTGGTTAGTTTTATGTCACCTTGAAACAGCTAGAGTCATTTGAAAGAGGGACTCTCAATTGAAAAAAAAAAATGCTTTCATGAGGTTTCTCTGTGGGCCAGTTTGCAATGCATTTTATTATTTAATGATTGATGTGGGAAGGCCCAGCTCAATAAGGGCTGTTGCAATCCTGGACAAGTAGTTCTGGAAGTTGTCTGAAAGCAAACTGCATAAGCCAGGAGACATAAGCCATTATTAAACAGTGCTCCACCATGGACTCTGATTCAGTTTCTGACTCCAGGTTCCTACCTTTATGTCCTGTCCCAACTTCCTTAGTGATAGAGTGTGACCTGAGAGGTGTAAGACAAAAATAGATCTTTTTCTATCTCCAGGTGCTTTGGGTCATGGTGTTTTATCACATCAATAAACAGACCTTAAGGCAAAGCCATTTTTTTTTTAAACAAGAAGTATTTTTTTAAGTTCTTTTTTTTTTTTTTTTTTATGTGCATTGGTGTGTGTATGTCTGTCTGAGGACAATAGATCCTTTAAAACTGGAGTTACCAAAAATTGTGGGTTTCTTTGTGGGTTATGGGAATTGAACCCAGAATCCTCTAGAAGAACAGACCATACTCTTAACCACTGCGCCATCTCTCCAGCCCCAAGGCAGAGCCGTTTTAACTGTGCTGTGTTTGTTGGTTTGGATTTTTTTTGTTGTTGTGTTGTTTTGGTTTTTTGTTTTGTTTTTGGTCTTTGTTGTAAATGTGAGCACAAATGAACAGTAGAAATTACTCATTGGAAAATAAGTATTCCTAATTTTCTGAGAAGGCACCATATTGATTTCCAAAGTGGTTGTACAAGTTTACATTCCCACCAGCAATGGAGGAAGGTCCCCTTTCTCCATAACCTCTCTAGCATGTGTTGTCACTTGAGTTTTTGATCTTAGCCATTCTGATGGGTGTAAGGTAAAATCTCAAGGTCGTTTTGATTTGCATCTCCCTGATGACTAAGGGCATTGAGCATTTCTTTAAGTGTTTCTCTGCCATTCGTTATTCCTCTACAGAGAATTCTCTGTTCAGCTCTGTACCCCATTTTTTAATTGGATTACTTGAATTGTTGCTTTTTAAATTCTTTAGGTCTTTATATATACTGGATATTAGTCCTCTGTCAGATATAGGGTTGGTGAAGATTCTTTCCCAGTCTGTAGACTGTCATTTTGTTCTGATGACAGACAGTGTCTTTTGCTTTACAGAAGCTTTTCAGTTTCATGAGGTCCCATTTATTGATTGTTGCTCTTAGAGCCTGTGCAGTTGGTGTTCTGTTCAGGAAGTTGTCTCCTGTGCCAATGAGTTCTAGGTTCTTCCCCAGCATTTCTTCTAACCCATTTAGTGTGTCTAGTTTCATGTTGATGTCTTTGATCCACCTGGACTTTAGTTTTGTACAGGGTGATAAATATGGATCTATTTGCATTTTCTACATGTAGACATCCAGTTAAATCAGCACCATTTCTTGAAGATGCTGTCTTTTTTCCATTGTATGGTTTGGCTTCTTTGTCAAAAATGAAGTATTCATAGGTGTTTGGGTTTATTTTGGGTCTTCTGTTCCATTCCATTGATCCATCATTCTGTTTCTATGGCAGTACCACATAGTTTTTAATACTATTGCTCTGTAGTACCGCTTGAGATTAGGGATGGAGATATGTCCGGATGATATGTTGTTGTACTGGATCATTTTGGAAATTATGGGTTTTTTAATTTTTTCATATGAAGTTGAGGATTTTTCTTTCAAGTTCTATAAAGAATTGTATTGGTATTTTGATGGGAATTGCATTGAATCTGTAGATTGCTTTTGGCAGGATGGTCCTTTTCACTATGTTAATCCTACCAATCCATGAGCACGGGATATCTTTCCATCTTCTGACATCTTCTTCAATTTCTTTTTTAAGAGACTTGAAGTTTTTTTCAAGTGGGTCTTTCACTTGCTTGGTTAGAGTCACACCAAGGTACTTTATGTTTTAGTGGATATTGTAAAGGGTGTTGTTTCCCTGATTTCTTTCTCAGCCCTTTTGTCTTTGGTGTACAGAAGGGCTTCTGATATTTTTGAGTTAATTTTGTATCCAGCCACTTTGCTGAAGGTGTTTATCAGCTGAAGGAGTTCCTTGGTTGAATTTTGGGGGTTGCTCATGTATACTATCATATCATCTATTTCATCATATCATCATATCATCTATTACTGCAAATAATGATACTTTGACTTCTTCCTTTCCGATTTGTATCCCCTTGATCCACTTTAGTTGTATTATTGCTCTAGCTAGGATTTAGAGTACTATATTGAAAAGATAGGGAGAGAGTGGACAGCCTTGCCTTGACCCTGATTTTAGTGGGATTGCTTTAACTTTCTCTCCGTTTAGTTTGATGTTGGCTATAGGCTTGCTGTATATTGTCTTTCCCATGTTTAGGTATGTGCCTTGTATCCCTGATCTCTCCAAGAATTTAAATTTTCTTCTATGATTTTCTTGAAAATATTTTCTGGACCTTGGAGCCTGGAATCTTTTAATTTTTATTCTTTTAGTTATTCCTATTATTCTTAGATTTTGTCTTTTCATGGCATCTTAGATTTTTTGGATGTTTTGTGTTAGGAACTTTTCCAATTTTACTTTCTCTTTGAGAGAAGTATCAGTTTCTGCTAGTGTGTTTTCAGCACCTGAGATTCTCTCTTCCATCTTTTGTATTCTATTGGTGATGCTTACCTTTGTGGTTCCTGATCTTTTCTCTAAGTTCTCCAGCTCCATGATTTTCTCTGTTTGTATTTTCTTTATTGATTCTAATTTTTTATTAGATTTGAAAACAGAATTGATTCTTTTTCAAGCCTTGAGCCATTTCTGTCACCTGTTTGAATGTAGATTCCTGTCTTTCTATGATGTCTTCTATTTTTTTTTATTTCTTCTCTATGTGACACTAATTGTGCCTCTACTTGTGCCTCTATTTGTTTGGCTGTATTTGCCTATAATTCTTTGAGAGCTTTGTTCATTTCCTTTTTATTTGCCTCCACTTGTCTAGCTATTTATCTGAGAGATTTGTTCATTTCCTGTTTATGTACCTCTAATACCTGGATAAGCATCGCTGTAAAGTTATTTTCCTGTGTTTTCAATGAACTGAAATGTCCATTGATTTTGGGGGTTCCTGGTGAAGCCATGATGTCCTGATTGTTTTTTATTTTTTTATTTTAATTTTAATTTTTATTAATTATAATTTATTCACTTTGTATCCCCCTGTACCTTCCCCCTTCTTTCCCTCCCAATCCTACCCTCCTTCCCCCTTCTCCAAACATTTTTCTCCCCAAGTCCACTGATAGGGGAGTTCTTCCTCTCCTTCCTTCTGATCCTAGTCTATCAGGTATCATCAGGAGTGGCTGCATTATCTTCCTCTGTGTCCTGGTAAAGCTACTCAGGGGGAGGTGATCAAAGAGGAGGGCAATCAGTTCATGTCAGAGACAGACACTGTTCCCATTACTATGGAACCCACTTGGACACTGATTTTTGTTGAGTGTGTTCTTACTCCCACCTCTGGCCATCTGCTTATCTGTAACCCTCACTGTTTGTTCCTGCAGTCTGTACTTCAGACTGGTTCAGTCTTTCTCTGGTGTCTGGAATATTTTTAGGAAGATGAGAGAGGTCCACTAGTTCAAGAGCATGTGTTGGTGTTTCAGCTATACCTAAGGGAGGAAGGTCCATTGGCACAGATGCACTATTGCAGGCAAGGAAGTGTGTGTGTGTGTGTGTGTGTGTGTGTGTGTGTGTGTGTGTGTGTATGTGTAAGTGTGTCTTGAAGGACAGGGTGCTAGAGAGTGTAGATATTTGGAATGAGGGGAGGAGGTGTAGGAGCAAGAGAGGATGCAGACACTGAGGCTATTTGAGGGTGCAGTGTGCATGCTCAGATATCTACTAGCCACTGAGGTATTCAGATCTGTGTGGGCTCCAGGAGTTGTTTGCCTGTACTTCACTGTAGACCCATAGAGTAGGGGCTTCAATGTTGAGAACGCTGTCCTAAGAATTTGTATGTTGCCCATAATGGGGGTGTGGGTGGTAAGGATCTGATGTCTGGCTGCTAGCATAGAGGGGCCTTTGATCTGGGGCTCTGCAAGCACTCAATTGAAGGCACACTCACTCTCTATCAGGACCAATTGGAAAGCTCAGGGGTTCCCCCTGTTCTCTACTGTCAGATTTGATTCTGCTGGGGCAATGCAAGGTGATCTGTCAGCTCAGTGGTGCTGCAGTTGCAGAACTTGGTGTCTGTTAGCACTGCACAATGTGGAAGGAGCCATGGACCCTGGGGACCAGTCCTTGTGCTCTGTGGTGAGCTCAACAGGCTGCTCTGCAGCCTCTGCCTCCCCAGGGAAGAGTATGGAGGCCTGTCAAGGGGGAGCGCTGGAGGATTGAGTATTCTCTGTCCCATATCCAAGATGGTTCTTTGCTAGGAGCAGCTGGCACTGTGGACCAGGCCACTGTGCTCTGTGGCAGGCTCTGTGGGCTACTTCTGCTGCCTCCGCCAAGGAAAGAGCAGGGAGGAGGTCAAGGGAAGGACCTGGGGTTGAGGCCCCAGGAGAAGTCCATGGAGAAGTCACTGGTGGAATCCCCAGAAGAGCCCCAGGTGACCTGAATCCAAATGATTCAGTTCACAGGTTTTCCCCTTTCTCCCAGAGAAGGGAGAAAGAAGATTCAATGTTGATATTCTGTGTTCAGCTGCCCATTCACTCATAAATTTCGTAGTTCCAGATCCTCTGCCCCTCAGATACAGTGCTGCCAAGATGGTTCGCTGACATCTTGGACCCCTCCCTCAAGTTTGAGACCTAACAGTTACAAGCTTGGGGGGATATAGGAGAGCTGGCATCCATATTTTCAGTGGTGGAGTGTCTTTCATAATCCTGAGATGGAACCATACCAGCTGATATTCTTATATCGTCTTGTTTTTAATTATCTTAGTGTCATGGGAAGAGCTCAAAGGGATCTTTGAGAAGGACCTTGCCTCCTGTTCCCCTTAAGAAGAGTTAATCACATTTGAGAACACATCCAAGACAAATCAATAGCTTAATGGACAGCCAAGTGCTTTTCTTTGAATGACTAGCATTCTCCTGCCAGGAAGTTTCTTCGGAGAATGGTTCTTGCTATGTAATTCAGTCTAGCCGTAAACTCACCATCTTCCTGACCCATCCTTCCGTGTTGGAATGAGGACATGTTCCACTATTTGTTGTTGATTATTAAAGTTTAATATTGATTTACCTTTTAGTTAAACAGCGGTTATTCCTAAACCAGCTGTATACTCAAATCACCACACAGAGACTAGGATGTATTTAGTTTACTGAGAGCACAATGCTGGGTAATGATTACTCCACCCTAAACTTCCAAGCCTGCATAGCTTTCTTCCATTCAGATTTCCCACATTATACTTGCTTGTTAGTTATATCTTAGGTTGGGTTCATCACTCTCCCTGTTTCCAGGTCTTATTCTCTCAGCCCTCTCCTCCAACTCCTCCCACTCAATTCTCTCTCCTTCTCCCTGACCAGGATGTCCCATCCTCATCTCTCCATTGCTCACCTTGCCTGGTTGTTTTGTTGACAATACAGAGAACAAATGTTTACACAAACTTGAGAAAGGTGATGCTTAGAATAAACAACATGATGCAATGTTCTGATTGAAACCAGATAGTGGGGCACAGAAATCAGCATTTGAATAAACAAGGGACAAGGGGAAATTGTATTCATTCCACAAGAATATTATACCAACAACTGTTTCTAGCTTAATAGGTTCTAAAATACCCAGCTCAGTGGTTCTCAGTACTTTCCATCATAACAGGTTAGAAACATAACACATTCATGTGAGGGCCGGGAGCTAGACTCCAGCAGGTATTTACAGCAGTGCTTTTAAATAGAGTCATGGCACCTCCTTTATAACTTTTCCTATGTACATGGGGTGGTAGTGACAGGAGAGAGGATGTGAAGATTCAGATAGATCTATCTGCCTGTGCCTCTGCCTCGGCCTCCCAGAGTGCAAGGATCACAGGCGTTCACCACTGCACCCCACCTGTTAGTATATTTTAAGGATTCTATATTTGTCTTAAGAGTTGAGATCAGGGAAGGGACATGTCATTGCCAGCTCATGTTGAACATGAGATCACGTACTGAACTTATATCACCTGTGCGAAGAAAGGCAAAAGGATTCTATTTCTGCTTACATGTGGGATGTAAGTAAACAGAATTCAAGCAGAACTACCAACTGGTTGTTTTGGGTTTTCTGTTGTTTGTTTGTTTTGTTTCACCTTGAGTAAGGGGAGCAACCAGGTTACCACTACTGAAATCAGGAAACATGTTTCACTGATCTCTGTCTGCTTTTATACTAGAAACATACTTTAAAAATCACTACATGGAAAATAGTAGAAATGCATAAATTTAAGTATAAGATCTGAAACTATGAAAAAGAGGAAAACATAAAAGTTCTATTTAAAGGTATTGGGATAGGCAAGAATTTCTTTGTTTTTTTGTTTGTTTGTTTTTATAAAACCCCACAAGCATAGGCAACTAAAAAATGACTGAAAACATTTTCAAACTCTATCTGTGATAAAAAGGATTAATATCCAAAGTAAGTGATAAGTCAATTTAATAAAAAAAAAATTAATTTTTTTCTTTTTTTCTTTTTCTTTTTATTAATTACATTTTATTCACTTTGTATCCCCCCATAGCCCCTCTCTCCTCCTCTCCCGATTCTACCCTCCCATCCCCTCCTTCATACATGCCCCTTCCCAAGTCTACTAATGGGGGAGGTCCTCCTCTCCTTCCTTCTGATCTTAGTCTATCAAATCTCATCAGGAGTGGCTGCATTGTTGTCTTCTGTGGCCTGGTAAGGCTGCTCCCCCCTCAGGGGGAGGTGATCAAAGAGCAGGCCAATCAGATTATATCAGAGGCAGTCCCTCTTCCCATTTCTATGTAACCCATTGGACACTAAACTGCCATGGGCTACACCTGTGCAGGGGTTCTAGGTTATCTCCATGCATGGTATTTGGTTGGAGCATGAGTCTCTGGGAAGACCCCTGTGTTCAAATTTCTGGTTCTGTTGCTCTCCTTGTGGAGTTCCTGTACACTCCAGATCTTAATATTTCCAACTTCTTACATAAGATTCCATGCACATTGCCCAACAGTTCACCATAAGTCTCAGCATCTGCTTTGATAGTCTGCAGGGCACAGCCTTTCAGAGGCCCTTCATGGTGGGTTTCTATCTTGTTTCCTGTTTTCTGCTTCTTCTGATGTTCTTCCTCTTTGCCTTTCAGCATGGGGATTGAGCATTTAGTCAGGGTCCTCTATCTTGATTAGTTTCTTTAGATGTAAGATTTTAGTAGGTTTATTCTATATTACATGTCTATATGAGTGAGTATATACCATGTGTGTCTTTTTGCTTCTGGGACAGCTCACTCAGGATGATCCTTTCCAGGTCCCACCATTTACCTGCAAATTTCATGATTTCCTTATTTTTCATTGCAGAGTAACATTCCATTGTGTAGATGTACTACAATTTCTGCATCCATTCTTCAGTTGAGGGGCATCTGGGCTGTTTCCAGCTTCTGGCTAATACAAATAAACCTGCTACAAACATGGTTGAGCAAATGTCCTTATTGTGTATTTGAGCCTCTTTTGGATATATGCCTAAGAGTGGTATTGCTGAATCTTGAGGCAGGACTATTTCTAATTGTCTAAGAAAGCACCAGATTGATTTCCAGAGTGGTTGTACAAGTTTACATTCCCACCAGCAGTGGAGGAGGTTCCCCTTTCTACACAACCTCTCCAGCATGTGTTGTCATTTAAGTTTTTCATCTTGGCCATTTTGATGGGTGTAAGGTGAAATCTCAGGGTCGTTTTGATTTGCATTTCCCTGATGGCTAATGACGTTGAGCATTTCTTTAAGTGTTTCTCTGACATTCTATATTCCTCTACATAGACTTCTCCGTTTAGCTCCGTTCCCCATTTTTTAATTGGATTACTTGGTTTGCCTTTTTTCTGCATCTTTAGTTCTATATATACACTGGATATTAGCCCTGTGTCAGAAAAAGGTTGGTGAAGATTCTTTCCCAATCTGTAGACAGTTGTTTTGTTTTGATAAGCTTTACAGAAGCTTTTCAGTTTCATGGGGTCCCATTTATTGATTGTTGCTCTTAGAGCCTGTGCTGTTGGTGTTCTGTTCAGGAAGTTGTCTCTTGTACCAATGAGTTCTAGGGTTTTCTCCAATTTTTCTTCTAACAGATTTAATGTGTCTGGTTTTATGTTGAGGTCTTTGATCCACCTGACTTTAGTTTTGTACAGGGTGATAAGTATGGATCTACTTGCATTTTTCTACATGTAGACATC
Source organism: Psammomys obesus (assembly GCF_907164565.1). Taxonomy (NCBI): domain Eukaryota; kingdom Metazoa; phylum Chordata; class Mammalia; order Rodentia; family Muridae; genus Psammomys; species Psammomys obesus. The sequence continues at coordinate 3,452,566 of NW_026585689.1, read as the reverse complement.
CAGTTAGACCAGCAACATCGGTTGAAGATACTATCTTTTTTCCATTGTATGGTTTTGGCATCTTTGTCAAAGATCAGGGTCCATAAATGAGTTTATTTCTGGGTCTTCTGTTTGGTTCCATTGATTCACCATTCTGTTTCTGTGCCAGTACCATGCAGTTTTTATGACTGTTGCTCTATGGTACAGCTTAAGATCAGAGATGGAGATACCTCCAAAAGAGCTTTTGTTGTAGAGGATTGTTTTAACAATTCTGGGTTTCTTGTTATTCCATATGAAGTTGAGAATTTTTCTTTCCAGGTCTGTAAAGCATTGTGTTGGTAATTTGATGGGAACTGCATTGAATCTGTAGATTGCTTTTGGTAAGATGGCCATTTTTACTATGTTAATCCTGCCAAGCCATGAGCATGGGATATCTTTCCATCTTCTGATATCTTCTTCTAATTCTTTCTTCAGAGACTTGAAATTTTTTTCATACAAGTCTTTGACTTCCTTGGTTAGGGTTACTCTGAGGTACCTTATGTCATTTGTGGCTATTGTGAAGGGTGTTGTTTCCCTAATTTCTTTCTCAGCCCTTTTGTCTTTTGTATACAGGAGGGCTACTGATTTTTTTGAGTTGATTTTGTATCCGGCCACTTTTCTGAAGATGTTTATCAGTTGTAGGAGTTCCCTAGTACAATTTTTGGGGTCACTCAGGTATACTATTATATCATCTGTAAATAGTCTAAATTTGACTTCTTCCTTTCCAATTTGTATCCCCTTGATCTCCCTCGACTGTCTTATTGCTCTAGCAAGGACTTCTAGAACTGTGTTGAAGAGATATGGAGAGAGTGGGCAGCCTTGTCTTGTCCTTGATTTCCGTGGGATTGCTTTAAGTTTCTCTCCATTTAGTTTGATATTGGCTATAGGCTTGCTGTATATTGCCTTTTCTATGGTTAAAAATGTGCCTTGTATCCCTGATCACTCCAAGACTTTAAACATGAATGGATGTTGGATTGTGTCAAATGCTTTTCAGCATCTAAGGAGATTATCATGTGGTTTTTTTTCTTTCAGTTTGTTAATATGGTGGATCACATTGATGGATTTCCATATATTGAACCACCCTTGCATACCTGGGATGAAGCCTACTTGATCATAGTGGATAATATCTTTGATGTGATCTTGTATGTGGTTTGCAAGTATTTTGTTGAGTACTTTTGCATCAATGTTCATAAGGGACATTGGCCTGAAATTCTCTTTGTTTGTTGGGGCTTTGTGAGATTTAGGTACCAAGGTGACTGTGGCTTCATACAATTAGTTTGGTAGTGTTCCTTCTGTTATTATTTTGTGGAATAGTTTGAAGAGAACTGGAGTTAGCTCTTCTTTGAAGGTCTCATAGAATTCTGTACTGAAATCTTCTGGTACTGGGCTTTTTTTGGATGGAAGACTTTCGATGACTGCTTCTATTTCCTTGGGGGATATAGGACTATTTCATTGATTTACCTGGTCCTGATTCAACTTTGGTAAGTTGAATTGATTAAGAAAATTGTCCATTTCATTTAGATTTTGAAATTTTGTTGCATATAGACTTTTGAAGTAAGTTCTAATGATTGTTTGTATTTCCTCAGTGTCTATAGTTTTGTCCCCCTTTTCATTTCTGATTTTGTTGATTTGGGTGGTCTCTCTCTGCCTTTTAGTTAGTTTGGCTAAGGGTATCTCTATCTTGTTGATTTTCTCAAAGATTCAGCTCTCGGTTTCATTGACTCTTCTAATTGTTTTATTTATTTCTAATTGATTGATTTCAGCCCTGAGTTTGATTATTTCCAGCCATCTACTCTTCTTTGGTGTGTCTGCTTCTTTTTTTTTTTTTCTAGGACTTTTAAGTGAGCCATTAAGTTTCTTGCATGAGATGTTTTGAATTTCTTCTTGAAGGCACTTAGTGCTATGAACTTTCCTCTTAGCATTGCTTTCATTGTGTCCCAAAAATTTGGGAATGTTGTGCCTTCATTTTCATTGAATTCTAGAAGACTTTAATTTCCTTCTTTTTTTTTCTTTTTTTTATTATTATTATTTTTTTTTAGTTACATTTTGTTAACTCTGTGTCCCAGCTGTATCCCGCTCCCTCATTCCCTCCCCAACCCCACACTCCCTCCCTGGTCTCCTCCCTGCCCCTTTCCAAGTCCACTGATAGGGGAGGACCTCCTCCCCTTTCATCTGACCCTGTTTTATCAGGTATCTTCAGGGCTGGCTGCAAAGTCCTCCTCTGTAGCCTAACAGACTGCTCCTCCCCGGGGGGGGGGGGTCAAACAGACTGCCCTTGAGATCCTGTTAGAAATAGTCCGTGTTCCCCTTACTTTGGAAAACTACTTGGTTACTGAGCTACATGGGCCATGGGCCACATCCGAGCAGAAGTTCTAGGTTATATCCATATATGGTCCTTGGTTGAGTGTCAGTCTCAGAAAAGACCCTGTGCCCAGATATGTTTGGTCCTTGTAGAGCTCCTATCCTTTCCATATCATACTAACTTCCCTTCTTTCATATGATTCCCTGCACTCTGCCGAGGGTTTGGTTATGGGTCTTAGTGTCTGCTTTGAAACACTGCTAGGTAGAGTCTTTCAGATGCCTTTTGTGGTAGACTCCTGTCATAAGTTCAATGCACATCCCATTTGTCTTTCTAAATGAGGATTAATCACCTTCGCCTGTGTCCACTTTCTTGATTATCTTCTTTAGGTGTGTAGATTTCATTATGTTTATCATATCTTATAGGTCTATATAAGTGAGTATATACCAAGTTTGTCTTTCTCCTTCTGGGATACTTCGCTCAGAATGATCTTTTCTAGATCCCACCACTTGCCTGCAAATTTCATGATTTCCTCCTTTTTGATTGCTGAGTAGTATTCCATTGTGTAAAAATACCACAATTTCTGTATCCATTCCTCCGTTGATGGACATCTGGGTTGTTTCCAAGTTCTGGCTATTACAAATAAAGCTGCTACAAACATGGTTGAACAAATGTCCTTGTTGTGTACTTGAGCAAATTTTGGGTATATACCTAGGAGTGGTATAGCTGGGTCTTGAGGTAGCACTACTCCTAGTTGTCTGAGAAAGCGCCAGATTGACTTCCAAAGTGGTTGAACCAGTTTACATTCCCACTAGCAATGGAGGAGGGTTCCCTTTTCTCCACAACCTCTCCAGCATGTGCTATCACTTGAGTTTTTCATCTTGGCCATTCTGATGGGTGTAAGATGAAATCTCAGGGTCGTTTTGATTTGCATTTCCCTAATGGCTAATGAGGTTGAGCATTTCTTTAAGTGTTTCTCTGCCATTCGATGTTCCTCTTTTGAGAATTCTCTGTTTAGCTCTGTTCCCCATTTTTTAAGTGGATTATTTGGTTTGTTGCTTTTCTGCTTCTTTAGTTCTTTATATATACTGGATATTAGCCCTCTGTCAGATAAAGGGTTGGTGAAGATTCTTTCCCAATCTGTAGGCTGTCTATTTGTTTTGATGACAGTGTCTTTTGCTTTACAGAAGCTTTTCAGTTTCATGAGGTCCCATTTATTGATTGTTGCTCTTAGAGCCTGTGCTGTTGGTGTTCTGTTCAGGAAGTTGTCTCCTGTGCCAATGAGTTCTAGGCTGTTTCCCACTTTTTTTTCCAACTGATTTAGAGTATCTGGTTTTATGTTGAGGTCCTTGATCCACTTGGACTTTAGTTTTGTGCAGGGTGATAAATATGGATCTATTTTCATTTTTCTCCATGTAGACATCCAGTTGGTCCAGCACCATTTGTTGAAGATGCTGTCTTTTTTCCATTGAATGGATTTGGCTTCTTTGTCAAATATTGAGTATTCATAGGTGTGTGGGTTTATTTCTGGGTCTTCTATGCGATTCCATTGATCCTCTTTTCTGTTTCTATGCCAATACCATGCAGTTTTTATTACTGTTGCCCTGTAGTACAGCTTGAGATCGGGAATGGAGATACCTCCAGATGATCTGTTGTTGTACAGGATCGTTTTGGAGATTCTGGGTGTTTTGTTTCTCCATATGAAGCTGAGAATCTTTTTTTCAAGGTCTGTAAAGAATTGAGTTGGTATTTTGATGGGAATTGCATTGAATCTGTAGATTGCTTTTGGCAGGATGGCCATTTTCATAATGTTAATCCTACCAATCCATGAGCACGGGAGATCTTTCCATCTTCTGAGATCTTCTTCAATTTCTTTCTTCAAAGACTTGAAGTTTTTCTCAAACAGGTCTTTCACTTGCTTGGATAGAGTCACCCCAAGGTACTTTATGTTATTAGTGGCTATTGTGAAGAGTGTTGTTTCCCTAATTTCTTTCTCAGCCTTTTTGTCTTTGGTATACAAGAGGGCTTCTGATTTTTTTGAGTTGATTTTGTATCCTGCCACTTTGCTGAAGGTGTTAATCAGCTGAAGAAGTTCTCTGGTTGAATCTTTGGGGTCGCTCATGTATACTATCATATCATCTGCAAATAGTGACACTTTGACCTCTTCCTTTCCGATTTGTATCCCCTTGATCTCCTTTAGTTGTCTTATTGCTCTGGCTAGGACTTCAAGTACAATGTTAAAGAGATATGGAGAGAGTGGGCAGCCTTGTCTTGTCCCTGATTTCAGTGGGATTGATTTAAGTTTCTCTCCATTGAGTTTGATGTTGGCTATAGGCTTGCTGTATATTGCCTTTACTATGTTTAGGTATGTGCCTTGTATCCCTGATCTCTCCAAGACTTTAAACATAAATGGGTGTTGGACTTTATCAAATGCTTTTTCAGCATCTAAGGAGATGATCATGTGGTTTTTCTCCTTCAGTTTGTTTATGTGGTGGATTACATTGATGGATTTCCGTATGTTGAACCACCCTTGCATGCCTGGGATGAAGCCTACTTGGTCGTGGTGGATGATATCTTTGATGTGTTCTTGGATTGGGTTTGCAAGTATTTTATTGAGTATTTTTGCATCAATGTTCATAAGAGAGATGGGTCTGAAGTTCTCTTTTTTTGTTGGATCTTTGTGTGGTTTAGGTATCAAAGTGACTATGGCTTCATAGAATGAGTTTGGTAGTGTTCCTTCTATTTCTATTTTGTGGAATAGTTTGAGGAGAATTGGTGTTAGTACTTCTTTGAAGGTCTTGTAGAATTCTGCGCTGAAGCCATCTGGTCCAGGGCTTTTTTTGGAGGGGAGACTGTTAATGACTGCTTCAATTTCCTTGGGAGATATAGGGCTATTCAGTCTTTCTACCTGATCTTGACTTAATTTTGGTAGATGGAATCTGTCAAGAAAGTTATCCATTTCATTTAGATTTTCAAATTTTGTGCCATATAGGCTTTTGTAGTATGACCTAATAATCGTTTGGATTTCCTCAGTGTCTGTAGTTATGTCCCCATTTTCCTTTCTGATTTTGCTGATTTGTATGGTTTCTCTCTGCTTTTTAGTTAGTTTGGCTAAGGGTTTGTCTATCTTGTTGATTTTCTCAAAGAACCAGCTTTTTGTTTCATTGATTCTTTGGATAATTTTATTTGTTTCTAATTGATTGATTTCTGCCCTTACCTTGATTATTTCCAGCCTTCTGCTCCTCTTGGGTGTATCTGCTTCTTTTTTTTCTAGGTTTTTCAGTTGGGCCAATAAGTTGTTTGTATGTGATGTTACGGATTTCTTCTTGTAGGCACTTAGTGCTATAAATTTTCCTCTGAGCACTGCTTTCAATGTGTCCCATAAATTTGGGTATGTTGTGCCTTCATTTTCATTGAATTCTAGAAAGTCTTTAATTTCTTTCTTTATTTCTTCCTTGACCCAGCTGTCATTGAGTAGTAAGTTGTTCAGTTTCCATGTGCGTGTCGGCTTTTTGTTGTTTCTGTTGTTGTTGATGTCCAGCTTTAGTCCATGGTGGTCAGATAGTATACAAGGGATTATTTCAATCCTTTTGTATCTGTTGAGGCTTGCTTTGTGACCAACTATATGGTTTATTTTGGAGAAGGTTCCATGTGGTGCTGAAAAGAAGGTGTACTCTTTTGAGTTTGGGTGAAAAGATCTGTAGATATCTATTAGGTCCATTTGATTTAGGGATTCTGTGAGTGCTTTTATTTCCCTATTTGTTTTCTGTCTGGTTGATCTGTCCCTTGATGAGAGTGGGGTGTTGAAGTCTCCCACTATTAAGGTATTAGGATCAATGTATGATTTAAGCTTTAATATTGTTTCATTTACGAATGTAGGTGCTCTTGTATTTGGGGCATAGATATTCAAAATTGTGATGTCCTCTTGTTGGATTTTTCCTTTGATGAGAATATAGTGGCCCTCCTTATCTTTTTTGATTAACTTGGGTTGAAAGTCTATTTTATTAGATATTAGGATGGCTACTCCAGCTTGTTTTCTGGAACCATTTGCTTGAAAAACATTTTTCCAGCCCTTTACTCTGAGGTAGTGTTTATCTTTGTTGCATAGGTGTGTTTCTTGGATGCAACAGAATGTTGGGTCCTGTTTCCGTAACCATTCTGTTAGCCTGTGTCTTTTTATTGGTGAGTTGAGTCCATTAATATTGATAGATAATATTGACCAATGCATGTTAGTTCCTTTTGTAATGGAGTCGATGATCTTACCTTGTTTCATTGCTTGTTTTCTTTTCATTTTTGTTGGGATATTATCTGTATGCCCTGTTTTCTTGGGTGAATTCGTTTTCGTTGGATTGGAGTTTTCCTTCTAGTATCTTCTGTAGGGTTGGTTTGCTGTATAGATATTGCGTAAATTTAGTTTTGTCATGGAATATTTTGTTTTCTCCATCTATGTTGATTGAAAGCTTTGCAGGGTATAGTAGTCTGGGTTGACATTTGTGATCTCTTAGAGTCTCCATGATGCTTGCCCAGGCCCTTCTGGCTTTCATAGTTTCTGATGAGAAGTCTGGTGTGATTCTGATAGGTCTACCTTCATATGTTACTTGGCCTTTTTCCCTTGCTGCTTTTAATATCTTTTCTTTGTTCTGTAGATTTAGTGTTTTGACTATGATGTGACGTGATGTGTTTCTTTTCTGGTCTAGTCTATTTGGTGTTCTGTAGGCCTCTCGTATATTTATGGACATCTCTTTCTTTAAGTTGGGAAAATTTTCTTCTATGATTTTTTTGAAAATATTTTCTGGACCTTGGAGCCTGGAGTCTTCTTTTTCATCAATTCCTATTATTCTTAGATTTTGTCTTTTCATAGCATCCTTGATTTCTTGGATATTTTGTGATTGGAATTTTTCTGATTTTACTTTTTCTTTGAGAGAAGTATCAATTTCTGCAAGTGTGTCTTCAGCTCCAGAGATTCTCTCTTCCATCTCTTGTATTCTGTTGGTGATGCTTACTTTTGTGGTTCCTGATCTTTTCTCAAAGTTCTCCAGCTCAAGAGTTTTCTCATTTTGTGTTTTCTTTATTGATTCTAATTCTGTTTTCATGCCTAGCACCATTTCTTCCATGTGTTTGAATTTGGATTCCTGTCTCTCTACGATGGACTCTATTTCTTTGTTCATTTTCTTTTTGTATGCCACTAGTTTTTTCTCTACTTGTGCCTCTATTTGTTTGGCTATGTTTGCCTGTGTTTCTTTAAGGGTTTTGTCTATTTCTTCTTTCTTTATCTCCAATTGACTGGCCAACTCTTTGAAAGATTTGTTCATTTCCTCCTTATGAGCCTCAAACAATTGAGCAAGCATGGCTTTAAGGTCATTTTCCTGTGCTTCTGATGAATTGGAGTATCCATTGATTTTGGGGTTTGCTGGTGAAATCATGATGTCCTGATTTATGTTGGAAGTGTTCTTTCGCCTACCCCTGGCCATTGGCTTATCTGAGACCTTCCCTGTTTGTTTTTGGATTCTGCTGATCAGACTGGTACTGTCTCTCTCTCGAGTCTGGAGAATTCTTCAGGAAGTTGAGAGAGGTCCTGTGTCCTTAGCGTGTGCTGAGGACTAGCTGTACCTGTGGGAGGAAAGTATGCAGGCGCAAACAGAGGCAAATGCAAGCGTGCGTGCGTGTGTATATGTGTGTGTGTGTGTGTAAGTGGGCGTGGGCGTGTGTCTCAAGGGACAGAGTGATGGCTAATGTTGAACCCTTGAGTGTGTGGGAGGGGCTCTGCAATGTATATGTCGCAGGCGCTAGTGATGATCGCAGCGCGATTTCTGGCATTAACTGCCTTAACTCCTCAATTAGACCCACAGAGCAGGAACTTCAATGTTCCAAGTGCCCCTCTGTTTCCCAAAGTGGGTATATGGGTGGGAGGGGGTTCGATGCCTGGCTTCTGTTTTAGCAGGACCCAGGATCAGTGGAGCTGCAGATTCTCAAGGGTTCACTCACTTACAGGCAGGTCACTTGGCAGAGAACGGGGTATCTGGGCTCTCTGCTCTCTGGTTTGGCCCTGCTTCTTTGATGTGCTCCGCCAGTTCCGTGCTGTTGTCACTGCCAGGTTATGAGGTCTTGCTGCAGCTGGAGCTTTCAGGGTGGTCACGTCAGTGGGAATCGGGGTAACCAGCCTTTCTGTTCTCTGGTTTGGCCCTGGTTAGTCTTAAACTGGAGGGCTGATGTGCCCCGCCAGCTCAGTGCTGCTCTGCCGCCAGGTTATAAAGTCCCGCTGTAACTGGAGACTGGGTTGCTAGTCCAGATGCTTTCTGGGAAGTCCTGGGGTCTCTTCACTGTGCTCTCCAAGCTTGGGAGGCCCAGCGCCTGGTGTGTCTAGCTTGTATGGCGTTTCTGTCTGGTTTTGGTGAGTATATAGCGTATTCTCTGTTACTGTGGGATTGGGCGGGCCGTACCGTCAGTGATGGCGCTCCTGCTGAGCTAGTATGGCGTCTAGCAGACTCGGGCCCTGGGAGGATGGTGCAGCCGCCGCACGAATCTGGGGCTCCAAGACACAGTACTGCTGGCCTTTGCCGATAAAGGGCTTGGGGCTCAGCCTCAGTGGCTGCAGGCCCCAGGCAGTTAGGTCTGCGCTGAGAAAGGTGAGTTCGCTGTGCCAAGGAGGAGGGAGGTCTGGGGGAGGGGAGTGCCGAGAGATCAAAGGATCGTTTCTCACCTTCCCCAAACAAGTCCCTGGGTGACCAAGGTTTTCACCTCCTGCGATGTTCCCTGTTGTTTAGAAAGTCTCTCCGTTGTTTCCCTGGCTTCAGAAGTTCTTCCACTCATCAACTCAGAACTTTATCTCTTCTGCAGCTCAGAAACTGTGTGTGTTAGTCGCCATCTTGGCTCCGCCCCCTAATTTCCTTCTTTATTTCTTCCCTGACCCAGCTGTCATTTAGTAGCACGTTGTTCAATTTCCATGTGTGTGTAGGCATTTTGCTATTTCTCTTGTTGAGGTCCAGCTTTATTCCATGGTGATCAGATAGTATACAAGGGATTATTTCAATCTTCTTGTATCTGTTGAGGCTCACTTTGTGACCCACTATATGGTCTGTTTTGGAGAAGGTTCCATGAGGTGCTAAGAAGAAGGTAAATTCCTTTGTGTTTGGGTGTAAGGTTCTGTAAATGTCTGTTAGATCCATTTGACCCATGATCCTCTGTCAGAGACATTGATTCTTTGTTTAATTTCTGTCTTGTTGACCTGTCTTTTGTGGAGAGTAGGGTGTTGAAGTCTCCCACTCTTAACGTGTGGGGATCTATGTGTGATTTAAGTTTTATCAATGTTTCTTTTACAAATGTAGGTGCCCTTGTATTTGGGGCATAGATGTTTAGGATTGTGATGTCTTCCTGGTGGAATTTTCTCTTGATGAGTATGAAGTGTCCTTCCCCATCTCTTTTTATTAATTTTGGTTGAAAGTCTATTTTATCAGATATTAGAATGGCTACTCCTGCTTGCTTCTTGGGTCCATTTGCTTGGAAAGCTGTCTTCCAACCCTTTATCCTCAGGTAATATCTATCTTTGTGACTTAGGTGTGTTTCTTGTATACAACAGATTGCTGGGTCTTCTTTATGCATCCATTCTGTTAATCTGTGTCTTTTTATTGGAGATCTGAGTCCATTGATGTTTAGAGAGATTAATGACCAGTGCCTTTTAAATCCTTTGATAATGATGTTGGCCGTGATCATAAGTTTGTGTGCTTGGTTGCTTATTGTTTTACTGTAGTGAGGTTAATTATTTCCTGTGTTTCCTTGAAAGTAGCTGTTTTTTTTTTGGGGGGGGTTGTATTTTCCCTTCTAGTGTCTTCTGTAACACTGGATTTTTGTGTAGGTGTTGTTGAAATTTGTTTTTGTCATTGAATATCTTGTTTTCTCTGTCTATGAGGATTGATAGTTTTGCTAGGTATAGTAGCCTGGGCTGGCATCTGTGTTCTCTTAGGGTCTGCATGATATCTGTCCAGGCCCTTCTGGCTTTCAAAGTCTCTGTTGAAAAGTCAGGTGTGATTCTAATGGGTTTGCCATTATACGTTACTTGGCCTTTTCCCCTTGCAGCTTTTAGTATTTTTTCTTTGTTCTGTATACTTACGGTTTTGATTATTATGTGGCAGGAGGCTTTTATTTTCCTGTCTAATTCATTGCATAGGCCTCTTTGTATTCTTATTAGCCTTTCCTTTAAGTTGGGGAAATTTTCTTCAATGATTTTGTTGAAAATATTTTCTGGGCCTTGGAGGAGGGAATCTTCTTTTCCTCTATTCCTATTATTCTTATGTTTTTCTCTTTTTATGTTGTCTTGGATTTCTTGGATGGTCTGTGTCAGGATTTTTTAGATTTAACATTTTCTTTGACAGATACATTGATTTCTTCCATTGTATCTCCCATACCTGAGATTCTTTCTTCCATTTCTTGTAGTCGGTTGGTTTTGCTTACCTCTGTAGTCCCTGTTTTCTTCTCTAAGTTCTTTCTCTCCACAATCTCCTCCATTTGTGTGTTCTTTAATTTTTCCAATTCAATCTTCAGGTCTTGAGCCATTTTGTTGATTTCCTTCACCAGTCTGACTGTATTTTCCTGTTATTCCTTCAATTCCTTCAGTTGTTTGTTTGAACAATCCTCTGTTACTTTTATTTCTTTCAGTGATTTAAGTATTTCCTCTCTAAAGGCCACAAACTCTTTGGCTGCAACTTCCTGTATTTCTTCACAGATGGCCATAATCTGTTTTTCTTTATCTTCTATTTCTTTACGGATGGCCATAATCTGCTTGTTTTTATCTTCCTCTATTTCTTTGCAGATGGCCATAATCTGTTTGGGTTTATCTTCCTCTAGGTCTTTAAGCATTTTATTTTTTTCCTCTGTTATCCTCAGCCTTGGAAGGTGATCGGGACACACAGACATGTGGCTCTGGTCCGGAGACCTAGTGCCTGTGGGAACCGGGATCTCTCCCAAGTTCTGGCTGGGTGGCCTGAGAGTGGACCTGACTGGTTTCCATGCTGTGGGGGTTTTCTCTCACCTGGGAAACACAATCGCTGTTGTTTTAGGGCCAGAGTTCAGTCTCTTGGTTACTGTACGGAAAATGCTGTCCTGCTCCTCAGATGCAGAGTTCTCCTGGCACTACCATCTTGTCCCGCCACCCCCCCAATTTAATATTAAATTAAAAAAATTATCCAATGGCATAACATTGAGTGGGAGTAGGAGATGGCTGCCGACCTTGACAGTGGGGATAAACTGCAGCACAGTACACTCAGAGTTGACCCTGGGTTATAGGTCAGAAGGTTTTGTTTTATTTTTTTTAACTGAATAATAAAAATGTATCCATACTTAAAAATCAAAGCAATGAACAGAACTAAATAGACATTGTAAGTATGTTTTCATTACAGGTTCCTTTGGGTCTTTTGTTTGTTTTCTGACCTGCTGGTTTTAACCAGGGTCATCAGTGTGGCCATAGGTTTGGAACTTTCCATTGGATCTTGGCAGGACAACCACTGAGAACAAAATTGAAACTATGACTATCCTTCTTCCAGAATCCATCAATATCCAGTAGTCTAGAGGAATATAATAGGGTCCCAGAAGTACGTCTCAAATTCGTGGTTGAATGCTGACAGGCCCAGTCTTGTGCAGGCTCACGTAGGCAGGCAAAGCTGCAGTGGGCTCATGTTTGCAATGACTGTGTCATTTCATAGACTTTACAGATAGCATTTCACAGCCCTTCTTTCTGTCTTCTAGTTTTTACATTCTTTCTGTTGCCTCTTCTGTGATACTCCATAAGCCTTATTGGGGATTGTAAAAAAAAAAAAAAAAAAGGCCAGGTTAAAGCTGTCATTGAGTTTCTACTTATTCTGAGCACCATGAACAGCCACAAGTCACAGCATTCACTACAAAGAGAAGCTCCTCTGGTTGAAGATGAGAGTAGCAACTGTCTATGAGAACAATCAGAAATGTTTAGAATGTAGTTTAGTGCCATATCACGTTAGCTAAGCAATAGGAATGTGTTTCCAACCTAGAGCCTATGACCTCTGCAATCACTGTGTTTGGGGGAGGTTTTCAGTACTGGTCGCGTATTTCCTTTGTTTTTGTATTAAAAGGACAGGCCATTTAATACATCAGAAATATTTGTAACCCCTGTAATAGTATTACCATATTGCACTAGTCTGCATATCTTGCCTGAGAGATGAGCATTGTAGTTTGTAGGGTTTACAGATGGGCAAGACCACTGATGCCTTATTTCCCTCAACAGACTGTTCTACAAATGGAGGATGCGTCCAACTCACATATAACTGGGTTTTCCTGTTTTGGACCAAGGTATGTGGTATCTTTAGGAATAAGATTTTATCATTTTGTTCTGGAGGGCAACCAAAAGTAGAAACAATAGCCTCTGGTGTTTCCCTACCCAACAACTCCTAACAGACATGTTATAATCCAGCACTGTGATTTTTGTTTGATTAACAATGGGATTTGGGAGGAACATCATCTAGCAATGCAGGAAATCTCACTTTCATTTTCCTATTTGTAGTGAACTTACCAGGCCTTAGGTTTCCAAATAGTGTTCTCTAACTCTATCACTTTAGCCCATCCTTCCCAAGCTTTCCCTGAATACTCATCACTCCTTAGACATTTCTACCCCTAGCGTTTCCTCCCTCTGCTTTTATAACATCTATAATCTATTAACCTGCATCCCTTAAGGTAAGCCCCTCCTGTGACCCCATTTTAGTTTCCTGGCTTCCATAGATACTCCTAGTCACATCTAAATCTCAGCAGCTAGGACCCAAGTATGAGAGTGAACATTCAGCATTTGTCTCTATGAGCCTGGGTTTTGTGTCTCACTAGTCAGACATAAAAAGGGCAGTACTGAAAGACCTGACTAGGTCTTATGCAAATTAGGAGAGGACAATGGTTACCACAGAGTGGTAGTAGTAGAACAGGTAAGCCAGAGGAAAGTTGATCAACTGTCACAAAGGCAAATAAGGGGGAAAAGGTACTGATATTCTATTGCACAGTAGGCGCATATAACAATAATATATTGTTCAAAAAGCTAGAATGTTTTCACTGTGAATAAGTGATGTGTAAAGGGACAGGTTAATTCAGATTGGAGTACTATGCAATAAATATGAATCTCAAATGTCACATGACTAGCTATATGGATATTTGCTGTCAGCCCATCTTTCTTGCTCTTAATTACAAGGAGAGGACAAGATGGCTGTCCAAAGTGCTCCCTTACCTTGTCCTCAGGATCATGTTTTGCAGAAGTACATCAGTGTGGCTTCAAGTGGATTTTGTAAGTTTGCATACACAGGTATTCAACTTACAAGCACACAGTGATAATCTTAGTTCACAGTTACCTAACAAGTGGTAAAAGCCAACATGTAGAGAATTCCCACAAATCTTCTCATTTCTTACTGTTTCCTAGACCAACAGTAAACCAACTGCAGCTTCCATTCCAGAACCTATCTCTTGGGGATCCCAAAGATGATCACCTAATAACTTCCTTTCCCTGACTTGTCACTTCATCCCAGCCTCCAACAACAGCAGACATGCTTTGTGAACACACTCACTGAGCAAGCCAGTATAACAGCCATCACACTGCCATCACACTCCAAAAAAATCTAGAGAGGAAACAGAAACTAAGGAACAAGCAAGTACACATCCAACAAAGACAAAACCAGAGCCCTAGGGCCAGCTTAAGAACAGGATCAGCATCAACCAAGGCAACATGTCTTCACTAGACACCAGCTACACTACCACAGCAGGCCCTGATTATTTCAGCATAGCTTAAGTACAGGAGAAAGAGATTCAAGTCAACTATATGAAGATGACAGAGTTACTTAAAGAGCAAATGAATAAATCCCTTATAAAAACCCAGGAAAATACAAATAAACAATTATGAATAAACCCTTCAAAGAAAGGGAAAAAAAAAAAAAAGAAACAAGCAATTGGAGGAAATGGCTAAATCCCTCAAAGAAAACCTGGAAAAGTTATAAACAACTGGAAGAAATTAATAAATCTCTTAAAGAAATCCAGGGAAATGTAAACAAAGAGTTCATGGAAACAAATAAAACTGTTCAAGACCTGAATATAGAAATAGAAGCAATAAAGAAAACATAAACTGTGAAATTTGGAAGTTAAAATTTTAGGGATTTGAGCAGGAACTACAGAGGTAGGCTTTATCAACAGAATACAAGAGAAGAAAGAGAGAACCTCAAGCATTGAAGATAAAATAGAAAAAAATAGAAACATTGGCCAAAGGAAATGTTAAATCTGACAAATTCTTGACACAAATATCTAGGAAATCCGGGACATGATGAAAAGGCCAAACCTACAGGTAATAAGAATAGTGGAAGGAACAGAATCCCAGATTGAATGCACAAAAAATATTTTGAACAAAATCATAGAAAAACAATTTCCTACCCTAAAGAAGGAGATGATTATAAAGGTATAAGAAGAATATAGAAGAACATATAAAGGTATAAGAAGAAATTGATTGAAACAGAAAAGTTCCCCTTGCCACAAAATAATCAAAACACTAAACAATCAGAACATAGAAAGATTAATAAAAGCTACAAATGGAAAAGTAATATACCAAGACATATATACGAAGTATATATATACACCAAGACATATATACCAAGACATATATATCAAGAGATATTACCAAGTAATATATCAAGACAGAGTTATTAGACTTATACTAGATTCTACCTAGCAGTTATCAAAGCAGATGAGGAGACACATAAACAAACATATATATATATATATATATATATATATATATGTTTGGTTATATATATATATATATATATATATATATATATATATATATATATATATATATGTCATTTGGAGCTCCTGTCCTTTCCCGATCATATTAACTCCCCCTTTTTATCATATGATTCCCTGCACTCTGCTTGATGTTTGGTTATGAGTCTCCTCATCTGCTTTGATAACTGCTAGGTAGAATCTAGTATAAGTCTAATAACTCTGTCTTGATATATTACTTGGTAATATGTCCTGATATATATATATATATATATATATATATATATGTATGTATCAAGGCACAGGGGTCCTCTATGAGACTGTTTCTCTAACCAAGGACCATGTATGGATATAACCTAGAACTCCTGCTTGGATATAGCCCATGGTAGCTCAGTATCCAAGTGGGTTTTCCTAGTAAGGGGAACAGGAACTATTCCTGATAAGAACTCAATGACTGGCTCCTTTACCTCCCCCCTCCCACACTCTGAGGGAGGAACAGCTTTGCTGGGCCACAGAGGAGGACATGGCAGTCCTACAGAAGGTACTAGAAGGAAAACTCTGAATTAAGGACATTAACTAAACTCATGACAACATGGGAAATAAATAATATCACACCAGCAAAAACAAAAGAAGAGAAGCATACAAAGATATGCTGGCAGCAAAGATACTGTGGCACCACTGCTGCCACCACCACCACCAACATCAACAAAAAAAACAAAATAACAGGAATCAACAATCACTGGTCATTGAGATTCTCAATATCTGTTACCTCAATCCCATGATAAAAAGATACAAACTAATGGAATGGATGCAAAAACAAGACCCATCCTTCCTCTACATCCAAAACACACACCTCAATATCAATTACCTTAAGGTAAAAGTTCTCAAGAAGACATTCCAAGCAAATGTACCTAAGAAGAAAGGTCATGTAGCCATTGCAATATTTGCCCAAATAGACTTCTAACCAAAATTAATGAAAAGAGATGGTGAAGGATACTACATACTCATCAAAGGAAAACTCCATCAAGATGACATTGCAATTCTTAACATCTATGTCCCAAACATAAAGGCGCCCAAGTTTGTAAAAGAAACATCACTACAACTTAAATCACATATATTGATCCTCACACACTGATAGTGAGTGAATTCACTTCTCTCCTCTCACCAATGGACAGGTCATCCAGACAAAAACTAAACAGAAAAAGAAGGGAGCTAAGAGAACTTATAAATGAAAGGGAAATAACAGATTTATAGAACATTTCACCAGAACATGAAAGAATACACCTTTTCTCAGCATCTCATAGAACTTTCTTCAAAATTAACAACATACTCCGACAAAAAGGCAACTCTCAGCAGATCCACTCTATCAGACCACCACAGATTAAAGCTGGGTATCAAAAACAACAAAAACAAGAGAAAGCTTATAAAGTCATGGAAACTGAACAAATATACTGAACAAAACCTGGGTTAAGACAGAACTAAAGAAAGAAATTAAAAGACTGTGGAATTCAATGAAAATGAATACACAGCATACCCAAACTTATGGGAACATAATGAAAGCTGCCTAAGAGGAAAGTTCATAACATTGTATACATTAAAAATAAATAAGTAAAAGCAGATATCTCAAACTAGGAATTTTACAGCATAGCTGAAAGCTCTGGAACAAAAAGAAGTAAGCAGCACAAGAGAGTAAAGGGCGAGAAATAATCAAATTGAAGGCTGACATCAATAAAATAAAAACAGAGAACAATACAAAAACTCAGTGAAACAAAGACTTGGTTCCTTAAGAAAATCAACAAAATAGACAAACCTTAACTACCCCCCCCCAAATAAAGAATCTCTAAATTAACAAAGTCAGAAACAAAAAGTTCATAACGGACTCTGAAGAAATCTAAAGAATTATAAAGACATACTTAAAAAAAGAAAACAAAACAAAACAAAACAAAACAAAACAAAAAAAACCTGTACTCCACCAAATTGGAAAATCTAAAATAAATGAATAAATTTCTTGATAGGTACCATTTACTAAAGTTAAGTCAATACCAGATAAACAATTTAAGTAAATCTGCAACCCCCAGTGAAATAGAAGCAGTTATGAAAAGTCTCCCAATCAAAGAGCAAGCCCAGGGCCAGATGAGCTTTTTCAGCTTTGAATTCTACCAGACTTTCAAAGAAGTGTTAATGCCAATACTTCTCAAATTAGTCCACAAAACATAAACAGAAAGAACATTGCCCAGTCCATTTTATGAGGACACAGTCACCCAGATTGTCAAACCAAAAATATTCAACAAAGGAAGAGAATGAGAGACAATTTCCTTTATGAACATAGATGCAAAATACTCAATAAAATACTTACAAACTGACTCCAGGAACATACAAAAAAAATCATCTACCATGGCAAAGTAGGCTTCATTCCAGAGATGAGGAATGGTTCAACAAATGAAAATCAGTAAACATAGTACATCATTTAAATAAAATGAATGCAAAGAAACCACATGATCATTTCTTTAGATATAGAAAATATCTTATTTCAAAACCCAAAATGTTTTCGCAATAAAATTCCTGGAGATATTAGAGATATAAGGGACATGTCTAAACACATAAATGCAATTTACAAAGCCTATAGCCAATATCAAATTCAGTAGAGAGAAACTCAAAGAAATTCCACTAAAAACAGAAACAGGACAACATTTTCCACTCTATGTCTATTCAGTATAGTACTTGAAGTTTTAGCTAGAGTAATAAAACAATGAAGAAAATCAAGGAGATTCAAATTGAGAAGGAAGAAGTAAAAAAAATTACATTTATTTGCAGATGATATGATGGAATGCATAAGTATCCCTAAAAATTCATCTAGAGAGCTTTTATGGCTGATAAACACTTTCCACAATGTGACTGGGTACTAAATTAGCTCAAGAAACAAAATAACAAACAAACAATAAAAGTCAAATACAAAAACAAAGTATTCCTCCCATATGCAAATGACAAATGAACTGAGAAAAAAAAATCAGGGGAACAACACTTTGTAAAACAGCAGCAAGTAATAAAAATATCTTGGGGTAACTGTAACCACGCAAGAGAGAAACTTGTATGATAAAAACTTCAAGTCTTTGAAGAAAGAAATTGAAGATATCAGAAGATGGAAAGATCTCCCATGCTCAGGAATCAGTAGAAATAAAGTAGTAAAAATGGCCAAAAATTGTATCAAAAACAATCTAGAGATTCAATGCAATCCTCATCAAAGTTCCAACAAAATTCTGTACAGACCATGAAAGGACAATTCTTAACTTTATATGGAAGAACATAAAAGCCAGCTTAAACAATCTCAAACAATAAAAAAAAAATGCTGGAGGTATCACAGTTTCTGATTACAAGTTGTATTACAGAAGTATAGTGATAGAAACTGCCTGGTATTGGCTTAAAACCAGACATGTGGTTCAATGCAACTGAACTCAAGACCCAGACATAAATCCAAACATATTGACACCTGATTATTGATAAAGAAGCCAGAAATACATGCTGGAAAAAGACAGCATTTTCAACAAATGGTACTGATCAAACTGAATATCTGCATGTAGAAAAATACAGATAGTTCCATATTTATCACCCTGAATATAACTCAAGTACAAGTGGATCAAAGACCTCAACATAAAACAACTGAACCTGACAGAAGAGAAAGTGAAAAATACCCGGGAGCTCATTTGCATAGGAGCCAACTTCCTGAACAGAACACTGATGGTGCAGGAACTAAGATCAACAATTAATAACTGGAATCTCATAAAACTGAAAAGCTCCTGTAAGGCAGAGAACACCATCAGTTGGAGCAAGAGGCAGCCTACTGGATGAGAAAGGATTTTTACCAACTCCCTGTCCAACAGAGAACTAATATCCAAAATATATGAAGAACTCAAGAAACTAGATATCAAAATTTAAACAATCCAATTAAAAATTGAGTACAGATCCCAACAGACAATTTTCTGGGCTGTCCTGGGACAAGGCTGTTGTTCTGCTCTCCCCACAGCTGTTTCTGGGTGGGAAATGGAAGTGCACAATCCAGGCAGAAAAAGGTTAAGGGCTGGGGTCAAAGGAGCTCTAAAGGCTCTGGAACCAGAGCCAGATAGCAAGGAGGGCCCTGCCTGACTTTAGCACATTGATGGCTGCTTCATGAGCAGCCAGCAATGGAGGCTCAGTTATCAGATCTTCAAAACTGAGAGACAGAGGCAGGAGCCCAGTTTTGTCTGGGCAGACAAAATGGTTGCTTTGGGAACATCTAGCCACTTGCTCCTACACACTGGCACTGAAGTGGGCAGAGAGGTGCTAGAAAGATGGTGGCAGCCAGTGAATGATGGAAACTTGTGGCAGCCAGCAGCACATGGCTGACTTATGGGCAGCCAAGCCCTGAGGATCCAGAGATGAATTCCTCTGGAAGAAGGGGAGCCTGTCCTTCCCTAGAATAAATGAGGAGTCTCAGCAAGGGCTGAAAATGATAATGCTGACCCATTTATTTCATGTGAAACAGGGACTTATAACATTTGAGAAGTGGGAGTGGTTTTGAGGGTGAATGTGTTTGATTCTATGGGGCTAGGATTGCCAGGCATACTCCATTTACATGCAATAGCACAGCCCTATCATAAGAAGGGGAACATGGTACTTAATTATCCTATAGGTAGGGGATGAACTCCAGGTACAATTAAAATTCATTGGTTGAAAGCCAAGGCACCAAGACATCTCTTTAGCCTAGAGTGGTTGTTTCTTGGAATTTCCAGGTGCTTGCTGAATTGGTTCCTTATCAGGAAAGAGTTGGGCTTATAATCTCTGAGGTCTATGTGACATTCCTTAGAAGATCTGGAAAATAGGAAAGCCAGCTGAGAGAGGGAGTCTGTCATACTATACCAAGCACAGAGGCTATCCTGAAATGGCAGAATTCGACACTAACAGAAAGATCCCACACTATCTCACACCTGTAAGAATGGCTAAAATCAAAAACACAAGTGACAGCTCATACTGATGTGGATGTGGAGCAAAGAGAATACTCCTCCATTGCTGGTAGTAGTGCAAACCTATGCAGCCAGCATGAAAATCAATTTGGTGGTTCCTGAGAAAATTAGGAACAGATCTACCTCAATACCACTCTTGGCCATATATCCAAAGAAAGATCCATCCTACCGAAAGACACTTGTTCAAGCAGGTTCATTATTGGGTTTATTTATAATAGCAAAAAACTGGAAATAACTAAGATGTCTCTCAACACAAGGTGGAATATTACTCAGCTGTTAATAATATGACATCATCAAATGTTCAGGCAAATGGATAGAACTAGAAAAAATTCATCCCAAAAAAGGTAACCCAGACCTGGAAGACAAATGTGGTAAGTATTCACTTATAAGTGAATATGAGCCATTAGGTAAATAACCAAGCTACAATCCATCAACACAGGGAAGATAAGTAAAGAAGAGGTAGTCAAAGTAAAGGTCTTGGTGTGGGGGATTGTATGGATATTTCTGGGAAGGAGAAATAGAACAGCTTTTACTGATGGACTGGGAGTGACTGGGGCCTAGAGTAAGGGGATCAAGTAGGAGGGGAAAATGGGTTGGAGGGAGAAACTGTGGGGAGAGTCTGTGGAGAGAGACAGTTGGAATTTGCGGGACAGGGCATTTGGCAGTGGTCTGGTGTAGACTTCCTTGAATCTATAAAAGTGATCCTAATGAGGACTCTTAGTAATGGGGTATATGGAATCTCACCTGGCCATCTCTTTTAGTCAGACAAAGCTTCCATTGGGAGTGAGGGGTCTGGATTACATTCAATTGAGTTGTTGGCCGGGATGGTACAATAGAAATCCCCAAATAACCCAAGTAGATGCTAAGACCAAAAAGTTTGATGCCAAAGCACTGACAGTGGGGCCCGGTTGCTGAGGACAACAGCAACAAAATTCATTGAACACGAAGAAGTCAAGCTGGTGTCTACATGGAGCCTTCATCCCTATGTCCCAGTGTCTTTGAAGGGAAGATACTCTACAAGCTTCTGAAAGAGTAATGTGGACACCAACCCAGCCACAAAACCTTTGTCTACAATCTCTTCTGCCTACAAATCATGTTAAGGCAACGGGGGCACAGAAATTACGGGAGAAGCCAACCAAAGTCTGATTTAAGACCCATTCTATGAAACATAAACTTAACAATGCTTGGGTAATATAGAACCAGTGACTAGATAACTCCAAAACACAGGGTAAAAAGAAGTCTTAAAAACAACAATAATACAATTAAATGACTCCTAATGACAGACTGCTATACTCATAGATCAGTACCTTATCCATTCATCATGAGAGAAGGTTTCTCTGGCAGCAGATCAGAACAAATGCAAAGACCCACAACAAGACATGAAGAGAGAGTGTCTAGATTGGAGGTCTTCATCAAATTCCTTCCCTCAGAGCTCAGAAAATCTTGCAGAAGAGGAGGCAGGAAAATTGTAAGAGTCAGAGTAGATGGAGGACAGTAAGGGAAACAAAGGCCTATGAACCAACTAATCAGGGTACATACAAGCTCACAGAGACTGAACCAGCAAGCAGAGGGCTTATGCTTGCTTATACCTACACCAGATCTTCTGTGTATATATTATAGCCAGAAGCTTGGTATTTTTACAAGACTCCTGACATTGAGAACAAGTGAGTCTTTGGCTCTTGTGCCTGCTCTTGGAACTCTTTTCCTCCAGTTGAGTTGTGAATTCCAACATTGATATGATTGTTTTCACTTCACCTTATTATATTTTATTTTGTCATGCTTGGTACTTATCTCTTAGGAACCTGTTCTTTTCTAATGAAAGACAGAACATGAGCAGATCTGGAGAGGAGAGTAGGGGAAGCAGGGAAGAACTGGAAAGAGTGGAGGGAAAAGAAACTATAATCAGGATACACTGTGTGAGAAATTATCCTCTTTTCAACAAAGAAGAGCCAACCTCTGCCTTAAATACTTTGCATTTATTATCCTTGTCAACAGCCAGAGCTGTCTACTGAGGGGTACCTACAGTCAGTGTCTATCCCAGGGCATGGGTAAGGACAGTGAGAAGCAGAGGTGCTCAGACTCTATCATCACAGATTGGGAGTCAGAGTTGGTTTTCAGGCCTGGAAGTGTAAGGGCCTAATTATCAGCAACTGGGCTGCCTTTCCACAGAACACAGGTCAGAAGGATGGGGAAACATTCAAGTAACCAGAGCTTTGAGCATCCTAAGTAAAATTTGTTGTTATATGAGTAAATTATGTGTAAAATTTATTTTGTATGTAAGTGTATATAAACAGTGACCACATCTTTTAAATATTTTAATCTTCCATCTGTACAATAAAAATATATTTGAGACTGTTAATGGTCTTTAATTCTAGTAAATACTAACTATGATTTTTGTTTTCTTTCTCCTCAGCTTTTTGCTTTGCTTTCAGTGAAAATATTCCCATTATTATTTTCCCATTTTTGACTATACTGGGAACAATTCAATATTTTAAGTAAGTTTTTTGCTCCTACTTCTCATTTATATTCTAGTGATAAAACTGTTATTTCTATGAGTACCTAAAGTGGACTAAAGAGTCATATTTTGATAAATGAGAAGATGTATATTTTTGAGTGGTAATAGTCTTCATGAGGTATATATTGTCCCAGACATACTGCTATCACTGAATTTATAAAATGTTTTGTTGTGTTTTAAAATCTTTTTAAATAGAATACTGAAAATACTATTCAGACCACCTAAAACTCCCGTAGTGCTGTTATATTAACAAATATACTTCTATTTGGTGAACAGATAGTCATAGGCTAAAATTAGTATGAACACAGAATCCTATGTTCTAGGGCCCACACTATTTGTACCATGATACTACTCTGTATGCCCTGCAGCAGCCACAGGGGAATTATGTTCTGTTTTGGCAGCCATGTAAACAAATCTCTGGAGGCCAGCTTTGATGCTGTATCTTTGTGTGTGTGCGTGTGCATGTGTGTGTGTGTGTGTTGTGTGTGTGTGTGTGCGTGTACAGTTTAGAACTGTCATCACAAAGTAATATAGTCTGAATATAAAATGTGTCCCTATAGACTCATGCATTTGAACTTGGTCCACAGTTAAAGTGATTTTTTTTTTTTTTTTTTTGGTAGCTGGAGGCCA
The DNA here is from genome assembly GCF_907164565.1 of Psammomys obesus. NCBI lineage: Eukaryota > Metazoa > Chordata > Mammalia > Rodentia > Muridae > Psammomys > Psammomys obesus. The sequence goes on along the minus strand of NW_026585689.1, from coordinate 3,429,342 downwards.
TTTGGGGTGTGGGGCTTCCCTGGAGCAGACTGTCTGTGAGGTTCATAGTCCAGTCCAACTTCCTAGATAATCTTTCCTTCCTGGTCTGTCTAGATGTGAGGAAGTGACCTCATATTCCAGACACAACAGTTGGGAGCTATTCCCACCACTATCCTTCCCTGACATGATGGAGTGTCTCCTCCAAGCATGAGCCAAAATGCATTTTCCCTCCCATAATATGTTTCTTGTCAGGCATTTGGTCATAGAATTAAGAAAGGTACAGGAAGTGATAGGCTATATGTATTCCAGTTGGGGCTTATCCTCAACCATATTTTCATTCAAATTTGGTAAAGGAACCCTGCTGCATTACAGACTAGACTTTCAAACTTTTAAAATGTATAAGATCTCTTTCTACTCACCCTGTAAGTCCCCTGAAGCAGTCACTTTGGAACAGTGAACACTTATTCAGGTAAGGAGAAAATGGTGCTCATTGAGTGTGCTGTGTGGCCTTTAGAGAGGTGAACACTATTGAATTACTGCAGAGGACACTTGCTGGATAATCCATGAAGTTCTTTCCTTGGGAAGTGACACTGTGTGTGTCCTCAGTGACACATAAAATAATATTATGTCAGTGATATTACTGACAGTTTATTTGAGGAGTTTTGCCCAATACCCAGAGCTGTGGAAATTCTTAATGGTTTCTGAAATGTTTTCTGGTTGTATCTACATGGAAAGAGAGGGGAACAAGGGCTGATGGTGCCAATGTCAAGACATCATAGCTCTTATTTCCAAGACTGCAGACACTGTTGGAAGTTATCTTAGCATTTCAATGAGCCTCTTACTTTAAGGAAATGGCTGATGTGGCCTCAGGCCCTGCTCCATAATCACTGTTGTTAGGGAAAACTTTCAGCCACATTGGCAGACCCAGGCTTTCAGGGCTGAGTCATGTGACTCAGGCAGGAAACAAGCCTTTTTTAAAGATGAGTAAATGATTTTACAATAGTGTGATTTGTTTTGTGGGTGCTAGAAGACTGCTGATCAGGGCACAATCATTAATAACATTATGCTTTTGCTATTTTTAATAAAACATTAAATGTACGTAGTGGTGGAACTGATCAAGATATTTTTATACAAGTATATCATGAATTGGAACTCTCTCCTTTCTGTCCCTCCCCCATTCTTCTACTATTAATTTTGGCTTATGGTTAAAGAGGAAGAATGGCGACAGGAGCAGCTCTCAGTTGCTAAATGTGTGTGATACACAGATCCTTTCATTTGTAGTTTCATGTCATATACAGATGTAATTTTTTATTTATCTATAAATGAAAAACATGACCTCAGGCCCTGCTCCATAATCACTGTTGTTAGAGAAAGCTTTCAGCCACATTGGGAGACCCAGGCTTTCAGGGCTGAGTCATGTGACTCAGGCAGGAAACAGCCTTTTTTAAAGGTGAATAAATGATTTTACAATAGTATGATTTGTTGCATATATTTATGCATGTACATAGACATATATGTACATATATTTAGATATATGTTGAAGTAAAATTAGAGTATTAGAGTATTCTGTGTTCAGTTAAAGTCAATAAACATGTATTTATTCATTTATTTAGGTTTTGTGAGATAATGTCTTTTCTTTATAATTCTCCATCTTTATTTTTTTGAGACAGGATCTCTCACTGAACCTGAAGTTACTAATTCACTGGCTGGACGATTCGTTTCAGGAATCCACCTTTCTCTGCCTTTCCACTGCTGGGGCTATAAGCATAGGCTACAGTGCCTGGATTTTTAATTTCTGGAGACCCAAAGTCATGACCTCTTTCTGCTGAGTCATCTCCTGTGGCCCAAGGAAAACAAGATTTGTTATTAGAATGCTGTGCTTATAACTATGACAATCTATCATTAATCTGGTAATTCTGTTTAATTTTCCAACTTACATGCGAACATTTAAAATATATTCTGTACATCCAAGAACATGACTATTCATCTCTTCCAGTATAAATCAAATGCTCTGTGCCCTTGATACCTTCATGAGTCAACAAGTAGCTAATAAAGTGTGACTGAAATACCGCTACCTTGGAACAGCCTTGAATGAATTACTTTTCACAGACTTGAAGCCTGAAAATATCTTTCTTTGGCAAAGGACTTTCTGAAAAAGAATTATGATAAATTTTGAGACACAATAAAACAAATGAAACTCTTTGAGTTACAGGTATTTGTTAACAGAACCACTTCTCCCCACAGTGTTCCAGTTTTCCACAACTATTCTCTACAACCAATTAATTCACCATTTTCTGCTAGGAGGAAAGAAAAGGAAAGGTAGCACAGAGATTAGTATCCTGAAACCTGTTTATTATATAACAGCTCAGAGGGCAGAAATGGCCAGAAATAAATGCTAAACACAACAGTGCATATTTACAATTAATCAGTTATACCAAAATGATCCACTATGACAATCCAATCAAGATGATGTGTGTAGCTCCTTACAGGAATGTTATTTAATGGAATGGTTAAATTGAGAGTCAGCACTTATCCCACAGAGATCACAGGTAATGTGAGATTGAAAGAATCTGAACAGGCTGTTGGTTTGTAGGATGTGGACATGAAAGTCTTCCATTTGGCTTTTGGGAGAGTCTAGACTGCTTTAACATGTGCTTAGAGCTAAGGAAAGGGATGTGCAGTTAAAATCAGACATTTTGAAACAGGTCAACTCAAATAAAGCAAACAATTTACTTAAACTGAGTTTCAATGAACTCTAATGGTCCAAAATGTCCAGGTACAAAGGAGACCAACTACACTGGTGTCCAGATGACAATGCCTGAGGGGCAGACATTAGGATTCATAATATGTTTCTATTTCTGATGAAAAGAGCTTGACCCACAAGGTCCTTTGGCCACATGAAACAGAGAAGGGGGAGCTATGGATAGTGATGGTAGGGGTGATAACTTTGGTAAAAGCAATCTAACCAGAAAAACAATCTTGATGCTGGTGTGGATATTTGACATTTGGTTCTAGGGCTAGTAGCTAGATGTGGCCAGTGAAAGTTCATACCTGTCCTGTACCAGCATTATTACCATCCTTGGTCTGTAAGGTGGAGTATCTTCTTCCCTGGCTTAAACAGGGAATACAGATTAAAATGGAGACTTAAATATTAAGTAAGTAATACTTTTATAAAAATATCAGTTGAGAATTATATTCTGCAAACAGTTCCAGTATCTAAATTATCGTCACAAATCATTTTACAGTTCAGCAAACGCTGTACTACACTGAGCCCAAATTCAAGCCTGAAGTCTTATTCTAATAATTGAAAGACATAGGCCATACATGAGATGATCCTTGTCCCATGCTACACAGATGTGCAGAGCAAGCCTTAAACAACCCCAGTCACTCAGAGGCTCCTGGTGCCACTATGATGAGCAGGTAACTGGTGGAGAAATGGAAGAGAAAGAGAAACATAAGGATGTGGGCACATTGAAGAGAGGCAGATCTGGAAATTCAAGGGTAGTAAGGAAAAATCTGATATGAGGAGCTTGGGATGCCACCTGAGGCCACAGTGAAGTCTTTGCCGGTGCAGCACCTGAAGGCTATGTCCATGGCCTTGCAACAGCAGGGATCTGTTACCACCTAAGGTCATGCAGATATCCCTGGTCTAGGCTTCTGTATGGGGCCAAGTTGATGTCTGAGCGCTGTGCAGAGCTGGCCCAGTGCCTCACCAGCTGCAGCACTCAGGAGACCTGACCAGCTCTCACATGGGACAGCTGTCTCCCATGGTGGCAAAGCAGGAAAACTGACCCAGCCCCTTGCCAGTTGCAGCACTGAACCTTGCACAGTAGCCATGGTTGCAGGTAAGAGAGCCCCAAGGGCATGGGTGCTGGAGAGCTGGCCCAAAATGGTGTGGGCATAGGACAGCTGGTAGGCTGACCAGTTCAGCTACCACCCAGGCCTAGATCCAGGGCTTTGACTTGGTCCACCCCAACATCTACCCTATCTATGAACTGCTGGAGCATGTGAAGGGACCCGCCCTGCTGATCAGATACTGCAAGATATCCATGACACAGGGCAACAAGAGGATATCATGAAGGAGTCCCTGTTAGGATGCAGTTTTGATAGTGTAGCAGAAGCCAGAGGCCTCAAACCAGAACAATGACTCACTGCAATGAGTATTTGCAAGTAAAGATGTGTGGACAAAAGGGTATACTGTGGGACACACTGTGACACACTACAGCTTCCACAATGAGATTGGGGGTGGGGTGCCATTGGGTAGTTTTTGGAGAGGAGGAGTTGTTACAAGGGCAGAGGGCAGATACAAGGGATGGAGAAATGAGTGAGGTTGGAGTAAATGGTGTGAAATTTACAAAAAAAATTGATAAAAGTTCAACAATAATAATAATTATAAAGACAAAGGCAGGTGAATTTCTGAGTTTGAAGCCAGCTTGTTCTACAAGAGAGTTCCAGGACAGCCAGGGCTACTCAGAGAAAACCTGTCTTGAAACCACCCTTCCCCCATAGTAATAACTGTAAAGGCACTGTGCAGCCCTGACTATAGTTACCAAATTCCTTCAAAGCCACAGGATTTTTAATTTCCTTTCAAACGCAGTTTTCAGTTACAGCCATTCTCGTATATCTTATCCAGACTAAGGGGTCAGTATCGTATGCTATGGCAAATGTGTCAGGGAATGGGAGGGAGGAAACAGGGTTGAGCCCTACACAGAGCTGCCACCAATGTGAAGAGAAGAGGAAAACAGGACCTCTGCATCCTGCCTAGTGCTCATCTTTTCTTCCCATTGTTATTGTCACAGTTTGAGGCCATTCATGAAAGGCTTGTCTGAATATAAACTAATATTTTTGTATATTTTAGAGTACAAAATGCAATCCTGCATCTCTGGGGAATATTAGTTACTGAAGACATTTGGGGTTAATAAATGAGAATGATTTATGAAGCTGCATCAAATATATCAATACATAAAGTATAAAATAACTCACTACAGTTTTAAGAATAATAAACACTAATAGAATTCATAAGTGCTTATTCGTGGGTTATGGGATCATGAAATCTTTTAAAATAATTTGGCATGTCTATATTTCTATTTTCTTTGAAAATATGCATTTTATATAATAAGTTATTTTAAAATAAATATGGTATTGGTCAATATTTCTAAGTATAAATTAGGATTGGAATTAAATGTTTTTTAATTAAATTAAATTATTTCTATAAATAAACACAACAATAGACATAGCCTATATTACTTTATTCACATATATAGGCATTATTCTAAAACATTAGTGGGTTTTGGCTAGCTTTTCTTCTGTCTCAACAATCCGTAGTAGATCTTGTATTCTTCCACTGACTGTTTATTATCCTCTTTTTTATTTTACCCATACAATGCATATTCAGTTTAACAATCTGTAATTTTTCAATATTTCTATCTATGCTTATCTGCTCAGGTAAATATTCACAAATTGCTAGGCACTGTTTAACAAAATAGAATCAATTATATGTAGGTCTCTACATCTTATTTTGTCCCACTCAAAAATAAATTAACTGCTACAATTCTAATTTATTATTTTAATTGCCATGTGATATCTCATTATGGCATTATGGTCATAATCACAAGTGAACACAACTTATGGATCATAATTTCTTCAAAGATTCTACTAAGAAGCTTCTAGATTTTGTTGTCATTATGAAAAATGTTGGTATCAAATCCTGATATATGAACCATTACTCATGCTTTTCTTTTTTTAAAAAAAATTATTCTTTATTACAATTTATTCATTTTGTATACCGGCTGTGGACCCCTCCCTTGTCTCCTGCCAAACGCACCCTTCCTCCCTTTTCTTCCCCTATGCCCCTCCCCTAGTCCAGGAAAATGTCCCAGGAATGTAATGTTAAATCCAAGAAAATAAGCATTTAATTTTGATACTAGATTACTTTCCAAAGAAGCAGTAACAATTAACCATTTCATCAATCATTTCTGAAAGTTCTCTCCTTCTTGAATTACTGATATTGTTTAATCTTCATTTCTTTTATATTTAATAATTAATATGATTTCATACCTGATCGCCCCACAGGTATGAACTCATATTTCATTATTACCATGATTTTATTTCCTTATTAAATACTTTAAGCATGATTTCAAATGCCTATCAGTTATTGTTTCTCAAATGAGTCAGATTTTCTGGTTTTTTATTATGGTTCTTTCTCTATGGAATACTTCCTCTTCCTTTCACATTTATTCTTTGCACTCATGACATATTAATTTTCTCTCATTGTGTTTAGCTTACCCCAATCTATCACTTGTTCTCTGAATTATATGTGGTAACACTTGCTTTGTATTCCTATATAGTTAGCTATCTTTTCAGAACTTTTCATTATGTTTTAGAAGATCATGAATGGTTGAGTATACTGGGTATTTTTTTTCTTATTAGTAACATTTTATTAACTCTGTATCCCAGCTATATCCCGCTCCTTCATTCCCTCCCAGTCTCACCCTCCTTCCCTCATCTCCACCCTGCCCCTTTCCAAATCCACTGATAGGGGGACCTCCTCCCCATTCATCTGACCCTGTTTTATCAGGTATCTTCAGGACTGGCTGAAAAGTCCTCCTCTGTGGCCTAACAGGACTGCTCCTCCCTTGGGGGGTGGGGAGGTCAAAGAGCCAGCCATTGAGTTCCTGTTAGAAATAGTCCTTGTTCCCCTTACTATGGGAAACCAATTGGTTTCTGAACTACCATGGGCTACATCCGAGTAGAGGTTCTAGGTTATATCCATACATGGTCCTTGTTTGAATGTCAGTCTCAGAAAAGACCCTGTGCCCACATATATTTGGTCCTTGTGGAGCTCCTATTCTTTCCCCATCATACTAATTCCCCTTCTTTATTATGATTCCCTGTACTCTGCTGAAAGTTTGGTTATGAGTGTTAGTGTCTGCTTTGAAACACAGCTAGGTAGAGTCTCTCAGATGCCTTCTGCAGTACACTCCTGCCATATGTTTAATGTACATCCTATCTGTTTTTCTAAATGAGGATTGATCATCTTACCCCATGTCTGCTCTCTTGATTATCATTTTTAGACATATAGATTTCATTATATTTATCATATCTTATATGTCTATATAAGCGAGTATATAGCATGTTTGTCTTTCTCCTTCTGGGATATTTCACTCAGAATGATCTTTCATAATGCAGGATGAAGAACATCTTCAACATTTTTCACAATGGACTGATAATTTTGATTTTATAATTGTCAGTGATGTTTTGTATAAAAAAAAACCATAAAACAAAATGGCAGACATATTTTATGGCCATTTTCAGAAATTATTGGAAGTTCTGTCCTAATCCTAAGCCGAAACTCATTTAACGTTTTTTCATGAGCTCAGTTCAGCGTTGCAAACAGAAAACTAAATGTAAACATTCTAACACAATACAAGTTCAAGACATACTAATTTGAACTTAAATGATGAGGAAATATGTTTAAAATGTTAAAAGCCTTTCCTTTCTGTGATCAAACCTTTATATGTCTGTGGACAGTGAGGAGAGCACATTTTTTTGTGTGTGTGTTCATAATCATGGCTGCAGTGAGGTCATCTAATGCAACATAGCTGAACCTGGCTTCCAGAAACACCAGGATTCATCACCTGTTGGATTATGAACTAATTTTAGTGGTTGCATATTAGGAACCTTTTAGTGTTGATATTTCTTTTTGCAAAGCCCCATTCAGTTACATGTCCAGCTATGAGATTGTGACCAAAAATCTAAGAACCACTGCAAGTTCAAACTGCAGACAGCTACTCTGTAACCAATTTCAAAACACCCATGCTGCCTATCCTGGAAAACATGACCCTCTAAGGATACAAAAAGCAGTCTAAAAATTGGATTCTTTCTGTAACTTAGCTCTGCAGAGGATATATAGTGAACTAAAAAGTTGCCAAGGATTGTGACTGAGAGGAGCCTTGACAGTGATGAGTTATTTCGAATCACTGAAGCTGCTGGTGTGTAAGAAGGCAGAGGCAGGATGTTGCATACAACCGTGGAATCTCTGTGAAGAGCAAAACTGTTGAACACTGCTCATGGCATCAAGAAAAATGACATGGTCATTTCTTTTTTTTTGTTTGTTTTTTGAGACAGGGTTTCTTTGTGTAGCCTTGGATATCCTGAATTTGCTCTGTAGATCAGGCTGGCCTTGAACTCACAGAGCTCCACCTGCCTCTGCCTTCCCGAGTGCTGGGTTCCCGAGTACAGTCATGCACCACAGCCCAGCTCAACATGGTCATCTGTAATCTGCATTTATTTATTTATTTATTCATTTATTTATTTATATTTGTTTATTTACACATTATTATCTCTGCATGTATGCCTACATGCCAGAAGAGGGCACCTGATATCATTATAGATGGTTATGAGCCACCATGTGGTTGCTGAGAACTGAACTTAGTACCTCTGGAAGAAGAGCCAGTGCTCTTAACCTCTGAGCCATCTCTCCGGTCCCCATTTTTTATAATTTAATTTTTTTATGTACATTGGTGTTTGACTGCATGTGTATCTACATGAGGGTGTTGGATCCTCTGGAACAGAGGTTACACAACAGCCAGTTGTGAGCTTCCATGTGGTTGCTGGGAATTGAACCCAGGTCCTCCAGAAAAGCGTCAGTACTCTTAACCCCTGAGTCATCTCACCAGCCCCTGATTTATTTTTCAGGTTCTCTTTCTGCTAACTTTGAGATTGTATTTTAGTCAACCTTCTATATAACCCTCTTTACCAGGAGACACAATCTCACTGGTCTCTGGCTCTTACAGTCTTTCTGCCTCCCTTCTGCAATGTTCCTTGAATCTTGGGTGCGGGAGTATTATGAAGATGTGTCTGTTGGGACCAGGCTCCACAACTCTGTTTAATAACCAGCATAATCCCCAACAATAATTTATAAATAGCTGTCCTTAATACCCACAGACTAACATAGTCTTCACTCCCCATCCAGGAATCTTGAAACACACCAAAACCACTACAAGAAAGCACAACCAATCTTGTATTTATTTGGTATGCCAGCTACAATTTCAACTTTGGCTTCACCTTAATTTCAGGACCCAGACTGAGGGTTCCTCAAGGTTTTACTGATTGTCATGGCAGATGGATAAAGAAAGTCTAACAGTCAAGGCTCAGTCCTGAAGGGTCTGCCCAGAAGTAATACACACACACTGCTGGTTTTGATGAGTTGAATGGAATCCCCCAAAAGTCATATCCATCGAGAACCATAGTAGGTGGTGCTTATTTGGGAATAAAGGCCTTGATCAGTATATATCATTAAAGGTTATGAGTTGATATCATTTTTAGGGTGGCCCCAAACTGGAGAGAATACGTGGAGACAGATGGAAAGCATTTGCAGACAGGAGAAGAGACTAAAGCATTGCAGTTCAGTCAGCGGAAGCTAAAGCAGCCTGGACCAGGCAGAATCTGTAAGGAAGCTACCACAGGCAGCCTTTCATACACCTGACTTAAGCCCATTCCATTTCTGCACAGAAAGACACTAAGCACATGGCCCCAGGAGCTCCTAGCATAACAGAAGGCTTCACTCCATCTCTACCTCTGCAGGTTGTGCACAGTCCTTTCTAGTCATCTTCAGCATTAGGGAGGTTGTCTGCTTCCATGACGCGCTGGCAGGCGTGGCCACCCAGCTGCTCTGTGATAACATCTTCCTGAAGTTCAAACTCCAATGGTGATGTCGCTTTTGCATCCACCATAGTGGCAGTTGGAGGAGACTTCATCTGTTCCTTTGATGCCTTGTCAAGGCTGCCATCTGAGTCACTGCCACCATGACTGTAAAATGTTTCTTTAGTGAGATGGTTGCTAGCCACAACAGTAGCCGGGCTTTTTCACCAGCGCCCCACCTCTTGGAAAAACAACTCTGAAGCTTATTATTTTTTAATAAGCCTAGGCCTTTAAGCTTTGGCTCATTCTTTGACTAACTGGTAACTTCTTATCCCGTTTGTACTAACCTAAGTTCACCTACCTGTCTGGTTACCGCTCCTCTGATTCACTTTAAGCTTCCCCCATGTTCTGGTGGCCGAAGTGCCTGACTGCTCTATCCCAGAGTTCCTCTCCGACTGGCGGAAGTCCCGCCTTCTAATCATGCCTCAGCCCATTGGCCATCAGATTTTTGCTGACAGGTGATGCTTCCACAAAGGACACAAGAGTCTATCCCCACAGGCAATCAAATCTTACAAAGCAATTCTATCCTCACAGCACATCCAGACATCTCTTAAAATACCTTCCTTGGTGGGTAATCTCAATAGTCAACTTGATGATGTCTAGGATCACCTGAGAGTTTGGGGGATTATCTTGATTAGGTTAATTAAGGTAGGGAGACACAGCCACTGTGGATGACATCGTTTTCTGAATTAGGATCCTGGACTGTATAAAAAGAAGAAATTAAACTGACATTTATCACTTTATAATATCACATTATAATAAATGCTTCTTTAAGTTGCGTTTGTCAGGGTAGTTTACCACCGCAACAAAAAAAGCATCTACCACACCTTCCGTTTATAAAGTTTTGGAAAGATCTTGAAGAAGAGATATTTGATTTTTCAAACTGATAGTTCTGTAAGAAAGAGATGCACATATTTTAAAAATCAAATACAGGGCACAATTATACTTACACACTCCACTGAGACAATATGCTGGAAAACGGTGATTTTATTTCTGAACGGTCTTAAGGCAGTGCGTGAGCTCATGCTGAGGTAACTAGGTGGGACAGTACAGCAAGAAAGAAACTTTTTCAGGAGAGGAGTGAAAAACAATGTGTGTTTGGGGAGGGAGCATTTGGGGGCGGTGCCAGGATGTGCACTCCTCAGAGCAGCTACTAGGGCCTGGCTTTTTAGCCAGTTCATTGCTCACTGCAAAAGTTAAAAGTATCTGTAGGAAGAGTTTTGCCTCAGAATAAAGAGTTTGGCTTTGGTGACTCAGCCACACTGGAGTGGAGCTACATTTTAAACCCACTGTTCAGCCACATGAGCTCGAATACAGCATAGAGGTCTGCGCTAGGCTCCTGAAACATTGCTGCTAAGAGGCTGCTGGGTCTGCTGCGAAGGTGCCCGTTCCTCTCTATGAATTTGTAGCTCGCCCCATTTTAAACTACACCATGCATGCGACCATTTGGTTGCTTCACCCTGATCAGAGGATGAGATCATTAAGCAACCAAGTAAGAAGGAAGAAGGAGAACAGACTGAATACCTCAGAGCATCTGGAAAGGAGCCCTAGACCTCTGTGCTAACAGTTGGAGAGGGTGGAGTGCGCATGCTCCTGCGCATGCTCCAAACAAGTTAGTCTGGTAACCATCTCCTCATGACAGCCTGGGATGTGGCCCTTCTTCGTGGCTCTGCTGTTGGGTTCTCTGAAATGCGGTGAGTGTCTCTGATCTCACAGTCCTGAGGTTATGGGCTGTGCCTTGCCAGCCCCAGATGGCATCTGCAGAGAGTATGGACCTGAGAGGGATCCAGGATATTGGGTGCCCTCTACTTCCTCCCTAATCAAGATGGGAGAACTGAGAGAGGAGCTAGAGCACCTCACCCTGTCAGCACACTCCACCAGGAACTGCAGTTCTGTAAAATTGAACTGTGGGCACTTTGTACAGGGCACAAGTGCAAGAAACAGCACCCCATCCTACTCTGCTACCTTCACATGGCTTTAGGGGTTGAAGAACAAGAATGGAGGGGGAGGGGGTTGGTTGGTCTCTTGTTATGATGTAAGTGCAGGTTTTAGTGAAGTCTAGCACAAAGGGATTTTGCTCTACCATGTCAGACACCCCTAAATGGTGGGCGTTCCAGACCTCACTCAGGGAGTCACTTAAATTAGCAAGTGATTAAGAGTTAAAACCAATGATTTATTCCATGTGGCCACATCAGGAAGAGGAAAAAAATACTGAGTTCCAGTAACCCTCACCACCAGGCCTCTCTTCAGGGTCCTGACAGGAGGGTTAGGTTTAGATTTAAGTAAAGAGCAAGAGGTGTGCATAGCTAAGCTGTCCTTGTCAGAGTCAAGGTCAGTTCCAGATCATCTGCTATTGTCATCTCAGGAGCCTCTCCTGCAAGGTGGCAACACGCTGAAGCCTTTTCCTTCTCCCTGTATGAGATTTTGGGGAAATTTCATATTTTTTGATTTGTCAGATAGCCACTAACTGGAGGGGCAAATCACCCTTCCCCCTCTCTCTTTTCCTTCCTTCCTTCTTCCCTCCCTCCCTCAATTTTTTTTCTCTCTCTCTCAGATTTATTTTGTTTCATGTGTATAAATTCTTTCCTACATGTACCCATGTGCACACCTGGTGCCTGAGAGGCCAGAGGATCATATCTGAACTGGAATGGGGATTACAGAAAGTTATGATTCACATATGGTTGCTAGGATCTGAACCTGGGTCTTCTGTAAGAACAGCAAGTGCTCATAACTTTTGAGCTGGCAGTAGTGGCACACACCTTTAATCTCAGCACTCAGGAGGCAGAAGCCAGTGGATCCCAGGATAGCCAGGGACACAAGCACACACACACACACACACACACACACACACACACACATACTACCACATACACACACAGCTGTCTTGAAAAACCAAAGCCAAACCAAACCAAACCAAACAAAAAATGCATATAAAACCCCAAAACAAAGCAAAACTCATCTCATTCTTGTCAGGCTAGTGACATTTAGTGACTTTTGTTGTGGAAATGGCTTAACACTAAATATAACACCAGACCCAATGACAAAAACAACAACAACAACAAACAGAGAACTTCAGACCTATCTCTCTTATGAACATTGATGCAAAAATAATCAATAACATACTGGCAAACCAAATTCAAGAACACCTAAAAGATATCATCCACCAAGACCAAGTAGGCTTCATCCTAAGCATTCAAGGGTGGTTCAATATAGGGAAATCCATCAATGTAATCCACCATATAAACAAACTGAAGGAGAAAAACCACATGCCAAAAAAAGCATTTGACAAAATCCAACACCCGTTCATGTGTAAAGTCTTGGAGAGATCGAGAAATACAAGGCACATACCTAAACATAGTAAAGGCAATAAACAGCAAGCCTATAGCCAACATCAAACTCAATGGAGAGAAACTTAATCCCACTGAAAACAGGGACAACCCAAGGCTGCCCACTCTCTCCGTATCTCTTCAACATTGTCCTTGAAATCCTAGCTAGACCAATAACACAACTAAAGGACATGAAGGGGACACAAATCAGAAAGGAAGATGTCAAAATATCACTATTCGCAGATTATATGAGAGTATACATGAGTAAACACAAAAATTCAACCAGAGAACTCCTTTGGCTGATAAACAGTTTCAGGAAAGTGGTTGGATACAAAATTAACTAAAAAAAAAAAAATCAGAACCCTCCTGTATACCAAAGACAAAAGGTCCAAGAATGAATGAAATCAGGGAAACACCCTTCACAAAAGCCACTAATAACATAAAGTACCTTGGTGCAACTCTAACCAAGGAAGTGAAAGACCTGTTTGAAAAAACTTCAAGTCTCTTAAGAAAGAAATTTAAAGAGATATCAGAAGATGGAAAGATATCCCATGCTTATGGATCAGTAGGATTAACATAGTGAAAAGGGCCATCCTGACAAAAGCAATCTACAGATTCAATGCAATTCCCATCAAAAAACCACACATCTATGGATACTTCATTTTTAACAAGGAAGCCAAACCATTCAATGGAAAAAAGACAGCATCTTCAACAAATAGTGCTGGTCCAACTGGATGTCTACATGCCGAAAAATAAAAATAGATCCATATTTATCACCCTGAACAAAACTAAAGTCTAAATGGATCAAAGACCTCAACATAAAACAAGACACACTAAATTGGTTAGAAGAAAAAGTGCGGAAGAGCCTAGAACTCATTGGCACAGGAGACAACTTCCTGAACATCACAACAACAGCACAGGCTCTAAGAGCAACAATCAATAAATGGGACCTTATGAAACTGAAAAGCTTTTATAAAACAAAAAACACTGTCATCAGAACAAAACAACTGTCTGCAGATTGGGAAAGAATCTTCACCAACCCTATATCTGACAGAGGACTAATATTCAGTATATATAAAGAACTCAAGAAGTTAAAGAGCAACAATTCAAGTAATCCAATTAAAAAATGGAGTAAAGAGCTAAACAGAGATTCTCAATAGAGGAATATTGAATGGCAGAGAAACACTTAAAGAAATGTTCAACATCCTTAGTCATAAGGGAAATACAAATCAAAACGACCCTAAGATTTCACCTCACACCCATCAGAATGGCTAAGATCAAAAACTCAAGTGACAACACATGCTAGAGAAGTTGTGGAGAAAGGGGAACCCTTCTCTACTGCTGGTGTGAATGTAAACTTGTACAACCACTCTGGAAAGCAATCTGGCACTTCCTTAGACAACTAGGAATAGCACTTCCTCAAGATCCAGCTATACCACTCCTAGGCATATACCCAAAAGAGGCTCAAGTATACTAGAAGGACATTTACTCAACCATGTTAGTAATAGTCTTATTTGTAATAGCCAGAAGCTGGAAACAGCCCAGATGCCCCTCAGTGGAGGAATGGATACAGAAATTGTGGTACATCTACACAATGGAATATTACTCAGAAATAAAAAACAAGGAAATCATGAAATTTGCAGGTAAATGGTGGAATCTGGAAAAGATATCCTGAGTGAGCTATCCCAGAAGCAGAAAGATACATACACACAGTGTATACTCACTCATATAGACATATAATATAGGATAAACCTACTAAAATCTGTACACTTAAAGAAACTAATCAAGAGGGAGGACTCTTGCTAAAATGCTCAATTTCTATCCAGAAAGGAAAAGAGGCTGGACATCAGAAGAAGGAGAAAAGAGGGGCAAGTCAGGAGCCTGACACAGAGAACCTCTGAAAGGCTCTGCCCTGCAGACTATCAGTGCAGATGCTGAGACTTATGGGCAACTTTTGGGCAGAATGCAGGGAATCTTAAGAAAGAAGTGGGAAACAGTAAGATCTGGAGATGACAGGAAATCCACAAGAAGAGTAACAGAACCAAAAAATCTGAGCACAGGGGTCTTTCCTGAGACTGATACTCCAACCAAGCACTATGCATGGAGATAACCTAAGACCCCTGCACAGATGTAGCCCATGGTAGTTCAGTATCCAAGTGGGTTCCATTGTAATAGGAACAGGGACTGTCTCTGACATGAACTGATTGGGCTGCTCTTTAATTACCTTCCCCATTAGGAGGAAGCAGCATTACCAGGCCACAGAAGACAATGCAGCCACTCCTGATGAGACCTAATTGACTAGGATTAGAAGGAAGGAAAAGAAGACCTCCCCTATCAGTGGACTTGGGGAGGGGCATGCATGCAGAGGGTAGAGGAAGGGAACCACAAGAGGGATACAATGTGAATAAAGTGTAATTAATAAAGAATTAAAAGCAACAAATCATGCAATCCAATTAAAAAATGGGGCACAGAGCTAAACAGAGAATTCTCTGTAGAAGAATATATGGCAGGTTCTTTGACCTCCCCAACCTCCAAGGGAGAAGTAGCCCTGCTGGGCCACAGAGGAGGACTTTGCACCAGTCCTGAGGATACCTGATAAAACAGGGTCAGATGAAAAGGGAGGAGGTCTTCCCCTATCAGTGGACTTGGAAAGGAGCAGGGAGGAGATGAGGGAGGGAGTGTGGGATGGGGAGGGAATGAAGGAGGAGGATACAGCTGGGATACAGAGGTAATAAAATGTAACTAATAAGAAAAATTAAAAAAAAAAAAGAATATAGAATGTCAGAGAAACACTTAAATGCTCAAGGTCTTTAGCCATCAGGGAGTTGCAAATCAAAATGACCCTGAGATTTTACCTTACACCCATCAAAATGGGTAAGGTCAAAATCTCAAGTGACAACACATGCTGGAGAGGTTGTGGAGAAAGGGGAACTCTCCTCCACTGCTGGTGGGAATGTAAACTAGTACGACTTTGGAAATCAATCTGGCGCTTTCTTGGACAATTAGGAATAGTGCTTCTTCAAGATCCAGCTATACCACTCCTAAGCATATATCCAAAAATATGCTCAAATATACAAGGACATTTGTTCAACCATGTTTGTAGCAGCTTTATTTGTAATAGCCAGAAACAACCCAGATGTCCCTCAATGGATACAGAAACTGTGATACATTTACACAATGGAATACTGCTCAGCAATTAAAAGCAAGGAAATCATGAATTTTACAGGCAAATGGTGGGATCTAGAAAAGATCATCCTGTGTGAGGTATCCCAGAAGCAGAAAGACACACATGGTATATACTCACTTATAAGTGGATACTAGACCTACAAGATATAATCAACATAGTAAAATCTGTACACCTAAAGAAGCTAAACAAGAAGGAGGTTCCAGGGTAAGATAATCAATCCTCATTTAGAAAGACAAATGGGATGGACATTGGAAGTAGGAGAAAACAAGAAACAGGAGAGGAGCCTGCCATCGAGGGCCTCTGAATGACTCTACCTAGCAGCTTATCAGAGCATATGCTGAGATTCATAACCAAACCTTGGGCAGAGTGAATCATATGAAAGAAGGGGGAATTAGTAAGACCTGGAGAGGACAGGAGCACCACAAGGACCAAATATATCTGGGCACAGGGGTCTTTTCTGAGACTGATTCCCAACCAAGGGCCATGCATGGATATAACCTATAACCCCTGCTTAGATGTAGCCCATGGCAGCTCAGCATCCAAGTGGGTTTCCCTAGTAAGAGGAAGAGGGACTCTGACATGAACTCAGTGGCCCTTTGACACCCCTCCCCTCGGAGGGAGGAGCAGCCTTGCTAGGCCACAGAGGAGGACATTGCAGCCAGTCCTGATGAGACCTGATAAACTAGGTTCAGATGGAAGGGGAGGAGTACCTCCCTTATCAGTAGACTTAGAGAGGGGCAGGAAGGAGATATAAGAGAGAGGATGGGATTGGGAGGAAATGAGGGAGGGGGCTATAGGTGGGATACAAAGTAAATAACCTGTAATTAATATTAAAAAATAAAAATTATATAAAAAGAAAAATAACACCAGAAAATATCTTGTGACCTCAACACCTCAACAGTCAATTTTACATATTGTTCATTAAAAAGTTTCCATTTTATTTGGAAGAGCAGTTTAAGTTATACACATTTCATCAAGTAGTAATACGGTAACTTCTAGTCAAAACACACATGCAGCGATGGGATTTGGTCTTTTGACTCCTCGTGGGTTTTTGCCTCCCATTATAGCTTGGATGTGGTTGGTTCGCCAAAGCTTCATGTGCTGGAAGATGTCTCCCCAGTGTGGCTATGTTAGGAGGTGGAGAAAGTTTTCAGAGAGGTGGGGACTATTGGGAAGTCAGGAGATGCCAGCACCACACTCCTATCAAATAAGGTGTCTATCAAATAAGGCTCTCACATTTATACACACACTTGAGCAATAGTTTGCCTCTGCAGCCAAAGTTGCCTTCACCTTGTGGGTCAGGCTAGTAAAGCAGTTCTCATACAGTGGTGACTTGGTTTACTTTCTCTAAAGTTTTATACTGTTCTGTTATACTCATTTTTTAATTCAAGCTTGGTTTTGCTATTCTTTTGGATGTCTGTACTTCTCTGTATGTTATATATTTTTGTTTTTGTTTGCTGGTTTGTTGTTTTTTTTTGTTGTTGTTTGTTTGGGTTGTTGTTTTTTTTTTTTTTTTTTGCTTTTTGTTTTTGTTTTTGCAAATATGTGTGAAACAGCTCTAAAGGATCCAAAGGAAAAAAAAGGTAGTCATTTAAATCTAGTATCTGATCAAGGAGTAAAATAATTCATTTTTTAGATTCATGGAACTTTGGTTTTAAAAATCGTTGATGTATTTTAGTCAAATTAAAGCAAGCATATAATCAATATTAAGCATTAAGGGTGGCTTAGGTCTGTTTACTCATTTCTGCTGGATGTTGAAGAACGTCAGATAGCAAGTTTCCCTGAGATGAGGGAATAGTATCTGCATCTTCCTCTGTTCTAGACATGTGGATCTGTCTTTCAAGTTTATTGAAGACAAAGAATGACTTAACATGAGGTACCAAGAGCTCTGACAGATCAAACAGTTCCCCAAGCTTGAGTAGCAAGCATTGCGCCTACTGAGCCACCTCCCTTGTCCTGTTCCAGATCTTCTGAATGAGAATCGTTGCTGTTCTCTTTTCTTATCAATTCACTAGTGCAAGTTCCATGTGGTCCCAATTGTTTGCCAACATTGCTGCAGATAAAGCAGCCATTTTTTCAATCCCAAAGCAGCTTTTCACCATTAACAGTTTGCTATCTACTTTGTCCACATGAAGACTCCACTCCTGCTTCTCTCACTTCTTTTTCTCCCTTGATTTATTCTCTTTGAGTATTATTTTCTTGAATATTGGCGTTCCCAAGGTTTTGTTCTCTGATATTTGCTTTACAAAGACCCTGTATGGTCAATCTTCTTTATAACGACGATTGCAACAGCCAGAAATGTTCCTGCTGATTCCCAAGTCTTTATAACTTTCTGAACACAGTCCAGAAAGTATTCCAGTATAGATCATTATATTCAACCTGATGGGTATTTATTAATAATTAGAGTAACATCTTCTGCCCTTGATTTTATTTCTAGTTTATAGAGGATGAGGAAGTACTAAGGATTAATAAACTTATTATTTTGTGGTTGTTAGTATATTGTGTTAGTACACAAACTATTTATATGGAAGTCTTGATAAATGAGTGACGTGGAAGACAACTAGCTTCTCAACATATTTGCCATTTGAGTCAATGGTGAACAATCAGGGCAGCTTATGCCATTGAGAAGAACTATGGTGTATTCCTTACTCAATAGCAGCATCTGTTCTTAGTTTCAACTTGGTTCTTGGCCCTTTGAGTAGTTTATTAAAAGAATAAATACTTATAATCATTAATTGGAAATTTTTCTGTAGATTCAGTGAAGTGTTGGAGCAGGATACTGCCTGTTGTTTAGAATCCTTTGTGAGACTTGCATACAAAATGTATCCTGCTTTCTTTTTTTGCAATGAGAAAGAACCACAATGAACACTTTTTCTTTATATTCTGAGGAGAAGATAGGACTTTGTCTATCAGACTTACTTGAATATTAAAGTACAGCAGAGCTGGCCACTTGCTACAGAGATGTAGTATGGGTACAGACACATTTCACTTCATTTTAGTGAGTTCTAGTTACAAGCATATTCAAGATTAACATGGTATTTGGACGACTTCTGGTTCAAAATTTCCCATTGTAAGGATAATGTATTTATTTGACAGAAATGATTACTTCCTCATCTCCAAAGACATTACCACGTTGCACTTATTGCTAAAGTATATGGTGATGTATTCTTGATATTGCTGAAATGAACAAAGAAAACCTGAAGTCTTTTCTACCTCCCTTTATCAAAATATTTGATACTATTTTTCACCTTCCTGGGCTCTCCCATTATTATGCTGTTTGCTTCCATGAATAATTGCGGCACTGTTCCTTAAGTATTTGTAATAGATCTAAGTTTTAGTAGTGCAGAATTACAGAATTATATGAAATTATCTGTGTTTTTACTTCCCAGAATCGGCACAACTACAATTTAAAAAAATTAATTCTGTGACGGCCAACCCCTGTTATAAATTTGTTGCCATTCCATGCTATGTTGTCAATATAAAGGCAGAACACATCAATGAGTTATATTTGAAGTGGAAATTTGGAGACAATTTAATTTTAGTTTTTGATGGAAATGCAAACACATTCACTCCAACTGCTAACTTTACAAGTGCACAAATCCTCCCCTCAGAATTACTAAAAGGAAACGCTTCTTTGAGCTTGGAAAAGAATGAGGCTAAAGAGGGAAACTACACATGTGAAGTAACAGAATTAAGCAGAAAAGGGAAACACACGGTGGAACTAACATATAGCAGCGGTAAGTGACATACATTAAACATGTTTTGTCTCCTTGAATATACATCCCAAATCTTGATTCACTTTGTGGCCAGGTCTGGTGGAAGACTCTTCAAGAGAGACCTTAATGCTGTTTTGAGGAGTGGGTTAATCCACTTCCTAAAGGAGTGAATCAGTTATCACCAGTGAAGGTTGTCTTAAAGCAGACCCACCCCTTTGTCTTCTGCCATTTCCTCCCTGAGTTAATGTCCTGTAATGCAGGAAGTATCACAGAGGATGTCATCCCAACCCAGGTGGATGCTAGGCTGGGAAGGAATGTCAAGTGAAGTGTCTACAACACAAGCATAAGGACTTGTGTTCAGATCTCTGGTGCTCAATAACAGCCAGACTCTGGCTTTGCATCTGTCCCCCAAGAGCCGGCTGAGATATCACAGGAAGAAGCCCTGTCCCTAGTGCTGGTAGCCAGGGAGTCCTGCCCAGCTGGGAAGCTCCAGGGTTCCTAAGAAACCTTGTATCAAAAACTAAGGTGAAACGTTATGGAGAGACAAAATGAACCTGTAGTCCATGCATGTGTGGGTACACAGAAAATGCACCCCTAGACTAGACCTATGCACATGCCCCCCCAAAAAAAAAACAAAAACAGGAGGAGGAAGGAGAAGAAACAGCAGCCAGGCAGATGCCAATGTCAAAATAAAGCTCCGTCCTTTATAAATTCCCTAGTCTCAGGTACTTTGATACAACAATGTAAAACAGTCTGGGAAAATTAGATTTCTATAAACACTTTCTTTTTATGTGCCCTACACAACTGATCCTACTGCATAGGCAGGAAATGGGCTGAGAAACTATACTTAAAAATAATCACTTTACTGCTACTACTGAGTATTCATATAATATCTGTGATAATTTTATTGTGACCGACCTTAGATGCTCTTGTATTTGACAATTTGGTCCCCAGATGGCAGCATAGTTTAGCTGGTTGTAGAAACTCTGAGAAAAACAGAATAACTAAAGAGAAGCAGCGGGAGGTCTCGGGAGTGGTCCCTGCCTTTGGTTCTGGCCATGGACTCTACCTTCTGGTTTTTGGTCATACAAAGCCCCACCTCCATCTGCTGCAACCACCTTGGGCTGTGCTGTCTCCACCAGCTAGCCTGCCTCCCCTTGCAGCTGAACCAAAAGAAAACCTCCGTCCCTTAGGTTGTTCCTGTAGGTTATTTTGTCACAGAAGAAAGTAAATATTACAGGGTTTTTCATCATTAAAACAATGGTTTCTATCTGATTTCCTCTTTTACTTTTTTTTTCACATTGAAATTCACTTTGTGCATCCATAGCTACAGGAATGTTTTAATGAATGAAAATCAGTAAATATATTCCATCATTTAAATAAAATGAAATGGAAATTAAAAAACAAAACATGGTCATCTCATTAGATGTAGAAAAGACCTTTTTTCAAAATCCAAAACCTCTTCGTAATAAACTCCAGGAGAGAATAGAGTTTTAAGGGAAATATCTAAACATAATAAATGCAATTTACAACAAGCCTATAGCCAACACTAAATTAAATGAAGAGAAACTTAAAGCAATTCCACTAAAATCAGTAACAAAAAAGACAACATTGTCTACTTTCTCTATATATTGATGCAATACAGTACTTGGTTTTAGCAGAGCATTAAGACAACTGAAAAAGATCAAGAGGATACAAATTGGAAAGGAAGAAGTATAATTACCTTCATTTGCAGGTGATATGATGGTATGCATAAGTAACTCTAAAATTTAACCAGAGAACTCCAACAACTGATAAACACTTTCTACAAGGTGGGCTGGGTACTAGATTTGCTTGAAAAAACAAAGTAGCCCTCCTATATACAAATAAAAATGAACTGAGAAAAATGAGGAGAACAACATCTTTTACAATAGCCTCAAATAATATAAAATATTTTGGGATAACTACACTCAAGCAAGAGAGAGATCTGTATGATTAAAAAAACTTCAAGTCTTTGAAGAAAAAAAATTGAAGATATAAGAAGATGGAAAGATTTCCCATGCTCGTGAGGCAATAGAATTAAAGTAGTAAAAATGGCTATCCTACCAAAAGTAATCTACAGATTCAGTGCAATCCTTATCAAAATTCTAACAAAATTCTGTTCAGACCTTGAAAGAACAATTCTCAATTTTACATGGAAGAACAAAAAGCACAGAGTTTAAAACAATAAAGAAGCAACAAAAGAACTGCTGGAGACATTACAATTTCTGAGTTCAAGTTATATTACAGAGGTATAGTAAGAAAAACTCCGTGGTATTGGCATAAAAACAGACATGTTGCTCAATGGACATAAATCCAAACATATGGACACCTAATTATTAATAGAGAAGCCCGAAGTACTTTCTAGAAAAAAGACAACATTTTCAACGAATGGTGCTGATTAAACTGAATATCTGAATGTCGAAGAATACAAATAGATCCATGTTATCACCCTGAATAAAATTCGAATCCAAGTATATCAAAGATCTCAACATAAAAAAAACTCACACTGAATCTGATAGAAGAGAAAGTGAAAAATATCCTTGAGCTCATTTGCATAGGAGCTGACTTCCTGAACAGAACACTGAGAGTACAAGCACTAAGATCAACAATTAATAGCTGAGACCACATGAATATGAAAAGTTTCTGTAAGGCAAAAGACTGCATCAGTTGGAGAAAGTGGCAGCCTACAGAATGGGAAAGAATTTTTACCAACCCCATATCCAATAGAGGATTAATATCCAAAATATATAAAGAAGTCAAGAAATTAGACATCAAAATCCAAATGTTCAATTGAAAATGGCGTACAGATCTAAACAGAAATCTCAAATGGATGATAAACATTTAAAGAAATGTTCAGTAACCTTGACCATCAGGGAAATGCAAATCAAAACTCTTTGAAATTTCATCTTACACCTGTCAGAATGCTAAAATAATAAACACAAGTGACAGATCATGCTGGTGGATGTGGAGCAAGGAGAATACTCCTCCATTGCTGATAGTAGTACAAACCTATTCAGCCACTATGGAGAAAAATATGGTGGTTTCTCAGAAAACTGGGAATCATTCTACCTCAAGATTCATCTATAACAATCTTGGGCATATAGCCAAAGAAAGATCCATCCTACCACAAGGACACTTATTCAAGCATGTTCATTATGGCTTTATTTATAATAGCCAGAAATTGGAAATAACATACATGTTCCTCAACCAAAAAATGGATAAACAAAATGTGATACGTTTAGACAATGAGATATTACTCAGATGTTAAAAAAGATGACATCATCAACATTTCAGGCAAATAGATGGAACTAGAAAAAATCATCCTGAGCAAGGTAATCCAGACCTGGAAACATAAATATGGTGAGTATTCACTTATAAGTGGATATTAGCCATTAAGTAAACAACCAAGCTAAAATTCATGGTCCCAGAGAAGGTAAGTAAAGAAGAGGGGGTCTAGGTAATGTCTGGGGCTGCAGTGGGATGCATGAATCTTGAAGGGAAAATAGACTATCTTTTACAGGGAAAGGAAAATAGACTATTTTTACAGGTGCTCTGAGTGTGGTAGGGATAGAGGGATCAAGAGGGAAAGGGAAATGGGATGGAGGAAGAGACTGGGGAGAGACAGCTGGAACTTCCAAGAAGAGCATTTGGGAGTGGTATGGAAACAGTGCACTGGAATCTTCTTTGAGTCTCTAAAAGTGATCCTAAAGAGGACTCCTAGTAATGGGGTATATGGAGTCTCAGCTGGCCATCTCTTTCAGTGAGACAAAGCTTACGGTGGGGATTCTGGATTAAATTGTTGGCCCATCGAAATCCCCAAACATCCCAGGATGATTCTCAGGAAGAAAGAATTGCTCCCAAAAAAACTGACAGTGGGGCACCATTTCTGAGTGAAATATCTGCACAACTCATTGAACATGGAGAAGTCCAGTAGGTGTCTACATGGAGTCTTCACCCCTATGTCCTGCTGTCTTTGAAGGGAAGATACTTCGCAAGCTTCTGAAAGAGAAATGTGGACATCAGCCCAGCCACAAAACATTTGGCCTACAATCTGTTCTGTCTACAAAATATGTTAAGGCATTGGGGGCACAGAAATTATGGGAGAAGCCAACCACAGTCTGATTTAAGCCCACTCCATGAGAAAAAACCCAAACCCAACAATGCTTGCTTGGGTAATAAAGAACCAAAGACTAGATAACCCCAAAACCTAAGGTAAAACCAAATATAACTAGTCTTAAAACAACAATACAATTAAATGATTCCTAATGTTAGACTACTATACTCATAGATAAGTACCTTATCCAGTCATCATAAGAGAGGCTTTCTCCAGCAGCAGATCAGAGCAAATGCAAAGACTCACAACCAGACATTATGAGGAGAGAGTGTCTAGGTTTTCACCAAATCCCTCCCTCAGAGCCCAGAAAATCTTGCAGAAAAGAAGGCAGAAAAACTGTAAGAGTCAGATAGGATAGAGGACACCAGAAGAACACAGCCCTATGAATCTGGGCACATATGAGCTCACAGAGAATGAATCAGCAGGCACAGGGCCTACAAGTCCATATCAGGTCTTTTGTGTATATATTATAGCCATAGCTTAGTATTTTTATGGGGCTCCTGAAAGTGAGAAAACATGACTCTCTGGCTCTTGTGCCTGCTCTTGGAACTCTTTTCCTTCTGTTGGCTTGCCATGTCCAACATTGATATGATAGTTTTCACTTCACCTTATTATATTTTATTTTATCATGCATGGTTATCTCTTATAAGCCTGTTCTTTTCTAATGAGAGAGATAAAGTGAGTAGAACTGGATAAGAGGGGAGGAGATGAGGTGAGGAGCTGATAGGAGTAAGGAGATGAGAAACTATAATCAGGATACACTGTGTGAGAAAATAACCTCTTTTCAACAAAGAAGAGCCAACCTCTGCCTTAAATACTTTGCATATATTATCCTTGTCAACAGCCAGAGCTGTCTACTGAGGGGTACATACAGTCAATGTCTATCCTGGGGCATGGGTAAGGACAGTGAGAACCAGAGGTGCTCAGACTTTGTCTATCATCACAGATTGTGAGCCAGAGTTGGTTTTCAGGCCTAGAAGTGTGGTGAAGGCCTAGTCTCAGCAACTGGGCTGCCTTTCCACAGAACACAGGTCAGAAGGATGGGGAAACATTCAAGTAACCAGAGCTTTGAGCATCCTAAGTAAAATTTGTTGTTATATGAGTAAATCTGTTGGGTTGGGGTTTGATTGTTTGTTTGTTTGTTTGGTTGGTTGGTTTTGTTTAATTTTTTATTTGTCATTTATTACAATTTATTCACTTTGTACCCGGCTGTTGCCTCCTCCCTTGTCTCCTTCTAATCCCACCCTCACTCCCTCTTCTCCCCCTATGCCCTAACCCCTAGTCCACTGATAGGTGCGAACCTCCTTCCCTTCTATTTGACCCTAGCCTATCAGGTCTCATTAGGACTGGTTGCATTGTCTTCCTCTGTGGCCTGGTAAGGCTGCCCCCTCCCTCAGTGGGAGGTTATCAAATTGCTGGTCACTTGAGTTTATGACAGAGACAGCCTCTGCTCCCCTTACTAGGGTACTAACTTGCAGACTGTGTCTATGGGCTACATCTGTTTTTTGGTTTTTTGTTTGTTTGTTTTGTTTTTTAATGAAAATCCCTACCATTTTATTTTACTAATAAAGACTCAAGAGTCAGATGCTGGGGTGAAAACCTGCTAGATCTGGGAAGACCCCTGTGTTCAAATTTTCTGGTTCTGTTTCTCTCCTTGTGGCATTCCTGTCCTCTCCAGATCTTACTATTTCCCACTTCTTACATAAGATTCCATGCACTCTGCCGAACAGTTGGCCATAAGTCTCAGCGTCTGCTTTGATAGTCTGCAGGGCAGAGCCTTTTAGAGGTCCTCTGTGGCAGGTTCTTAGCTTGTTTCCTGTTTTCTTCTTCTTCTGATGTTCTTCCTCTTTGCCTTTCAGGATGGGGATTGAGCATTTTAGTCAGGGTCCTCTCTCTTGATTAGTCTCTTTAGATGTACAGATTTTAGTAGGTTTATCCTATATTATATGTCTATATGAGTGAGTATATACCGTGTGTGTCTTTCTGCTTCTGGGACAGCTCACTCAGGATGATCCTTTCCAGGTCCCACTATTTACCTGCAAATTTCATGATTTCCTTATTTTTCATTGCTGAGTAACATTCCATTGTGTAGATGTACCACAATTTCAGCATCTATCCTTACTCCAACCAAGTACCATGCATGGAGATAACCTAGAACCCATGCACAAATGTAGCCCATGGGTTACATAGTAATGGGAAGAGGGACTGCCTCTGACATAATCTGATTGGCCTGCTCTTTGATCACCTTCCCCTGAGGGGGGAACAGCCTTACCAGGCCAAAGAAGATGACAATGCAGCCACTCCTGATGTGATCTGATAGACTAAGATCAGAAGGAAGGAGAGGAGGCCCTCCCCTATCAGTGGACTTGGGGAGGGGCATGCGTGAAGAAGGGGAAGAAAGGATGGGATCAGGAGGGGAGGAGGGAGGTGCTTATGGGGGGATACAGAGTGAATAAAGTGTAATTAATAAAATAAAAATAAAAAAACTAAAATAAAATAAAATAAAAAGAAAACCTGCTAGCTCACAGAGGCAAAGAAAGTATCCAATTGACCTTCCTTCTCAGCTCAGGTCTGGATGGAAAAACCCAAAAGGCTCACTAGCTCAACTGACAGACCAGGAAGAAAAGACCAAAAAATTCAAGAAAAAAGGCTTGCTAGCTCAAAGCCCAAAATGCCAGGGAGCTGAGGAGCTGAAGAAGAAGCTAAAGCCAGAGCTTAAGCTAAAAGCTCTTTTCCACTTCTCCATGCTGTCTTAACTACCCCTTAACTCAAAGTTCTTCCTACTCTTTAATCCCTGTAAGCTGTTTTCTTGCTCTGCCTCTTGACCTAGGTTTAACTATATTAAATTTTGTGTACACAGAAAGGTCTTGAATTAAAGGTCTGTTCTAGGGTTGGGTGAAGCACACCTTAATCACCTGTTTCCAATAAGAAATTCTTGGATTAAACGTGTGTGATAGGGATGAACCACACCAAACATAAAACAGAGTTTTACAGTTCAATTTGGAGGTTCAGAATGAGATCAAATATCCTGCAACATAAATCATATGTAAAATTTATTTTGTGTATAAATGTATATAAGCTGCGATCACAGCTCTCAATTATTTTAATCTTTCATCTGTATAATAAAAATATATTTCAAATTGTTAATGGCCTTTAATTAATGTAAATGCTAACTAGGATTTTTCTTTTCTTTCTCCTCAGCTTCATGGTTTCCTTTAAATGAAAACATTATCATTATTGTTTTCCCATTTTTGACTATACTTCTCTTCTGGGCACAATTTGCTATTTTATGTAAGTGTTTGCTTCTACTTCTTTATATTTTAGTGATAAAGCTGTTATTTCTACGAGTACCTAAAAGTGAACTATTCTGTGTAATTCAGCTGCATTAGGAAGAAACATATTTTGATAAATGAGAAGATGTACATTGTTTGAATAGCAGTAGCCTTCGTGGATTATATATTGTCTCTGACATAGCCTACTATTGAATTTGTAAGAAAATGTGTTTTGTGTGTGTGTGTGTGTGTTTTAAAATATTTTTAAAGAGAACTGGAAAAAATAGGTCACTTGATTTATTTAGATGACCTAAAACTCCTATAGTGCTGTTGTATTAACAAATTTAATTTTATTTAGTGAAGAGGTAGTCATAGGTTGAATTAGTATAAAGACAACACTCTTATGCTCTTGAACCCTAAGATACACCTATTTTTTTTTTCCTGTTTGCACTTGTCTGCAGACATCTCTATTTGTACCATGATGCTGCTCAGCAGCCAGAGGGGAATTATGCTCTGTGATCTTGCTTTGGCAGCCATGTAACAAAATCTCTGGAGGCCAGCTTTGATGATGTATCTTTTTTTGTGAACAGTTTAGAATTGTCATCACAAGGTAATACAGTCTAAATAAGAAATGTGCCCCCATAGACTCTTCTATTTGAACAATTGGTCCCTAGTTAAGGTGATTTTTTTGTTTTGTTTTAGTAGCTGGAGGCCATTTGTTTGGGGTGTGGGGCTTCCCTGGAGCAGACTGTCTGTGAGGTTCATAGTCCAGTCCAACTTCCTAGATAATCTTTCTTTCCTGGGCTGTCTAGATGTGAGGAAGTGGCCTCATGTTCCACACACAGCAGCTGGGAGCTATTCCCACAGCCATCCTTCCCTGACATGATGGAGTGTCTCCTCCAAGCATGAGCCAAAACGAATTCTCCCTCCCATAAGCTGCTTCTTGTCAGGCATTTGGTCATAGAATAAGAAAGGAACAGGAAGTAATAGGCTATATGTATTCCAGTTGGGGCTTATCTTCAACCATATTCTCATTCAAATTTGGTAAAGGAACCCTGCTACATTACAGACTAGACTTTCAAACTTTTAAAATGTATAATATCTTTTTCTACTCACCCTGTAAGTCCCCTGAAGCAGTCACTGAGGAACAGTGACCACCCATTCAGGTAAGGAGAAAATGGTGCTCATTGAGTGTGCTGTGTGGCCTTTAGAGAGGTGAACACTAGTGAATTACTGCAGAGGACACTTGCTGGATAATCCATGAAGTTCTTTCCTTGGGATGTGAGACTGTGTGTGTCCTCAGTGACTCATAAAACAGACGTGATATTACTGACAGTTTATTTGAGGAGTTTTGCCCAATACCCAGGGCTGTGGAAATGCTTAATGGTTTCTGAAATGTTCCCTGGTTGTATCTAAATGGAAAGAGAGGGGAACAAGGGCTGATGGTGGCAGCTGTCAAGACATCATAGCTCTTATTTCCAAGACTGCAGACACTGTTGGAAGTTATCTTAGCATTTCAGTGAGCCTCTTACTTTAAGGAAATGGCTGATGTGGCCTCAGGCCCTGCTCCATAATCACTGTTGTTAGGGAAAGCTTTCAGCCACATTGGCAGACCCAGGCTTTCAGGGCTGAGTCATGTGACTCCGGCAGGAAACAGCCTTTTTTAAAGATGAGTAAATGATTTTGCAATAGTGTGATTTGTTTTGTGGGTGCTAGAAGACTGCTGATCAGGGCACAATCATTAATAACATTATGCTTTTGCCTATTTTTAATAAAACATTAAATGTATGTAGTGGTGGAACTGATCAAGATATTTTTTATCCAAGTATATCATGAATTGGAACTCTCTCCTTTCTGTCCCTCCCCCATTCTACTACTATTAATTTTGGCTCATGGTTAAAGAGGAAGAATGGCGACAGGAGCAGCTTTCAGTTGCTAAATGTGTGTGATACACAGATCCTTTCATTTGTAGTTTCATGTCATATACAGAAGTAATTTTTTATTAATCTATAAATGAAAAACATGACTCATTTAGTATTGTGATCTCCAGCTGTATCTATTTTTCTGAAGATGACATAATTCTATTCCTCTATGAAGTTGCAAGAAAACACTTTTGTGTATATAGGTCTCATTTCTTTATCTGTTCTTCTGTTTAGGGAAAGAATATTTGTAGAACTTTCTGGAAATATAAACTTAGAGATAATTGACAATTCTGCCTAGCCAGGAGAATTGGTAACAAATTCAAGGTCTCTGTTTAGAATACACTTAGGGCTCTCTGAAAATGCAGTCATAGACAGTGGATCGTAGAGGCTATACCCTGGAGGAATAGAATTAAGTAAATTAGACAGATTGACTAAAATAACTTTTCTTACTTAAAAGTACAGATGATATACAGATTTTAATATGATTATCCTATATTGTATGTCTAATATCCACTTATAAGTTAGTTAGTATATACCATGTGTGTCTTTCTGCTTCTGGGATACCTCACTCAGAACGATCTTTTCTAGATCCCACCATTTGCCTGCAAATTTCATGATTTCCTTGTTTTTAATTGCTGAGTAGTATTCCATTGTGCAAATGTACCACAGTTTCTGTTTCCATTTCTCCATTGAGGGATATCTGGATTGTTTCCAGGTTCTGATTATTAAGAATAAAGCTGCTACAAACATGGTTGAGCAAATGTCCTTCTTGTATACTTGATATATGCCTAGGAGTGGTATAGCTGGATCTTGAGGTAGCACTATTCCTAATTGTCTGAGAAAGCACCAGATTGATTTCCAAAGTGGTTGTACAAGTTTACATTCCCACCAGCAATGGAGGAGGGTTCCTTTTCTCCATATCCTCTCCAGCATGTGTTGTCACTTGAGTTTTTGATCTTAGCCATTCTGATGGGTGTAAGGTGAAATCACAGGGTTGTTTTGATTTACATAGTCCCCAATGACTAAGGATATTGAGCATTTCTTTAAGTGTTTCTCTGCCATTCAATTCCTCTATTGAGAATTCTCTGTTTAGCTCTGTACCCCATTTTTTAATTGGATTACTTGATTTGTTGCTGTTTAACTTCTTAACTTCTTTATATATTCTGGATATTAGCCCTCTGTCAGATATAGCACTGGGTAAGATGCTCAGTCTTCATTCAGAAAGACAAACAGATGGACATCAGAAGAGGGAGAAAACAGGGAACAGGATAGGAGCCTGTCACAGAGGGCCTCTGAAAGACTTTACCTAGTAGGGTATCAAAATATATGCTGAGACTTATAGGCAAACTTTGGGCAGAGTACATGGAATCTTATGAAAGAAGGGGAGGATTGAAAGACCTGGAGGGGACAGGAGCTCCACAAGGAGAACAACAGAACCAAAAGATCTGGGCACAATGTTCTTTTCTGAGACTGATACTCCAAACAAGGACCATGCATGGAGATAACCTAGAACCCCTGCACAGATATAGCCCATGGCAGCAGAGTGTCCAAGAGGGTTCCATAGTAATAGGAACAGGGACCTCTCTGACATAAATCATGGGCTGACGCTTTGATAACCAAAACATGGGCGGAGGGGGCAGCCTTACTAGTCCACAAAGTAAGACAATGAAGCCAGTCTTGATGAGACCTGATAAACGAGGGTCAGATGGAAGGGGAGGAGGACCCCCCCCCATCAGTGGACTTGGAGAGAGGCTTGGGAGGAGGTGAGGGAGGTAGAGTGGGATTGGGAGGGAATGAAGGAGGGGACTACAGCTGGGATACAAAGTGAATGAGCTATAATTAATATAAAAAAAGAAATACTTTGAGTTCTTCAGCTAGTATGATGCTGGATATATGTTTCACATATAATAGCCTTTATTATGATGAAGTACATTTCTTCTAGGTTCTGTTTTGTCATTTTTCTTTTCATGAAGGGATGTTGGTCTTTGTCAAAGGTTTTTCTCAATCTATTAATATGCTTATGTGAGTCAGTCCTTGATTCTGTTGATTGATTTTGGTATGTTAAACCATATTTGTACACCTGGATATTTGATCATTATAAATAATCTTTTTGATGTGTTGTTGAGGTTTTTGTTTGTTTGTTTTTGCAAATATATTATTAAGAAATTTTCATGGTTTTGTTCATTAATAGATT
Organism: Psammomys obesus; assembly: GCF_907164565.1. Classification (NCBI taxonomy): domain Eukaryota; kingdom Metazoa; phylum Chordata; class Mammalia; order Rodentia; family Muridae; genus Psammomys; species Psammomys obesus. The sequence goes on along the minus strand of NW_026585689.1, from coordinate 3,397,909 downwards.
GTCCTGTAATTGTGTTTTTATCTGGTTTTGGTATCTAATAAACTGGCTCCATAAACTGAGTTTTTTATGCCGTTCCCTTTCTATTTAATCCAATAATGTGAGGAGCACTGATATTATTTCTTTAAAGATCTGTTAGATTTCAAGAGGGAATTACTGCGGGCCCTGGATTTTTAGTTGGGAGAATTTTTTCCCCCTGCTTTGTAAACCCGGCTGGCCTGATACTCACTATTGTAGACCCAGGCTGCCTTCGAACTCACCAAAATCTTCTGCCTCTGCTTCCAGAGGTCTGAGTTTAAAGGTATGCACCACCATAACTGGTTAGTTATAGATCTGTTTAAGTTATTTATGACCTCTTTTTAAAACCTTTTTCTTTTTTCATTAGCTTCATTTACATCCCCTTAATTTAATTTTGCTAATTCACATGGGTCTGGAAATGTATCCATTTCTTTGATGATTTACAATTTTTTGAAATAATAGATTTTCAAAGTACACTTTCTAATTTCATTAGTTTCTGCTGTAATATTTCTAATTTTATTAATTTGGGTCTTCACTTTCTCTTTTCATTAGTTTGACCAATGTCATATCAGTTTTTTAAAACTTTTCAAAACCAACTGTTTGTTCCAATGATTTATTTTGTATTCCTTCTCATGTTCTATTGCATTGATTTCTTTCCATCTTCTAATTTGGGTTTATCTTATTATATTTAAGACCCCTTCAGGGGATTTATTAGTTATTTATTTAATTTCCATTACTTTAAGATTTTTATAGCTATACAGCTGCTTTTTAGGACTGCTTTCCTTGTACAGGTTTCCTTGTCCAGGTTCTAATAGGCTGCATTTTCATTATCATTCATTTCTAAGAATTTTTGAATTTTTCTCCCTATTTTTTTCAGGAGCCTATTCATTATTCAATTGTGTATTACTCTGCCTCCATGGGTTTTTACATCTTCTGTCATATTTCTTGCTGATGATTTCTAGTTTTACTCCATTGGGATCAGACTGAATATAAAAAATTCAATTTTCTAGTGTCTTTCAAGACGTGCTTTGTGACCTAAAATATTGTCTAATTTATAAAGCATTACTTGAGCTTCTGAGAACAATCAGTATTCTAGAGTCTTCGGGTAGAATATTCTGTAGATCTAATATACTATAATCTCATTTAAGCATGATGTTCTTTGATGTTTGATAGATGTCAGCCTTCTACTGATGAAACTGGAGTACTGTCATCATCCACTGTGATCTGTGATTTGACTTTCTGGCAGTGTGTGCCCTATGAAACTGAGCATGCTGATGTTTAGCACAAATAAATTTAGAATTGTAGTATTTCCTTCATGTGTTGTTTCTTTCATCGGCATAAAGCGGCCTTCTCTACTACTTTTTATATTTAGAAGAATCACTGATATGTCCTAGTGACCTGCAAATTTTCTTTTCTGCATTTCTGTTTGTAGATTTAACTTGGAGGCTTGGATGTGGTTGGAGTTTTTTTGCCCAAAGATTGTGTATTAGAGGTTTGATGACAAGAGTGGTGGGGATCCATTAAGCATGGCACAGCCCTCAACCGACTAAGTTTGTCACAGTCTACTTGTCAAATGTTAGTATAGCTTTCAGATGTTAGTATAGGTAGTTATATAATTTTACCTGCTACTTGTGTGGTTTTGTTTTTTGTTTGTTTGTTTTTTTTGTTTTGTTTTTTTTTTGTAAATTTCTAGGCACTTTATGAACTTCAGATAGGGTGCAGCTTAATTTTTTTTTTACATTGCTAATTAACTAGTTACTGCCTCTCAGCCTTGTGTGAATTGCAACTGTGTAGTCGGTCAGGAATGGTTTTGCTTGTCAGGAGCCACTAACAGTATCTAAAGACACTTAGAGTGGCTTATAACTGGAGGATATTACCATGTGGAATTTGAGGATTCCACTCAAACTTTTGACATAATAATGCACAGACCCCCACACACACAAAAAAAAATGACATGAAAACTTAAAAATACCTCAGTTAACAAAGTTGTTGCAACTTCCCCTGTAAAATAGGTAATAACTAAGTACCGCCTTCACACTCACATTGCTGTACATACATATTATCATGACCCTATCTATCGATTGCTTATGAGAGGTGTAAAATGATACAAACTTTATTCTAGGGTTACCCAATTTCACTGAGTTGTCATTTTGTCTTTGCATATTATATGTTATAAAAATGCTTTCACTTCTGGTTAAGATAATGTAATTATTTCTCTTTTTTAAGTACAAAAATATAAAACCAACCCTGTGATTAAGAAAACTATTGTCTTATGTACTTCTGGACTATTGTTCACCATAACTGTCATTGTTGGAGCCATGCTTTTTATCCCAGGTAAGACACGCAGGTACCGGGCTGTGGTGTGTGGCTGATGTGAGGGGCATCCCAAAGGATGGCTACTAGAGCTGTTGGGACAGGAAAATGATGGTAGCCTCAAGGAACAGAAAATTCCTCAAGGATCTGGACCGCCTACACCTGAAATAGTGGTGTACTCAGCTTGGGTGAGGAAGGTATTCCATTTCCTGCCCCTCCTTCCTTCCAGTGTTTGCAGGCAGTGCCTGGCTTCCTTGGCTTGTGGTGGAGTAGCTCCCATCTCTGCTGTTGCATCATCTGACTCGTCCCATTCTCCATGTTCTGTTTGTGTATTGGTGTGGGGTCTCCCTCTTCCTCCTTCACAAGGGCAATGCCATTGAAATTAAAGGCACCATTTAACTCAGTTTAAGATCTTCACTCTAAATCCTTAACTTAATTGTATCTTTTGTCATAGGTTTGGGTGACAGAAAGGTGGAAAGATAACCAGAGCCTCCATTCATTCAACCTGTTATGGAGGCCAAGGTCACTAGCTAAAAGGTGGAAATGGGCATGAACACAGAAGCCACTTCTGTCTGAGTTGGTCACTGCAGCTTAGAGGTGGAAGTATGGATGGGGAAAACAGCAGGGAGAAGATAGGAAAAAAGCAAAGACAGGACTCAATGGCAGACCATAGAATGCCACCTCTGTGGCACAGGCCAATCATTAGCACACAGATTTAGTAGCCGTGTTTGCATCAAAGGCTGATGATGGCCTGAAGAGATGTTGAAATCAGGAGACAACGGAGAAACAGCAGAGGGTTTGGCCCAAGGACAGGCTGAACGCTAAGAACAAATGGATGGTGAGAAATGAGGGCAAGTTTATCATCTGGAATTATTTAAGGGAGTTAAGAAGTTAACACCAAATAAAGGTTTCCATGTGAGGAAACTCTGACAAAAAGATTTAGGCTATTCAGTTTCATGTGAAGCAATTGAAAAGTACTGAGTCACTGTAAATTTGGAAGAAAATATTTTCAACATTTCCTACTTTATGAGTGCAGGGCAATGCATTTAATAAATTCAGTACATTAGCTTTCCAAACAGTAGAAACCCAGAAAAAATAAATTTCTGTTTGTTAACAGGTAATTATTCAGTAAAGAAAAGCTATGGGCTTGTTTTTCTCGTTAGTCCTTTAGTGATTCCTGTATTTCTTCACTACTATAAATTCAAGCCAGGTAAGCATTTGATGTTCTAACATGATTTTAAATACTTTTCATTTAAAAGACAGTATTTTGTGAAATGTCCTCTATTTTTTAATAAGTTTTTTTTCTTTAGTCTTGAGAACTTCATCAACAAAGGCAATGAAGTATGATCACAATCTCTCCACCAGTTCCTCCTTTTCCTGCCTCCATATACCCCAAGCTTGTCCCTTTCTCAACATCATGTCTTCTTAGTATTGAATTTTGATAGTCTACTAAGTCCAATTAGTGCTAGCCATGTGTGAAGCCAGCCACTGTAGCATGGGAAACGCACCGGTAGGTACATTTTTGCCAGGCAAGGCTGGTGTTGTACATGCAGAGCCTATACTGTGTAAAATCATTGATGACTTGTGTACCCCGGAAAGCTCCATAGCACCTTCTGTCACTATGAAAATTAGCCAGCAGAAGAGAAGCTTATGACTTATCTTAATACTGATTTTCATAAAAGTCAGTGTATTGAAAATATTTTCCATGCTCTTCTTAATAATATTTTCCCATAAAGATTCATTCCAATGTCATCTTAGATCTTCAATGTATTTTTACTTTGTAAAAATCAGTTCTATGCAGCTTAAGTACCTCTCCTCTCATATACTTGAGACCAGAAGTATTTTCAATTTCAGTTTTTCAGACTTTGAGATATTTGCATAAACTGTACTGTTCAAACAGCCCTACTTAGAAGATCCAACATGCTCCAAAATGGAGATTTTTCAGATTTCAAGTTTTTGTATTAAGAATGTATGACCTGCAATACATCAAGATTATCTTTACATTCTGAATTTCAGATTTTCAAGTATGCCATTTTTCCTACCATGCCTCTGCATTAAGAAGACTGTTTTTATAAGATGAGATTACAGATCAAGAACCCTGAACCGTCCTTTATTTGGTCACTTGCATGTGTTTGCTCTTGCTGTTGTTGCTTTTGTTGTTATTGGCAAACCTTACCCCAAGTCTTAAGAGGGAAGTATGCATATCCAAAATATAATCGGATTTTTTTTTTTTACACTTTAAGAGTAAACCACTACCATATTTTTCTTGTTGTTACTAAAAAGTCACATTTGGGCCAATGAGATGGCTCAGCAGGTAAAAGTGTGTGCCACCATGTCTGACAACCTGAATTCAATTCCAGAACTTACATAGTAGAAAGAGAGCAACAATGACCACAAATTACCTCTCACCTCCACACACATGCTGGCTTCCCCCAAGACAAAATACGTATGTAATTGTTCTAAAAGTCACTTTTGTGGGTCTTAGGATCTCTCTTAGAACCATTGGGATGGTTCTACTTTATTTTTTCTCATTTCTTTATTGTTTTTTATTTAATCACTTTACAGCCTGTTTTCAGCCCCTTCCCCCCTCCACACAGTCTCGCCCTCATGTCCCCTTCTTCTGATTTCTCCCTCAACTTCTTCTCAGAGAAGTGGAGGTGGGGGCTAAGGAGTACAAACCCACCCTAGCACCTCAAGTCACAGCAAGATTAAGCACATCCTCTCCCACTGAGCCCAGACAAGAAGAAAGGGAATAGAGGGAACAGAGTAGAGACAGCCCCTACTCCATTATTGAGAGACCCACATGATGACAGTGCTGCACATTTGCTACATATGTGTGGGGGGGGAGGTCTAGGTCCAGCCCATCAAGCTCTTTGGTTGGTGGTTCAGTCTCTCTGAGCCCCCAAGGGCCCAGGTTAGTTGACTCTACAGGCCCTCTTGTGGTCTCCTTGACGCCCCCAAATCCCTCAATCTCTCCATTCACTCTTACACAAGTCTCCCCGAGCTCGGCCTATTGTTTGGCTGTGGGACTTTGCATCAGCTGCTGTAGGAAGCCTCTCAGAAGACACTTATGCTAGGCTCTTTTCTGCAAGCATAGCAGAGTTAAGGTTGGCTCTCTCCTTTGGGGTGGGTCTCAAGTTGGACCAGTCATTGATTTGCCATTCTCTAAGGTTCCACTTTAAAAGCACAGGTCCTTGAAATGCACAGTAGAGGCAAACAAGTCTGTAAGCACCAAAGCAATTCTGTATGCTGGAAAAAAGGTCATGCATACTAACCATTCATGATATAAGATACACACATACAGTCAAAGAAACACTGTTTTCAGATTTGGAGTTAAAAGTTTCAGTCCTGTTCAGAAGACAATGGCAGTAAATGTCTGCTGGGTGGGTAATCTGGAGCCAAACTTGCTGAGAGGGGTGAGATCACTGGAAAGGTATTTATCATTTGAAAACTTACTGCGGCCAGTCTTTGGTCATAGCACCTTGTTCTTGACTATATCAAATGCAAGCAGAAGTTACTGCTTCGTTCTCATTCTCAGCATGCTTCTGCTTTGTCCTTTTATTTCTCTTAGCTATTGGAAGGACCCACCAAACCATGATCACATTAACAATCACTCAGGCACTGAGCTTTGTACTCACTATGACAGGACTATATCTTACTGTAACTGGTGAGAGACTTTTGTTTCTGGAATCTTGATTTATATTTCTCTTAGAGCTCTTAATTTTCTCTTTCTTTATACATAAATATTATCTTTATAAAAATGTTTTGGATTCACAACAAAATGCAACGGGCATTACAGAGTTTCTATGAATTGCATCCCTTTCATGATACTCTTTGTGGCCACATCTTCCTCACTAGCCCCAACCAGACAACACATTTTTTTTTAAGTTGATGAACCATTATTAAAATTCCACGATCCACAGATTGTGTTTTTTTTTTTTTTTTATCTGTGGTGAATGCATATGAGATGAAAGAAAGGCATTCAAGAAGACAGGGATCCAAAGCCAGGGAACATAGTAGAGATAGCCACTACTCCCATAATTAAGAGACCCTCAAATGATGACCATGCTGCAATCTGTTACATATGTGTAGAGGATCCAGTAGATATCTGTATACTATACATCACACTTATCATGTAGACTTTTACCCTCACTGGTAAAAATTCCCTGGTTTACTACTTGTTTATTTCTCTATCCACACACATCTCTGGCAACACTGATATTTTTAGTATCCCTATAGATTTCCATTTTAAGAGTGTTTTTATTTGGAAATATATGTAACCTTTTTATATAGACTTCTTTCACTTAGAAATGGAGATCTATGTTTTCCCCTCTTTAAGGTTTCATACTCACTACTTTTGGGTGCAGAATATGTGTGAGGACACACATTTTTTTTTTTATGCATTCACCTAGTGAAGGATATCCTGGTTGCTTTGAGATTTATTGTAACTATAAGTAGAATTTCTATAAGCATACATGTGTTTTTTTATGGATGTACATTATCAGTTTGTTTGAGAAAACACTGGGTTGTGCACTAAAGGTATATTTAGTTTTGTAATTGTCTGTATGAAAATAGCTGAAGCAGTTTACATCACCAGCGACAGTGAATGACATTTCTTCACATGCGTAGCACTTGCTAGTTTAAGATTTCTTTCTTTGATGTCAGATTTCCTCAAGTGGGGATTAGGCTTTCAATGCCAGTACAGGAATATGGTTTGTATATTCCTCATGGGTATCTTCCATCTATCCAAATTATTATGGCTAGATTCAGAGAAGAACTTTAAAAGTAACCAGACTCAAATTGCTTGGAGACATCATCTTCCATTAGTCCCAATATGTATTGTATGCAAATGTGAGTTTTATTAAAAAAAAACAATTTAAAATCAGTTTATTGACTGACTTAATGATAATCAGCATATATAATTAATTTTATCTCTTAAACAATAATTACTCTGCTTAAAACTTGAAATTATTTTTTTATTTAAGTAGTTTGCCTGCATTTATAACATATAATTTCTTTGTTTTTACAGTGTGTGAACCAAAATATGGTTCCCTTCTAATTTTAGGTTTGGTCATAATAACTCTAGTAGAATTAACTGGACTAATTTACATGAAATGGTTAGGTAAGTCAGACTTGTTTTTGTATCCTGCCAAGAATTTTAGATATGTGACTTGTAACATGCTTAGCCATTTCTCCCAAATTTAGAGACATCGAAATGTATTATATGTAAAGTGAATAAATTATAAAAAATAAATTTAAATAAAAAAGAAATATAAACACCATGATGATGTTGCAATGAATATGTGACTACAGATGTGTTAACAGCATGGCTGTCACAACTTCAGATTCTTCAGTAGTCAGATTGCTGGGTCAAAGGTTATGCCAGATTTCTTTATTAACTTGTTGAGGCACCTATGTCTACTATCAAGCAGACAGAAGTTATATGGTGTTATGACATATTTTGGCATGAGTCATTCTGTGGTTCAGTGTGGATTTTGGTGACATACTTTTCTATATCTATGAAGATACTATGGAATTTTATGAGAAAGTATTAAATATATATCATTTTTATAATATAGACATTTGATTATTTAATTTAATGATCATGGAATATTTTCCCATTTGTGTGGGGGGCCTTCATTGTTTTTAGTTAGTGCATTATAATTTTCATTGAAGAGGTCTTTCCCTTTCTAATTTACATTTATTTCTAGACATTTTAGTCTAGAGATACTTTCACTGGCATAACTTAATGTTTTTGTTTGGTTTTTGTTTGTTTTGTTTTCCGAGCAATGCTATTTCTGCATAAAATGGTTAATGGGTTTCATATGTATATTTTACATCCTGTAACATTACTGAATTTGTTTATTTTAACAAATTTTAGTGGTATTTGGGTGTATATATACGTAAGTGTGCTGTTCCTGCTTTTGGAAATGATTTGGTAGTGAGAGAGTGAACATGATAAGGCTATAAAAAAAGGAATATGGCTGTGAAGACATAGTCCTTGAATTAGAAAGGTGTGTGGATGCATGCAGAAAGCTTTGAATAGGAGCAGTAGAAGAAAGAGTACACACATCTATTAGTGAGTTGGAGGAATTGGGGCTCAAAGAATTATGAATTATTAACCATTAATCATAACCACAAGTGAAATAACCTCAGCTCAACTGTATATTAGGAAGAGGGATACTGGAACTTTAAACAGAGGGTATCAAATGTTGGAATTAATATGAGAGTGGAAAGTTGGTAATGATGTGCCCCAGGATAGCACAATCAAAATAGGATGTCATGATATTACAGTTAAACCTCCTGAATCTTTTAACTTTTTCCTCATGATGCTAAAATTTTAAGAATTGTTTAATGGCCTATGAAAAAAGGTGTTTTATATATTGACCTACTATTAGAGTAAAAACAGATTTGGAATTCATCTGTAGTCTTCAGAAATAACCAATGTGGCATCTCTACTTACATTTTACCAATAATACATGCATAAATACATATAAAGAGCTTATTTTGAAAGTGAATACTGTTTTATAAATTTTTTTCCATTTATCAAAAATGTTAGTGATTTATCTTGGAAAAAGGAAAGTTATTAGGACAATAACTTTGTCAAACAGCACACATTTTATCTATTATATTTTAATATTTGGGGCTTCATTTTTTTATTATTTAACTATATGTATAATAGAAAATGCCTCATCATGATGAAAAGATTCTCTTCTGAGGTTGTATATTCAATCATTTCAATCATTTTTCCTAATATTTAAGCTGTAAAAATTAAACAATAAAAGATTAACCCACTAAGTTTTATTTTTAAAAAACAAAATAAAAATCTGATATTGCTTTTGAGGATAGTGTTAATCAATCTAAACTCTCCTATCCCACCATAAACTTAGAGTATATTTTAGTAACAGCAGGTCTCCTAACTGTTTCCCCTTAAGTTTTCTTTTAGAGGATTTAAACCAATGATAAGTATTCCTTTAAAGGAGCTATTTCCTAAAGAGTAAAAATTATAATCTCAGAATAATGAAAAAATGGGTATAGCTTATGTATGTTAACTATATTGTGTGTGCACAAATTTTGCCAACGATGTTTATTACTTTCCTGAGTATTGAAAAGATCTTTGAAAACTGTGAGCTTGCATCTGGTTTGTACTATATTGGACACTTTTATTTTATGAGTAGTGACTATAATTAAAGCCGTAATTAATATCATCTGCCCATGAATTAACTTTAGTGTATTTTACTACAAAAGCAATATGTGTCATGTGTTGCAAGCTTTATAAGTGAGAAAACTATTATCTGGAGGAGCATTATGAAATCAATGCCAAATATGAATCCATTAGCAGCATTTCTAGCAGCAGTCATACAGTGTGCAATGATCCAAATGTGGGAGCCACCCACAAAGTTGACGTTCCAGTGTGTAACATAGTGATCAACCTGTCAAGGGCTTCATGTGCAAAAGTGTGTGTGCTTTAAAAGAGAGACTATATTTTAAAGATTGGAATAATCTAATTCATATTTTAAAGATTGGAATAATCTAATTTTTCTTCCATGACATATTAAGACCTTCCATGCTGCTGGGCTTTGATAATATCAGGTTTAATGTTTATAAGAGAAATGATTTGTACAAAAGTATGATAATTTAACCTCCTGGGGTCAGAGGCTGTAATAACTTTTAATTTCTTCGTGCATTTAAAGTTCACAGCATGCCTCCTCTGCTTCTCTTTGACAGACCCACTGATCGGGTTTCTCTAACTCGTGAAGCACAGGCAGGTGCTGTCTCCCCTTCCTCATTTTCACACTTTGTCTCCGTGACTCTTGAGGTAATTCCAGGGCTTGCTACTTTCCAAATGAAACAGAAAAGATTCTCTTGTGCGTGTGTGTATGCTTATGTGTCTGCATATGAAAAGCTGTGTGCGCGCGTCCATGTGTCCCTAAGAGTGTGTCAGCACCCCTTGGAGCTGGAGTTACAGGTGGCCCGTCTGATGTGGGTGCTGCATTCTGAACTCTTGGATCTTCACAAGAACACATTTCTGAGCTATCTTCCTAACCCTGACATCCTGTTTTAAACACAAAAATCAGGATGGGGCTGGAGAGGTGGCTCAGCAGTCAAGAGTACCTGCCTTCTGCACTTCCAAAGGACCCGGGTTCAATCCCCAGCATCCACATGGTGGCTCACAGCCATCTGTAACTCTAGTCCCAGGGGTGGGGGTAAGGCTGTCTGACATCCTCTTCTGTCCTCCATGGGCACTGCACAAATGTGGTACATATGCACACTTATTCAGGAAAACACTCGTATACATGAAAATAAGTAAAGTGTCAAAAATAATCAGGGGAAAGCATGGAGGCAGCTTCCACTCCCATGAACTATAGCATAGAGGAATATGCCCAGGGTTTACCGGAGAAGGCAGAAGAGGATGATATTAAAAGCGAATGCTAACATGAAGGTGTATGTAAGGGAGGGGTTGCAGGAAAGAAACTGCTGGTAGGACCACTCTGTGATACAGTTAAGGGAAAAGTTTTACTGTAAATACCAGAGAGAGAGAGAGAGAGAGAGAGAGAGAGAGAGAAAATGAGCACTGCCAGAGGCTTCTGGAAGAGTCCAGAACAAAGAAAGAGAAATAAACAGAACATAGCCAGAAGAATGGACAATCAACCTAGCCAAGGCTATCTGTGAGAGAAAGGGGATAGCAAAGGATAGAGAATGAGAAAAGCAGAGTCAGAGTGGCAATGGCAGGGGGAAACTCTAGCTTTTATGCAATGAACAAAGGGGTACCTGGGAGGAGGGAAGCCTGGCGAAGTGAGATGCCATCAAGGTAGGGTGGAGACGTAGAAGTATTTGTGACACTCGGGAAGTCTGGAGGGGGGCATGGGCTTTGATATTCAACCACAGGTATATGTCAATGGAGAGCCATATGTCTGTCCCCTTTTGCCAGAGGCAAGGGAAATGGCTCCTGTGGGCAGATTGGAGCCAGCCTCACAAATTCCTGAGGCAGCTGGCTTTTATCGAACTACCAGAAGTCCCCCTACAGTCCAGGTTGAGCTCATTTTTGGGTCTTTGGACAGCCTTTTGCAGCTGGTGGAGATAGGCCTGAAAGGAGGAAGCTAATATCAGAAAGGATCCCACATCTTCCTAAACCAGCTAAGCCAAGATAAATGACCTGAGGCCGACCACAGAGTTTAGTCCACAGAACTCAAAGGGCAGAAGAAGCTGTAGAGCTGAATGAAATAATAATTAAAAAAAAAAAAAAAGCTTATTGTAGATATGAGGCAGGGCACAGCAAGAAAAGACTATTTGTCTAAGTAGATGGACAAGTAGAATCCACACAAGAAAGAGATCCCTTGGGAGTAGGCAGAATAACAAGAAGAGGATCCCTGAGGAACACCCCCTTTTGAGGTCAGCTAAAGACTGCTGGGCCAAGCACAGTGTGCGTTCCTTTAGTTACAGCGCTTGGAAGGCAGTGGGAAGTGAATCTCTGTGAGTTTGAGACCAGCCAGACCTAGGGATGAGTTCCAGAACAGCCATAGCTACAGTGAGACCCTGTGTCAAGCAGACACACGCACAAACGCACAAACGCTTCTGAGACAGAATAAGGAAAAGCCATTGCTACCAAACCTGAGGACCCGAGTTCAATTCTCAAGCTCCACATGGTGGCAGAAGAGACCAACTTCCACGAACTGTACTCTGCTGTCCACACCCATTCTAGGGTATCTCTATACATGCAAGAGTTGTCATGCACATATAAGAGATAAGTGTAAATTTTAAAACTAAGAAGAGTTTGTAACAGGGGCAACGTCTTGAATGGAATCAAAACATGTAATCAGGCGTGTAATAGCCACTGCTCTAAGGTGGAAAGTAGCCTAGGGGAGACGCTGGATCAGATCCAGCGGTTTTCTTGTGTGAAATCACAGGACCAATCCCCCATCACTTGGCAGAAAGCTGCTCTCAAAGGCATCAATTCTAGCAATCCGCATTTCGTTCTACATGCAACTTAGAAAAATCATCTAGCACATTTGCCCTTGTCCACGTTTCCTCTCCTACTCTGTTATCGGGTGGACTGCTAGAAAACACAAAGTGAAAACATTTTGCTCTCATATCAAGTTATCAGCGGCTTTCCTATGCTCAGTCGAGACTTCAAAGTTACTGGGGCCGGAATGAAAACTGGCTGTCCCTTGTGCGTGACAAAGCTCCTCACAATCATTAATAGACATCAAGGAGAGGGACTTCGCTGTGACTGTGACAAATCACAACTCCTCAGACCTTGGGGTTCTTTGTTGGATTTCTTCACAGCATGTGTCTGTGGGTGAGCCACAAGGAGTGGGGATTTGGGTTAGAGCTCCACAGATTTGATAAAAGGAAGTTAGGTTAGCTCTCGGAAAAAAAATACTTTATTACTTACTGCGACTCCCCAGAAAGTAGTGTCAACCCAAATGCGTTTAGCCTCCATGGCCAACAACCCTTTCTTCTTTTGAGCACTCAAGCTTTGTGTCCAAAAAACAAACAAAAAAATTTCCTTCCACTGAATTACCTTTTTAGAATTTAAAAAACAAAAAGAAGCATATGTTTCAGTGAGTGTGTGAGCCAAACGCCTTCACCAGCTGTGTGTTCTGTGGGTAATTGGTGCTGCGGAGCCCAGGGTGGGAGTTGAAGCTTCACATAGTAAGTAGGAAGTTGTGGAGCTCTGAGAAATGCTGGGAAACATGGCACTGGCTAGTAACTTGGCGGAAACAATCACCACGTTTTATCTGAAGTTCTGGTTCCTTTCATTTTTCGGCTGCCAATAGTAAATTAACAACATTCATTATTTAAAATATAAATCCTAATTAGATAGTCATGAAAAGTATTTCATGGAGTTTTGTTTTGTGTTGTTTATGTGAGTGGTTCGACGCCTATTCTCCGTGTATCACTGTGACACCACAGGAACGCCTTGACAGACCTTCTGTTCAATAAAAATACTGGAGTTTGATGGACCTCAGTGTGTTTTAGGTTTTTCTTTTTTAATCATTCCAATTGCGAGAGGTTTGAGAGAGAAAAAGGAGAGAAAATTATGTAATTATGTTTTAATTTAAAATATTGTTAAATATGTTAAATAAACATAAGTAGGAGAATAACTTTGGAGATGAGAGCCCTGAGCTCAGTACCATGGCCTTCAACGGGAGATTCCCAAAGGGGCAGCCCAAGCTTGGCAGAGCCGATGACACTAAGAGGATATCAAGCTCATGTCTCTCTCTGAAAGTGTCAGTTTAGGTAAAATGTGGCAAATGCCACTATTCTACTTTTAAAACTGTCTCCGTGTATTAGATTTTGGAACCGGAGGAAAAGTATCATGAAGAAGCTAGCTGAAAGCCATTCCATCTCCTGACCAGAAACCTAAGCCTCAGTTCTTACGGGTAAAGAAAAGGGTTTTTCCACAACCTCTCATTCTCAAATAAAGCTGGTCCAGTGCAGACCAGCAGGGTCTCCCCACACCCTCCAAGAAGAAGCCCACATGTAGCAGGGGAACCTGATGAACCAGCTTGCCCCCATCTTGGGCTTGAAAGTCATTTTGTAATAAAGACAAAGTAGTTTTCATTCCTGTTTATGATTAAACCTCTTTTTTTCAAGGATTGGGCTATGCCTCACCTGTAACCTTAACTACAAATGGTTCTGTGCTGCCTGTTCCAGGAAACAGCAACCATGCCTTTGTTTTAAAAGGTTATCATGACCGCCTGTTCTTATGACTACCTTTCAATCATGTCTTTGTTTCAGAAGATTGTTATGACCAACTTATTACACTTATGCTCTGCTTCTGGAACCCTATTTGACTGCTAAGTCCCTCCCCCCATTTGAAAACCCTGTACCCCCAAGCTATAAAAGATTTATCTTTCCCATGTCCAATGCTGACCTCTTAAACCCCACCTTAGGTAGAGGCAGCTCATGTGTACAAATAGAAAAGCTTGCTTTAATTAATTGCTTGCTTTAATTAATTTGGCCATGATCATTTTGGGTCAGTGGTCTTTCTCCTTGTATCTTTGGGATTAACACACCCTGTGGGACAGAGACCAGGATGAACAGCCACAAAGCTACACAAGAACCTAGAGATGTGCTCAAACAAAGTGGTGGCACATTAGATGGAATTGAATAATCTTATTTCTTGGGGTATATTTTTCAGTATGAAGAATAACTGAGAAGCAGCTAAACCTTGCAAGCTTCCCCCACCCCCCAAGGAGACAGGTATGCAAACATTAGAAAGTCAGTGTAACATCTTAGTCACTCTTTTACAAGAGTATAGACATTTAGAATGACTCATAAAGGTAGACAGATCAACATTTCATTGAATGTGAAATGTTACTTTTTAAGTAATAAGGATATATTCATAAAGCTGATAACTTTATGCAAATGGAGATATTCATTTTAAAGAATAGTCCAGAAACAGCTTTTCATTCAGAATTATCTCTCTGCTCTACAATTCTTACTGATTGGTAGAACATAGATTACAAGATTGGCTAAGCTGGTCTTTAGTAACTCAGGATCTCCAGATTTCTGTCTTCAGGAATCCTAAATCCCAACAATTCTGGTCCAAGCCAGGATATCACATGTTTACAGCATTCCAAGTGCCATTGGCTTGCCTGTTGCTTTTCTCATCACCTTGACCATCTTATTGTTCCCCAAGGATATTGTTTTCTCCAAGCCAGTGTGGACTTTGGCATTTAAGTTCTAACTAGAATGCTGGGTAAAGGCTAGTTTTCAGTCATAATTATTACTTTGCAAAAGGTGCTAATTCCTTGATTGTAACAGAAAACAATGGAAACATCAAAATCCACAGTAGCCTCATTGCACCTCTTTTCCTTCCTGACCTTCACCTTAACCAAGACTCCAGTTGGTGATTTGCAGTGTTTATAGGTTTCCCATAGCAGAGACATTGAGAATGGGAGACATTTATGTCCACAGCAAACATTCCTGTCTAGCCTGGACTCTTGGCTTTACCTTAGGAGGGCCTTTCCATTATGGAAAGTGCTTTGTTTTGTTTTGTTTTGCTTTGTTTTGTTTTGTTGAATTCTGCCCTCCATCTGGAACACACACAGACAAAACTGTTTTAAAATGTGGTATCCCAACCCTCCACCCACACCCAGTCTTTCTTATGTTTTCTTCCAATTCGCTGCCTCTTTTCTACACAGAACCACGGCAAGGCAGCACTCCCCGAAAATTTTCCCCTAGCTTTGGTGGCCTTATTGATTTGGATTTTCTGATTTTAAGGATAAGCTTTCTCTTTAAATTGAGAATATGCACCAAGGTCCTCATGATTATTACGGAGCTTGGACTTTATCCAGAGGTATACCATTTCTTATGTATTAAAGATAACACATGACAACACACATGAAGCTTCTGGATACACAGATAAGACTTAATCTCCTAGAAAGTTATCTGCAAACTTTTATCACATCTTTTCAAATGTCCTACATTTCCACCAAGCCTACTTCCAAAAACTGATCATGAGTGAGTGATGAGACTCTACGAGCTACGTACAAGCACTGTCTTTGAAGCACAAGCTACTATTTACAGTTTTCCTACAATAGCCACTGAATAACAGTAAGTGTTTCATGTTTTAAAAAATCACATATGCTTTTACCACAAAAAATTCATTAGGCATCATAACAGGTAACAGGAGCATCCAATCACATGACATTGAAAAAGAGCTGAAAAGAAGTGAAATTTGAAACAACTGCTTTTAAACTTGCACGGGCTCACCTCTACCCTCCCCCCACCCACACACCTACTGGCCCAGATCCTTCTCCAAGCTCAGTCTGTTTAATGTTGCTTACAGCTGCAGTGTCTTTGTGGGCTATTTTATTCCAATCA
The DNA here is from genome assembly GCF_907164565.1 of Psammomys obesus. Classification (NCBI taxonomy): domain Eukaryota; kingdom Metazoa; phylum Chordata; class Mammalia; order Rodentia; family Muridae; genus Psammomys; species Psammomys obesus. Next base: position 3,381,745 of record NW_026585689.1, on the reverse strand, counting down.
TAACTTTAAATATATATATTGAATGTTAGAAATTTTTACTAATTTACTTGAACATTTTAGTGTTCAAGAACTGGGAATCCCATTACTGTTCTGTTGCTCTCCTTGTGGAGTTCCTGTCCTCTCCAGATCTTACTGTTTCCCACTTCTTTCATAAGATTCCCTGCACTCTGCCCAAAGGTTAGCCATAAGTCTCAGCATCTAATAGGAACATGGACTGTCTCTGACAAGAACTGATTGGCCTGCTCTTTGATCACCTCCCCCTGAGGGGGGAGCAGCCTTACCAGGCCACAGAAGAAGACAATGCAGCCACTCCTGATGAGACCTAATAGACTAGAATCAGAAGGAAGGAAAAGAAGACCTCCCCTATCAGTGGAATTGGGGAGGAGCATGCATGCAGAAAGGGGATGAAGGGAAGGATTGAGAGGGGAAGAGAGAGGGAATCACAGGAGGGATACAAAGTGAATAAAGTGTAATTAATAAAGAATTTTAAAAAAGAATTGGGAATCCAAGTGCCAGGTAGCTCAAATGCTGAGAAGGGGCATGAGGATTTATTTGAACTTTGCAGTACGTCCAGACTGACTAGGGTCAGCAGCTCTGCTCCTAGAAGCTTGTCCACTTTGAAACTTTTCCCTGAGAAAAGTATCCTTGGACTAACCAACATTCCATGTCCCCTCCATGGGTTTCATGGTTGATATTCATCTGTCACCAACACCTGACTTCCACCTCCCCCAACAGAATGGGATTATTGTTACAGAGAAAATATTATTGAGAAAGTTTCAGTGGCTTCACACTCAAGTTCTGACCCCATGATCATCTGTACAATAGAAATCTGGTTCCCTTGCTTGTTACTTCCTTCCCTAACCGGGCAAAGCAGAAGAGGCAGTTGGTGCCTTGTAGTCTAACTTGTCTTCAAATGAAACCCCTTGCCTAAGGTACTGATACGTAGTGTCATATGAAACTTAAGAAGGATAGTTTGTTATATTAGAAGTCTGTGTGTCAGGGTCCAACAGTAAGTACATGAATCATTCAAAACTACAAGGTAAGACCAGAAGACAAAGCATTCATCTCCCTCAAATGACTAGACTGCTTGAATCAGGGGTAAACTAAACCTTAAAGTCAGAGGGACAATGGGAGTAATTCCTAAAATATGCATTGAGGGAATCAAGTAAGAGTCACTGCCTGGTAGGCCAGTGATCTTCCATGAAAGGAATCAGCCAGACCAGGATGACCTTAAAGGGAAGAATGAACACCCAGACTGTGGAATGAAGGCAACAGATGCCTTGATGGAGCTCAATGCAGTGAGCCTCTCAGTAAGTGAGCACAATGGGTTCTGGATGTTGGGGAGCAAATTGAAAACATAGGTAAAAGCTATTGATAGGTCCCTATCTGCTACAGGGAATGGCTGGCATACCCTGTACTTTTCCTAGGGGCGGGACTTTCCCTCGTCTAGAGGCCCTTCACTGTGCAATCCAAACATTTTGTTTCCTCCCCCTTCCCTCTCTCTTCCATCTCCTTCCCCTCTTTTTTCATCATTCCCTTTCTCTCTGCTCTGCTCTCCTCTTTTTTTCTGTGTCTCCCTTTTCTCCCCTCTCTTTTCAAGCATCTCTGTATGTATTTTTCTCCTCCCTCCTCCTTCACCTACCACACCCATTAAACCTGCATTTATATAATATCATCATTTCACTACTAGCTCATTCTATTTTATTTCTACCATCTGGTCCCATGACTCGGGGGAAGCTGAGCCCCACCCAGCCCAGCTTAGCTCGTGGGGCTATTCCCTTCATAATTCTCTGCCTGCTCTGAGTCTATCATCATTTAAACCTGGGGGAAGTTGACTACCCAGCCCAGTAATCCGGGCCCACATTGGCACTGCTTCTCCCCTCCTACCTCCCTTTTTGCCTGATGCAACTTTGCACTTGGTATGTGGCCTATCTGCCAGCTGATGTCAAGAGGTACCAGGTGCATCTTCCTTGGACTAGCTCTGTGAAGCCATGATTACTGGAGAGCTAGTCCATCTTAAACAAAAGTCACAGTTTTGTTCAGGGGAGGAGGGTTCCAGTTTGGAGACATATGGCCACAGGTTAACCCTCACCCAGGTTATTGAATTGGGAAGGCACTTCCATATTCTTGGAATTCTGACAAAGGCTGGGAAGATGGGTGCTACTGAGTGTGGGAATTTTTCCAAACTGTATCGGTACAGGTTTTTTGAATGTTCATACTCACTCCTCGCCACCTGTAGGCTTAGATTTTTCAAACACCTACTTTAATGTTCTTAAACACCTTTACCTCCTGACCTTTGGTAGGAGATTAGGAAGGAAAAGGGGCTGTAGACCTCTTTTATCTACTTCCTGTTAATTGAGATCAGTAGGTCCTTTAGGGATTACCAAACTCAGTTGTTAGGGCAAAGCAGCAGTTGCAACAAGCATCAGCAACGTTAGAACGATTCAGTAGAAACAGCTAGGCTCTGCCCAATGGGCACAAGCCCACTGAAGGAGCACAAGCAGTTCTCTGAAACATTTCTCTCCGTGAAGACCAGCAAAGGATGGAACCCGTTGCAAAGTATTGTAATACAAAAGTGTAGAGATGCAGGAAGTGTTGTCTCACTATCTTTGTGCTTCTATTTAAACCTTCTCAAAGTTCACACAAGGATGTTTTGCAGATCAAAAGAACCACTCAAACGAGGTAGCTTTCAACTGACCAACATCATGTGCCTTTTCATGGGGCTGTTTTCTGTGGGGGCTATTTTCCTCAGGGGAAAAACAATCCTACATCCCACACTTAGGACCAAAGGGGGAAAAAACATTCACATGACACAACTGAGTTTCCAAAGAAACGAGAAACTCCTCCTCCTCCACTTTCTTTGGCTGCTCTCTGCACAGGCAGGTCCCGTTTCCACCTACTCCCACCTCACTCTATTCCACCTCATATGAATACTCTCGGAGGTGATGGTGGCTGCTGCACCAGCAGCACTGGTGGCACTTTTAAATTGACTGCTGCCAGCTGCTTACAACACCTGGCTGATTGGCATGTGGATTTCGGGATAAAAGGGGTGGAGCCATGGCTTGTCACCCTCTTAACTAAGGGCAGTCACATGACTGGCAGCCATCTTGGTTGTGGAAGGGCCGTGGCTTTTCTGCCATCTTTATTGAGGGCTGCCAACTGTGTTTCGTACCTTGCTGACTACCAACTACAGTTTCTGTCATTTAAGATTTGACTGTCTGGTCTATAATGATGCAGTCTAGCAGGAGCAACAGGATTGCCAGTTTCTCTATGAACTCTACCAGTGATTGAAAGTTTTGCCTTGATACTAATTCAGAAATATATTGGTAGTCATGTTAAGAACTGATGCAGTTAATTACAAGATTAACTAAGTCTCTTGTTTTCCTTTTTCAAGGTTAAGCGTGGGATTCATAACTAAACACAAAGTTTGTTTAGCTCAGCTGCACTTAATAGATCATGATCCTGAAACTTGTCGGAGAAGCTATAGAATATGTACATTTAAATACTTAATAAAAAAGCTTACTATGACAGAGACCCCAGCTTCTGGCAGTGACCCCAAGGCCTCCAAGAAGATCTGGGCACAATGGCAGATGACTCCACCTGGACTGTGGTACTGGGCAAGATGTCCCTGTCTTACCTGCTGCTAAGGTCCTTCCTCAACTGTGGACAAACAGGACATCCAGAAAGTTGACTGCTCCATTTTGCCTAGACACAATAATGTCAGTCAGTCACCCAAGTTCCTCCTCCACAGAAAGGCCGCTTAGATTTGCTGGACGGTAATGATGCCTCAGGACCTGTGCCCACAAAAGACCACAGGAGCCTAATGGGGAATCTGTCTGGATAATGGGTAAGCTTCTATCATATTAATCAATACATAGGCCACTTGGATGATGCTTCCTGTGGTAATTTATCCTTCTCAGGTCTTTGATAGGTTTAAAGATCACTTTAACAGCAGAAACCAGACTTCAGCAGACTTCAGCTGCCTTCTCAGAAAAATGTAAAGCTTATGTAAATCTAAAGAAGTGTTTGAGGGTCTGGAGAAGGTGTTTTAAGGTTGGTAATAAGAAAGTGATTTAAGGTAAAACTCTTCCTCACATTAAGGTTGGTAATAAGAAAGTAATTAAAGTATATAAAGACTCTTTCCCCCACTATGTTACTGTTGTATTAAGATTGTTCAGAGCTTTAACATTAATCAGATTTTAAATTGTCTCCCAAGCCAATTTGTCCCTTTCTGTAAACTTACAAAATTCTTGTAAGCTTCAGAAGATCCACCAGAATCCACAGGGTATGCTCTAGATATGTACTGTCAATCAACAGCCTGTTTCCCTTACCTATCTGTTCCTGGGGATGGGATTCCTTCTCTGTTTTAGGGACTCTGCCCATCCCAACTGCCAAGAGCATGGGCCTAGGAGTTTCAAGATTCCTTCCATGGTTTGGGGACTCTTCCACCCCAACTCCCAAGACCTTGGACCTAGAAGTTTCAAATACATGTTCAAGGAAAAAAATTTTATTTTCTTAATTTCTTAACTTTATCTTCTGCCCCTAATATGTATATGTTCTAGCATCCTGCCAGGTGATTCCTCCGGAGCTGCATCCAGAACTCAGGTGCTCCGGCCTAAACCTCACAGACTGCTCCAACTGGGCCTGCAGTTTCCTAGCCACAGATGGTCTCACAGATACTAGACAGCAAATAGAATAGCCTGCTCTTCTCAGACTTGGCCAGCATTCCAGCCTTTTGCCCCTTCCCCAAACTCAATGCCCCTAATGTAAGCAAGAAGTAGCCAAGGACGATTTCTTCACCCATTATCCATTTATTATCAACAAAAGGCTGGGATGTTAGGTCCTTACTGCTATAGGGCGTGCTGGCATACCCTGCCCTCTTTCTAGGGGTGGGACTTCCCCTCTCCCAGAGGCCCTTCACTATATAATTCAGACATTTTGGTTTCTCCTCCCTTCCCTCTCTCTCCCTTTCCCTTCACCCCTTTCTCCCCACCTTCACCCCCTCTCTCTCTGCTCTTCCCTCTTTCTCTTTCTGTGTCTGTCTTACTCTTCTCCTTCCCCCCCGTGCTTTTCCTTTCTCTCTTTTCCTCTTCTCCCTCCTTTCCCTGCTGCTTCCAATAAACCTGCATTTATATAATATGATTTTGCCACACCATTAGTTCATTCCATTTTATATCTATCAACTATGAAAGGGCATTTCCCAGTTAATACCACCACCATCACCACCAACAACAACACTAATAAAAATACACCAATATTCTACTCTTTTGCTGTTAGATGGACTGAACCTATATTTGGTGATATTTTCCTCAACCCAATTAGGTATAGCCTACTGGGGGCTCTGATTGTAGTTTACTGTGCAATCCTTAATGTGTTTTGTTTTTTGTTGCTTGTTGGTTGGTTTTTATTCCTTCTTCTATCACCCTGCTCTTAAAATCCCTTGATGTAGGGTATGAACAAAGAGATACATCTTAGCAAGGATAAGAAGCAAAGCTTTCTTGAGAAATGATGTTGAGGCTTCAACCAAGAACCCAGAAGAAATGCATTGCTAGGAGCTGATTCAAAATCCAACAATTGGTGAGAATGACTGGAAATCACACTGGGGATAAGTTGAGGGGCCATAGCCCAAGACTGAAAAGACTGATTTAATAGTGTGGTCACTCTTCTGGTATAAATGAGGTTATTTCGGCATAGAGAACTAGATGTAGGATTGTCAGTACTGTGGTTCCAGATAGAATCAATGTCAGTATCTCTAGGACTGCTCTGGATATGCTTTGTCACCTCAAAGACTAACATGTCTAGAGTTGTGTTCCAACTGGAAACACCAGGCTGGCAAAACTTGTGACCCTGGCCATGATAAATGCCTATTATGGGCATTTGGTAACTAGCCCTCTTTTTTCTTCTTTTTTTAATTTTATTTTTAATTTTTATTAATTACAATTTATTCACTTTGTATCCCCCCTGTAGCTCCCTCCTTCCTCTTCTCCTAATCCCACCCTCCCTCCCCCTTCTTTACCCATGTCCTTCCCCAAGTTCACTGATGGAGGAGGTCTCCTTCCCCTTCCTTCTGATCCTAGTCTATCAGGTCTCATTAGGAGTGGCTGCATTGTCTTCCTCTGTGGCCTGGTAAGGCTGTTCCCCTCTCAGCATGAGGTGATCAAAGAGCAGGGCAATCAGTTCATGTCAGAGACAGTCCCTGTCCCCATTACTATGGAACCCACTTGGACACTGAACTGCCATGGGCTACATCTGTGCAGGGGTTCTAGGTTATCTCCATGAGTGGTCCTTGGTTGGAGTATCAGCCTCAGAAAAGATCGCTGTGCCCAAATTTTTTGGTTCTGTTGCTCTCCTTGTGGAGCTCCTGTTCTCTCCAGGTCTTACTATCTTCCTTTTCTTTCATAAGATTCCCTGAACTCTGCCCAAAGTTTGGCTATAAGTCTCAGCATCTGCACTGATACCCTGCAGGGTAGAGCCTTTCAAGAGGCCCTCTGTAGTAGGCTTCTGTCCTGTTCCCTGTTTTCTCCCTCTTCTGATGTCCATCCTCCTTGCCTTTCTGAATGGGGATTGAGTATCTTAGCCAGAGTAACTAGCCCTCTTAAAGGCTTAGGTTTGCATATATATTTTATGTAGAGAGAGAAGATAGGCCAGCTGCTGGTGATGCTCTATTCCCCTAAATTTAATGTTTTCCCTTTATTTTTTAGATTATAATATAATGAGACAATTTCTCCATTACCTTTCTACCCTCAAAACACTCTTATATTCCTGTCCTTTCTCTTTTTCAAACTCATGGCCTCTTTTTGTTAATTGATGTTACATGTATATATATATATGTATGTACGTATGTGTGTATGTATATATAGATATATGTCTGTGTCTGTGTGTGTGTGTGTAAGCAAGTATCTAATGTGAATGATTATTAACTCATCATTGAAACGAGGCTATCTGTGACCTAGTCAAGATTTTAACTTTATAATTCATGAGGGGGAAAAAAAAAAAAACAGAAATGTGATGTAATTGCCAACTCATCCAATTTTTTTTTCTACCAACTGACTTGAGTTTCACAATATCATAATTTGTACATGGTTTGTCATTTTTATGTGCTAATACTACAATGTGTGACAAGTGTTCATAAACAGTGAACTATTAAAGCCTTTGTGTGCATAAAACTCCAATGAGGTAATGGTTAAGTTTCTTAGTAATCTTGACTTCTTTTATTTAAATTTTTCCCAAATGAGAGAAATTTTAATAAGTGAACAGGTAATGGTAATTTAAAATTGGATGTCTTTGAAACTGGAGAGATGTATCAGTAGTTAAGAGCACTTGCTGCTCTGCAAGAGGACTGGATTCTGCTCCCCAGAATTCATGTTAGGCCCAACAACTTCTGGACTCTAGGCCCCACACTCATGTGGCATACACTTTCATAGAAATACACATAAATACATATAAGAATAAATCGTCTTTAAAAATAGATGTATTGTCTTCTCTGGTTTTCCTGAGTGGCATGTAAAGTATGGAGAAACAATTAGTAGTCAGATTTTAGGACTGGCAGGGAGAGAACAGGAAGTCTCTACCATCAGCTCCAAGACACCAAGATGATTCCTAAATGGCAGCATTCGCTTACTAAAATATAATTCCAAATTTATTTTTACAGAAGCTTTTAAAAATTTTGCCAGAATGTTCCTGTCACACGTTAAATGTTTAGCATTTTCTGACAAGAGTTGTGATCGATGGTGAGGAGACCACTGCTTTAGATTCAGCACAAAGGGCTTCCTAGTAGCTTACTCAATGACTCCTCAGACCTCTAGTTCTCACACCTCAATGCTCTAACTTAGCGTACTATGCTTCAGTGATGTGATGCTCAGAAGGATGAGCCTGGGGTTGTCTAAGCCAACCAGGGCCATGGACATCCTGCTACCTCAGATACAGGGTGAGTCTCACAAAGAATGAGAAGTCTAAGCGATAGGATAGGAAGGAGCTTGTTTGGAGACTCAGGGAGATTGCTGATTGTTAAAAAGACACAGGATAGACATGAAGAGAGATTTCTGGAAACTGCTGAGATTTTCCTCTCAACAATGAAAGAGAAATATAAACACCAAAGCTTACATTCGGGGGATGCCAAAGAACAGGCCATGGTCTTTTGATAGCGCTGGACCCCTGAACTGATCTTAAAGCATCCCGTGTGAGCGTGGTTGGATAGAAAGGCAGAACCACTGAAGTCAGAGATGAGGATTTACTGTCCGGAGTCAGCTTTACACAGTCGTGTGTGCTGGGCCTGAAATGGCTATAGCGGCCTGCACAGGGATGGGGGAGAGCTTTGCACCCCGTGAGGATGAAGCCACCCTGTAAGAGACAAACTGCAAACTGTCCTCATCCCTAGCCTCTACGGCAAGGTCACTGTTCCCCCAGTGGAGTGGTGCCGGTCACCTTAGAACCGCACTCATGCCTGCAAAGATAAAGGAGGCTGGCTGGCAGGAGGCAGGAGGAAAAGGTCCAGGTGAGCTGATTGCTGAGAGCTCACCTTGGCCCTGGGGTCACAATGCGTGGAATATATACTAACCTTATGAACATAAAGTAGAAACTCCTCCATTTTTACCTACTAACTCTGCTACAGAATTTTGTTTGTGCCCAACCTCACAGCCATTCTGGGAAAGAAATTATGGAATGTGTCCATCCTGCTTAGCTCCACTGTCACAACCCAGAGCCTGCACTGAGAGGATCAGACTAACTTTGTAACTTATATTTTTGAGTTTCAGGCCCGTGTTAATTAAAGTGTTAATTAAAGCCTCACAGTACTTTTCCAGAGAACGAAGGAATGTAACCGCCCTGGACCCTGGTCATCTGCACAGGCAGAGATAAGGAAGTGAGCAAGCAAAGACCTCCATTCAGCAAAGAATGACCAGATCTACTCTTGAGAGATAACATCGCCTAGCAATTAACCCAGATGGCCTCAATTCTTCTCCTGAACAGCCCCCCAATCTTTGACCAAAAACCTGCAGGCTTGCTCCTCAGAAAAGACACAGGATGAAGCTAATCGCCTTCCCACCTTTGACTGCAGCCACATCCACACTAGCACTAGCAGGAAATTCCAAACATGACTTAAAGATCAGATATTCCCCAGGTGTCTGGCCAGGACTGACCAGACCTGGAAGTCAACTACCCTAGCCCCTCATCCAATTATGAGCAACCAGGACTTCTATCCCTGAACTTCCCCGCGCCCCCTCCCTTAAAAATCCAAGGCTTTTGTCTCTGGTCACTGCTCTTTGCTGACTTGCAGAGTGACTCGAACGCCCGTTGGCCTAAATAAACCTCTTGCTTTTGCATTCATAACACCTCTGAGAGTTTCCTTTGGTCACCTCTCTGGCAGTTAAGCTCGGGCTGGGCTTAACAGCACAACACCATCTCACCAGTATGAAGCATGTAGCCTGCATGTGTCTTGATTAAAAAAAAAAAATTAAAAATTAAAAAAGCTTTATGTACAAGTTTAAAGTGCCTAGCTGTGGCAACGCCTGCTCCATGGTGCTAAGAGATGTTTTTGTCCATTGTCACCAAGGTATAGGGATGAGACAAGCAAAGTTAGATAACTTCAAAAATCATTCTCCATCATGTATCAGACTCCATGGACAAAGTCTAAGGGTTCTTCTCTGAGTCCTATGCATGCAGAGGAAAGAATAAATATGCCTTCTTCTAACATCAAAATTGAGTCTTACATCTGTTTAGCTTTTTGTGTGAAATTTTAGAAGAAATTTGTATAGTGTCATTGCAAATCAAAAAGTCATCCATTTATCCAAGGAGTAATGATATTCTCTTGGACCACTACATTTTTCTCATTATCTTCTCAGACTGCTTTCATACAGAATATTATTCTTTTTTATATAGAATTTTTTTATTCTTTATTAATTACACTTTATTCACTTTGTATCCTCCCTGTGGTTCCCTCCCTCCTCCAGTCCCAATCCCTCCCTTCCTCCACCCTCTGCATGCATGCCCCTCCCCTGGTCCACTGATAGGGAAGGTCTTCTTTTCCTTCTGCTCTTTAATTACCTCCCCCTGAGGGGGAAGCAGCATTACCAGGCCACAGAAGAAGACAATGCAGCCACTCCTTATAAGACCTAATTGACTAGGATCAGAATATTTATTCTTAAGGACACTTGCTTCCAGCGGTTGTCTTTTTATAAAAAGAAACTCCTTATTCTTCTCGAACCTGGAAAATAAAATGTATGTCAGTGTGGTCTATGAAATTCCAGTGGCTGTGAGCAGTGGAGCACACCCTGACCCATGTGAGCCCTTTCCAGAGGGAAGCCAGCCTCAGCAGCTCTCCATGAGCTTCAGGGGAGTCAGGGAACTGAAGCAATTATCTGCCTGCAGAGAGCAGACCCTAGTGACTCACCCCAAAGACATGCTCTGTCACTCTCCATTTCTGTCTCCCCTCCCTCACAGGAAAAGTTTCGGCAACCACATCACCAGTTTCCTCCTCACACACAATTGCATCAGGAAACCCTTTCCCTGTGTTTATGACAGCTGAAGGATTTTAGAGTTTTCTTCCGTGAATGGGGAGCAATTAGTCATCACGCTGCCCAGCGAGGTTTTCCTGTTCATCTCCCGCCAGAAGCAATTTCCACTTCACTTGTTTTGTTCATTCTTGGGCGCGACGGGGACAAGGTGAAATGCACTGGTGTGTTTTGGAGGCCCTGTGTCCTCCAGCAGCTGTGGACAGTTGGGGCACATGGAAGTCACCGAAACCTTTATATGGTGTTGCTGGGCAAGCTCTCCACAGGAGACTCTGAACTGTCCCCTGGTGACACTGAGGCCAGCACTCAAGCCACTGCCCTAGAGCCCTCCAATCGGGCCTTAACTTGGAGACAGTTGTTCAGGCAGCAATGAGAACTGCTAATGACTCAAGCTTCTCATGCTTAGATCTCAATACCTTCCAGGTAGGCAACTGTTAGCCTCCTTCAGCAAGGTCGATACTCTTTATTGGCAAACCGATCAGCTTACCTTGAGGGGCTATCAGTAATTCATTTACAAGAAATGAGAAGGCTAGACATGTGCCAGTTTTTGAAAATGAATGGAGGGTGCTATCTGTGCTGGGACCCACGCTAACTGCTTTTCAGACATTGTAGAAAAGGTAGCTATTTTTATTCAATTGCTTTTCATTCTCTTCTCCTAGAGGCATATGTCACTTTTGAGAACCTTTGTTTCAAGGAAACTCTCAGCAAGGAAGAGACTCCGTGTCTCTGCTCAACATCTATTTCTGAGTTCACTGTCACTCCTTCCAGTTTCTCTTCACAGTGAAGCATTGGCCTCCACTACTGTGTTCCAGTGGCATTTCAACAAACTACAGAGACATGGATAGATGTTTCTGTGCTTTGGGGAAGAACCAGTAGTTAAGTGTTGAGACTAAAAAAGCAGGACTCCACAATTTGTTGTTATTCCCTGGCTCACTTTTTGACCACCTTCGCACCTCCCCATTTTCAGTTTTGACCCAATACATACAAACTCATATGCTTGCCTACAGTGAAAAGAATTCACTCAGGATTTCAAGATCCATTTGTACTTTTAACATCCCCTTTGCTCCATGAATTCGTGAGCATTCTGCACAAATGAATTAAAGGTCTAAGGCTCCAAGCTTATAAGTTAACCTGGGATAAAGTATTTGCAGAATAAAACTAGAATGTTTTTCCAATTCAAAGGCTTAGCAAGTCCATACTCCCTGGGCAAGTAGAGCGTAATAACTAGGGACAGAACTTTATTTGAGCTTGTTTGGTTGTTTAAAAAAAATGAAGAGAAAAATAAGACATTGTTGTTATACTAATCCATGCAATACTGTGAGCCCTAGCACACAATAGCCTGTTAGGCCTTCCAGAGTGGACTGTACCTTTTTTTCAAGCTCCTTTGCTTTCGCTCTGAGTTTATTGACTTGAGATTCTGCAGCCTCTGCTCTCTCCTTGGCTTCATTCAGCTCATATTGCTGCTTCTTGCATTTGGAAAGGTATTGATTAGCTTGTGCCTCCTATAAAAATGGAAAACACAGAAAGTGAAGATTCTGCCACTCCTACATAGGCTTTTAAACAAGAAACTTGAAAACAGAAGGGAACATAAAGTCAGCACTGAATCAAACATGTAATTTTGCTATAAGACACACAGATAAGGACTTAAGAGCAGGAATGGAGACTGGAGAAATGATTCAGCCTTTAAGAGCCTTCCCTGCTCTTCTAGAAGGACCACGTTTCCTTCTGAATATACACACAAGGTAGCTCACAACCACCTGTAACTCCAGTTTCAGAGGATCTGATGCTCTCTTCTGGACTATGCAGGCACCAGAAAATCAGGCAAAGATTGATATAAAATATTTATGTAGTGATACATGTAAGCAAAATGCTAATACATATAAAGAAAAATGAAATCAGGAGCTTCTTCTAAGAGTAGGAACAGAGACCCATTTTATAGCTGTTGCCCACCGGAAATTCAGAATGGGTGTTCCTTTCCACCAGTTGCAGGTGGTATAACTTCCACGTGCTTGCAGACTGGAGCAATCACAATTATTGATTCAAAACCAGATTCACATCCTAACCTCCCCTTTGGGCAGAGGTAGTTATCCTTTCAAATTATAAGCCAAAAAGTAATTCTTAGATATAGCACCAAACCGTGCAGTTTAAAATCCCTCAAAATTTTATAATTTATAAGGTGCCACTTATCTTTTGATAGATTACTTTAAGGACTCTGTGGTATTTGGTTCTCTATGGAAAAGATAAAGTACAGTAAAAACAATTAGCGAAGGATTAGAGAAGGGCATTTCAATGATTGTGGTTTTGTTCACATTACGTCTAGAGTCATCAGAAAAAATGCATTGCAAATTGTGATTGTGTTTGCTCAAAGTCTAAAAGTGAAGGAGGCCCAGAGTGAAACCCGGCAACAATTTGCCAACTCTGCACAGCACCTGATCTTACGTGGCTCATTTCTGGTCATGCATGTGTTTGAGTTTAGCCACAGGGTCAAGGGAGAGTCTCATTTTCCTCCAGGGAAAAACACATTTTCCATTCTTTTTTCCCCTCCTACAAGCCATAGTGCTAACTTACATTTAAAACAGAGAATGGACAGATGTGGTGTCCAGATGGTTGTCTCTGCTGAGCTGTTTCCCCACCATGGAGCATTAACCAAAAGCAGTGGCTGGGAAAATCCAGGATGCAACTTGCACTTACCGCTGCTTCCACCTGCTGTTTGTAACTCTGCACTTTCAGCTGGAGTTTATCAGACAGAGCCTGCATCCTGCTTAGATTTTTCTTATCTTCTTCTGCCTGAAATGCGTAGGTGTACATGGAAAGTCATTTGAAGGTTTCAATAGTGCGCACTGAATATTCTCTCACGTGACAAAGTAAAAGTTGGGATATTATTATTATTATTATTATTATTATTATCATTTATTACAATTTATTCAATCTGTATTTACTGGTCTTAGTTTATCTCTTTTATCAACTATATCACTCAAAAGACAAGTCGAGTGTTAAAGGCTCAGCCACAGGTCTGGAGGAAAGCACCCTCCATACCAAAGTTTTGTCAGGCATTATACAATTTGATACTAATCTTAAGACTAGTCAGTCCTGTAGGAACACATAGGGCTCAACCTAGCTGGAGAGCTGAGGCTAGTCGTGTTTTAAATAAAATCTCTCCCCTGTTTTTATCCATTTGTCTTAGGCTTAAGAAATTTAAAATTTTATTCACAAGATTTAAGAAGTTAAAATTTTTATAACACTATCTGTTTACAGTGAGTTCTAAAACCAATACAGAACTAATTTCTAATAATTTATTGAGATGGATATTAAGGTAATTTTTATTCACTTTAAGTAATTGTCATTTGGAGGCTTACTGCCTCTGTCTACTGGCCTAGACCTAGTACTGGAAGCTTCTAGTCTCCATACAATCTTATCTAGGCCTAGAATGTTTTCAGCCTCTGAGACTTACTGCTGAATAAGCTCACCCTTTCTAGTTCTTTTTGAACACTGGCTGGCTGGTTCAACTCAGCTGTTCCAGCTCAAGCTCCCCTCCAAGCTGGCTGATCCAACTTGACTTCTCTCAGCTTCTTCTGAATTGCTGTCTGTCCATTTCTGCTTGACAGTATTCTCCTAATTAGGCAATTTCTGTGCCGAAGATTTTCTCAGTATTTACCCAGAGCCTCCCTGAGCTACCTGTGGCTCTCTTTATCTAACCCCTCCTTTCACACATTGTGGGTGTCAGCCTGTGGGTGTCACTACCTACTCGGAGTCCATCTTGCTTTTCAGAGCTGTAACTGTCAGCAAACCCTTTGTACTTGCAACACCATTCTGATGTCTGGGTCCTGAACAAAAGACCGAACCCTTGGTGGCTTTATTTTTGCTTTCTTGTTCCTAAAGCTGAAGGTGCTAAGTTTCCACCCAAGTGCATAAAGGATAGATAATGTCCACACACAGATGCCTAAATGTGGGAGGTCATCAAAGGCAAAATGAAGTAACTGAGTGAAGGCTGGAGGGCACAGGAATGGTCTTTACCTCCTAGACCATGAAAAGCTACTGGCTTTATGTCTTGTATTTCTGGAACATTTTTGCAGGCTCTTAAGTTTCTATATTCCACAGACATAAAGAAGGCAGATGGACAGTGAGGACAATCCATAAAATCATTTTACAGTGAGCTCACACTTCACTTCTTTTTTCCAGTGCATAGCTACAAAGTCTTCCCAGAGGAGTTTACTAGGAAAAGAGAACCATAGTGGTGTTCTTCTAAAAATGACTTTTTCAAGTGACATCTGTGGATAGCCTATCACAAAAATATGGAAGGACGTGGGAGAGAAGAAGGAGGGAGAGATTGGGAGCGGACGAGAAAGGAGACTACAGCTGGGATAAATTTATTCACAAAGTGAATAAATTATAATAAATAAAAACATAAATTTAAAAAAGACCTCAACATAAAACCAGACGCATTAAATCGGCTAGAAAAAAAAAGTGGGGAATACCCTAGAACTCATTGGTACAGGAGAAAACTTCCTGAACAGAACACCAACAGCACAGGCTCTAAGAGCAACAATCAATAAATGGGACCTCATGAAACTGAAAAGCTTCTGTAAAGCAAAGGACACCGTCATCAAAACAAAGCGACTGCCTACAGATTGGGAAAGAATCTTCACCAACCCTTTATCTGACAGGGGACTCATATCCAGTATATATAAAGAACTAAACAAGCTGAAAAGCAGCAAACCAAGTAATCCACTTAAAAAATGGGGAACAGAGCTAAACAGAGAATTCTCAATAGAGAAGCACTTAAAGAAATGCTCAACCTCATTAGCCATTAGGGAAATGCAAATCAAAACAACCCTGAGATTTCACCTTATACCCATCAGAATGGCCAAGATGAAAAACTCAAGGGACAACACATGCTGGAGAGGTTGTGGAGAAAGGGGAACCCTTCTCCACTGCTGGTGGGAATGTAAACTTGTACAACCACTCTGGAAATCAATCTGGCGCTTTCTCAGACAACTAGGAATAGCGCTTCCTCAAGATCCAGCCATACCACTCCTAGGCATATATCCAAAAGAGGCGCAAGTACACAAAAAGGACATTTGCTCAACCATGTTTGTAGCAGCTTTATTTGTAATAGCCAGAAGCTGGAAACAGCCCAGATGTCCCTCAACTGAATAATGGATGCAGAAACTGTGGTACATCTATACAATGGAGTATTACTCAGCAATGAAAAATAAGGAAATCATGAAATTTGCAGGTAAATGGTGGGACCTGGAAAGGATCATCCTGAGTGAGTTGTCCCAGAAGCAAAAGACACGCATGGTATATACTCACTCATATAAACATACAACATAGAATAAACCCACTAAAATCTGTACATCTAAACCAACTAAGCAAAAGAGAGGACCCTAACTAAAATGTTCAATCCCTATTCTGAAAGGCAAAGAGGATGGACATCAGAAGAAAAAGAAAATAGGAAACAACCTCAGAACCTGCTACAGAGGGCCTCTGAAAGCCAGAAGAAAACAGGAAACAACCTTGGAACCTGCCACAGAGGGCCTCTGAAAGCCTCTGAAGTATAGACTGTCAAAGCAGATGCTGAGCCTGATGGACAACAGATGGACAGAGTGAATGGAATTTTATGTAAGAAGTGGGAAATAGCAAGAGCTGGAGAGGACAGGAACTCCACAAGGAGAGCAACAGAACAAGAAAATTTGAACACAGGGAACTTCCCAGAGACTCATACTCCAACCAAGGACTATTCATGGAGATAACCTAGAACCCCTGCACAGATATAGCCCACGGCAGTTCAGTGTCCAAGTGGGTTACATAGTAATGGGAAGAGGGACTGCCTCTGACATAAACTGATTAGCTTGCTCTTTGATCACCTCCCCCTGAGGGGTGAGCAGCCCTACCAGGCCACAGTAGAGGACAATGCAGCCACTTTTGATGAGAACTGATAGACTAAGATCAGAAAGAAGAGGAGAACCTCCCCTATCAGTGGACTTGGGGAGTGGCATGCATGCAGAAAGAGGAGGGAGGGTGGGATCGGGAGGGGAGGACAGAGGGGCCTATGGGGGG
The DNA here is from genome assembly GCF_907164565.1 of Psammomys obesus. Lineage (NCBI taxonomy): Eukaryota > Metazoa > Chordata > Mammalia > Rodentia > Muridae > Psammomys > Psammomys obesus. The sequence goes on along the minus strand of NW_026585689.1, from coordinate 3,365,177 downwards.
ATACAAAATGAATAAAGTGTAATTAATAAAAAATTTTAAAAAATATTGAAAAAAAAAATAAAAATAAAATAAAAAACTTTGAGAATAAAAACAAAAATACTGCGATATAGTCCAAAGTGTATCTTGATGTTAAGGAGAATGGACTAAATTGACTCAGAATCAAAGGTGACTATTACTAAACCAGGTACTAATATCAGTCCATCTGGGGAACTTTCTAGACTATCCTCAACTCACAGGGTTCTAGCCTCACACAGAGGGTACTGCTCAGTGAGTATTGTCTGACCTGACTGTGGGAAGTCAACCGTAATTGACTGGGTACATTCCATATACTACAGAGGCAATGGGGGAAAAATGAGAAATGGACCCCATAGAATCCCTAGGACTCTGCTCTTAGCCAAAGGGCATGTGTGAACAGTATATTGTAAAAGCTGCTTCATGAGGACGTGAGTTAAAAAAAGAAGAAAAAATAAATAAAACAAAGCACAACCCTAAATTAGGACATGGATGAACAAGAAAAAAATACATTATTAACAAATGATGTCCTACTCCATCATAATGGGTGGTTTCCCAAATGTAACAGAGGGTCACAAAATGTCATGTCTCTAAGGTGGCCACGTTTTTAGCCACACCAACTCTGGCTTCCAGAGGTCATTGTTTAGAACAGTGTCAAGCTAATCATAGAAAAAAGAACCATGTATTCAGTTATAAAACAACTGTCCATATGGCTGGAGCAATGTCTCAGGGGTCATGAGCAACCTTTGTTCTTGCAGAGAACCCAGTCTTGGCACCCCACACAATGGCTCACAACCATCCAGATCCAATCTGGATCACAATGGTTCACACCCATCCAGATCCCACTTCCAGGGGATCCAATACCTTATTCAGAAATCCTCAGGCACCAGGCATGCACATGGGGTATATAGTACCTGTATGCAGGTACAACACTCAAGACACACAAAGTAAAACATAAATAAAAAGTTTTAAACACGTGTCCAAGTAGTTCATTTCAGCTTAGACGCCTTGGTATATCCAGAATGCCTGGCCTTCTTATCAACACTGTTTCCTGCTTTAGGGAAAAAGATGACATTTCTACTGACTTCTAGAATTAGAATCAGGACCCTATACCCTGCATTAGCAATCTTATAGGAGCTGTAACAATGGGCCTAAAATGAGTTTGCCCTTTTAGCAGAATAAGTTATATTGTGTAATGCGAGAAGGCTAGAAGGAGACTTGGGAAATGTGTGTTCAACACTGAAACAGTCAAACACTGAAGAACTGTTTGGTCACTGATACCCCATGGGTATGGCGGTAGTCAATGTATTATAACAGAGCTGAAAATTTACTTCCTACTGGATGTGTGGCTGAAGAAAAGGCAAGACAAGTGGTCACAACAGAAGAACCAGAAGGCTATTGTGAATTTAACAAAAGCTACTGAGTCCTCAACAAGCTCCTTAGAAAGCCTGAAACACTAAAAGATTTACATGACTGCAAAAGAACGTTCCTGATCATTACATGCATATGGGCAAATATACACTGAGAAACAAAAAGCCAAGAAAATCAGCATGGGCAGGTTTCTGAAGAGAGCGGTACCTCCTCAAGAGGAAAATCCGAAAGATCCTTCAGCAAAGTATTTCAAGAGTTACTGTCCTAGGAGATGACCCTCCACATTCGCAGCCTCTGAAGGCATTAGAGTGCGGCAACATGTGAAGATGGAAGGCTGGGATATTTAACTAACCTGACCCTGGATAGGCCTAGGCTACTGTGTGAGTTCTCCTTTCTCTCTGCCCTCTCTTTTTATAGAACTTATTTCTATTTTATGTTCATGGGTGTTTTACCTACATGTATGTCTGTGTGCGGGTGTCAGAAGCCCTAGAACTGGAATTACAGAGAGGTGTGAGCTGCCATGTGGGCACTTGGAATTGAACCCGGGTCCTCTGGAAGAGCAGCCAGTGGTCTTAACTGCTGAGCCACCTTTCCAGGTCCTAATGCGTGTGTCTTAACCACAAAATAATTACAAAGAAAAAAAAACCCTCTATGTACATGTATGAAAATGTCCCAATGAGACATATCACTGTGTATAATTAATATATGCTCATAAAGAACATTTTAAAACCTTATCAAACAAGAAGAAAAACAATAGATAATTAAAATGTAGTACATTTTCTTAGTAGCACTGTATTCAGCTATGAAGAAAATTAAAATTTGCAGGAAAATGAATGGAACTGGCAGTGTTACACGAGTGAGGAAACCCAGGCTCAGAAAGACAAACACCGTATGTTCCTTCTTACACAGATGCTAGCTTCTAACTGAGACACATATATTCTAGTCTATCTATAAATCTGTATGGATTATATGAAAGTTAAATGTAGGTAGTGACCAGGAAAATAGTAATGGGAACAAAGAGGCATTAAGAGAGCAGGTGGGGAGGGTAATAAAACATACCTGATATGAAACTGAAAAAGGGAATGTTTGGAATAGAAGGGTTGAGTGGGGCTGGGGGATGGGAAATGGAGCAGGAGAAGAAAGGGGTAGAAAAGACCAACCAAAACTATGTATGAAAAATGCCATAAGGAAACTGGTTGTTTTGTATGCTAATAAAAAATAAACCAAAAAGAATATAAAAGGGAAAATATACAGCTATACAATTGCTTAAAATTGGGAATTATTATGAGTCAAAAATTAAAATACACTTAAAATTTATAAACTACAGCATTACACTGATCTAAAGTTAAGCTATGGAAAATTAAAAATATTGCTTCATAAATCTGTGGTAGCCAGTATACAGTGCTGATAAAGTCTGCAGTACTGAGTTATGTTATGTCCTGAGCCTATATATTCTCTCATGTAAGTAACTTCCAATTCTTTACAGTCCATTAATAATAATGCCTTACATATAAGACATACCATTTTTTAGGGTGCAGGATTTTGAAAACATTTTATACCGTGTTTTCTTTCTCTTTTCTAAGTTCAGCTGTGTCTATAAACAAATATCTAACACTGTGACACGCTGTCTACAGAATTAAGAACAGTGATGTGCTGCACAGGCTTTGGTCTGAGAGCAGCTTCACTATAAATTAGGCTGCAGTAGCTGGGTTTGCTGTACTCTGTTGACATTCACATTTCACTAAATTGGCGTGTTCCCTATGGCACTTCTAAGAATAGATGCTTGGCCTCAAGCAACGCATGAATGTATACGTCTTCCCTGTATACTGGGAGGAGGCTGTGCCCTGGGGTGAAGAACAGTTAGTGACCCCTGTTACCAGGGACTCTGTTCCATTAGAAAGGAAAGACAAGAAAAGCTGAACAGGGTGGCACAGTCCCCTAGTCCTAGCCCTTGGGAGTCTGGGGCAGGATGATTGCTGGAGGGCACAAGTTAAAGGTCAGTCTGGTTAGCACAGTGAGATTCCAACTCAACAACAGAGGTGGCAGGAGCAAGGAAAGTGAGGGTGTAGACAACGAAGAATATCGTGTACTTAGAAGTACATTGCTCATGCATAGAAAACTTGTCTACCCGCTTCAATCTATTTGCTTCAAGCTGATGTTAATGCTAGTTTACAGGTTAGCTTCAGAAAGCCTTGGCAAAGAAGGCCACATCGTGATAACGATGCTTTCATCTGGCCTCAGGGACAAACTCCTCAAAGAGTGGACATGCCTCCTGTCCAGTCAGCATCCCATGAAATTAGCTGGCGAGGTGGCCACCCTTGGTGTCTTCCAGTCACTTCATACATGTTCTCCTCAATCAGCCTCTCACATGAAAGCATCTCTCTGACAGTGCTACTAAAAAAGATGGCATAAGTAGCTTTTCACTTCAGTTGTACCTTGCTGGCTCTCACGATGGATAGACCTAAGCCACAGAGAGCCCAGACAAGGCAAGAAAATGCTCAGAGACAACCGCAGAGACCCAGAAGGCCATTTCAGGCTGGAAGGTACTGTTATTGCTGCACAGGGAGCCTAACCATATCTCCAGGGATGTTTTCCTGGAGTACCTGATAGGTCAGCTCTTTGATGCCTCTCTCCAGTCTGCGAGCCTCCCGCTGCGCTTCTGCACTGCGCCTGAGTTCACCCTCCAGTTCACCTTCCAGGTCCCGCACCTGTAAGCAACAGAGACCTCAGCTCAGGTGCTGGTAACATGGCTGCCATACAGCTTACCGTACAGTTTGCTGTACTGTAAATTCAAAGAGTGAAATAGTCAAGGGAAGGTATGTCCATTTTCTTCCTGGTAGTGACTAAATAGGACAATCTTTCTGGGGAAGAAAGAAAGAAAACATGACCCAAACTGAGGCTGTTAACCTCTGTGAACTCATAAAAGCACAGTTAAGACTCTTGACTCTTGACATTGTGAGAGACTAATTCGAGGAGTGGGGCTAAGCCTCTCTTCTTACATTGCAACATTGCAAAATCATACACTGTGTGTGCGTGTGTGTGCTTGCTCTGTGTGTGTTTCTGCCTGCCTGCCTGTCTGTCTGTGTATGCTTTGTTTGTGTGTTTGCCTGCCTGCCTGCCTGCCTGCCTATCTGTCTGTCTGTATGCTGTGTTTGTGTGTCTGTGTATGCTCTGTGTGTGTGTATCTGTCGTCTGTACATGCTGTGTGTGTGTGTGTGTGTGTGTGTGTGTGTGTACGTGAGAGAGAGAGTTGTCTGTCAACACAGACAGCAAGCTGCATGCTGCAATGCTAAAGATTCTGTCCCATACATCCTGATCTTAGGCTCCTGTCTCCATGTTCCTCTCAGATTCCAGATTGTGCTCTGAGTCTGTGTCACATGCAGGCCTATAGCTCTGCTTTGCAGAAGTGCAGCAGGAAACCTCCCATGTTTAGAGTCATACAAGTAAAATTTTAACATTCACTGAGCATGGTGCCTACTATTCACTATACCCAACAATGAAGAAAACAGACACAAATCTCTCCCATGAAGAAACATACTTTCTCATGAGGGGAAGCAAACTAAATAAAGTGAAACAGAGTATGTTGATGATGTCAACTGCTATGGAAAGAAATAGGCAGGAAAGGGGCCAAAGCATTGGTTTGGGAGGCTGTAAGCTGCTGCTTCTGCTGATGGAACATTCTCCCAGACATCCATGCATCCTGGTTTCTCCTTGACTGAAATACCACCTCTCCCAAAGGTCTGCTCACCGTTTTAGAACTGAGGCCTGGCAGCCTGAGGCATGAGTGAGTTTCTTCAGGCTGATCCCACTCCCTGTACTACCTCTTGCAGCTACTTAAGCTAAACTACACTTTTTGCTCCTCCCAGAAAGGAGGAGCTGTCAGGGCTGGCAGGTTAGAAGGTGTACAACTTTCCTGTGGATAAACCATCAGTACATCCTCTCTGGACGTTCCAGACACCAGTCCACTAGGGACTTGCGTAGTTCCAATTGTAAAGATACAGGCCAACAGATTTCTTTTTAAAAGGATGTGTTTAAGGTATTTTGTTTGAAAGTGTGAATAGAGCAAAAGGTGCTTTACTGAAGGGTATCCTAGTTGCCATATATTTTCACTTGTAATGAAGTTGCAATGTGATTCTAAAATGTGTTCATGACTACTGTGTGTGTCCCTCCAAAAGTCTATGTGTCTGAAACTTAAACTCCCAGTTTTCATCTGTATTTGGCCTTTAAGATTAGATATGGTCAAAAAGGTCAGAACACACACACACATACACACACTCACACAAACACATACACATACATGATTAGAGACTTTAATAAGACAGGCCTTGTTTGCTTTGCTTTGCCATGTGTTACCCCTGACTACATTATGCCAGCACCATGCTACTGAACCCTAAGAGCATGAGCCACATAAAATTCTACTGCTTATAAATCATCTTATCTCAGATTCTTTGCTGCAGGACAGACCATTGATAAAAGCAGTGACGTTCTGATTAGACTTTTAAGTCTATAATTTCTCAGTGTCATCTGACACTAGCTCACTTCGATGTCATTGGTTCTAGATTACAAAAGTAAACAAATGGTAACTATGAGCTGGCAGTCTGAATGAAAATGGCTCCCATAGGCTCCCAGAGAGTGGCATTCCTAGGAGGTGCGGCCATGTTGGAGGAGGTGGTCCTTGTCAGAGGAAGTGTGTCACTGCAGGTGAGCTTTGAGTTTCAAATGCCCAGGACAGGCCCAGTGTCACTCCCTCTTTCTGCTGCCTGCTGATCTGGATATAGAACCATCAGTTTCTTCTCCAGAACCATGTCTGCCTCCTTGCTTCCCACCATGAAATAATAGGTAAACCTCTGCACCGTAAATAAGCCCCAATTAAATTTTTTTCTTTGTAAAAGTTACCCTGGTTATGGCATCTCTTCACAGCAACAAAGCTAAGACACCAAGATAAAATAAAATTCTGCAATATTAAATGGGTGGCGTCAGTATAATTCATGTGTTTTGTTTTGTATTTTTTTAAGGAAACAACAAAATTAAGTGTTTTTTTTTTCTCTTAGACTAAAATCTTGGTTTCACATACGCTATGGAATAAGTATCACATTCATCTTATTACTATTTGAAGTTGTTATTTTGTTTCTTTAGGGATGCAAACCCTGAGAGGCTACCCATGCTCAGAAGGATGGCCCATACCCATGTATATACAGAGAGCACTAAATGGATTCAGTGTGCATGAGAGAGACAGACAGACAGACAGACAGACAGAGGGGAGAGAAAGAGTGCATATGAAGTTGGAAAGGGAAAGTGGTGGGCAGGCAGATAGGGGAGGGATTGGAGGGAAAGAGATGGGGTGGATTTGATTCATATATGTACATATATGAATATTAAGTAAAATATTTTAAAATTTGTTATTTTGGAACCAAAAATACAGTTTGCTTTTTTTTTTAATTTTATTTTTTTTGCCTTGTTTTGCTTTTGTGAGTTTTGCCTGTTTGTTTTTAAGACATAGTCCATAAAGGTTGTACGAAAACTCATTATGTAAAGGTCACTGGGAATAATTCTTTGCATGTTTCATGCTTGATATAGATCCAGCTTTGTTTTTATGATTAATATTAAATTTTTTAAGGATGGATGAAATTTTTTCTATTTGAACTAATATAAAAAGTTACATGATTTTTCCATCAAACCATCTAAAAGGGTACATTTCAAAGGTCTAACTTCCATCTCTTTTGTTCTCTTCTTAGGGCTAGTTATTTTTATTAGTTTTTTCTTGTTACTACTTTACTGACAAAATAATTTTTCTTGAGCAAAAGATTGTAAACACTTTATAACATGTTTACTGTTATTATCCTTATGCTATTACCCACGATATCTAGAACATATTCCTGAGACCTTCCTTATTTCCTTTTAATCAACATGACTTTTTGGATAGATCATGAGTCTGTATTGGTATTTCATTGAATGGAGGTAGCAGAAATATGCAGAAGTATGTACACTGGTTTTCAGAGGCCCTTTCAAGCCATTAAATCCCAGAAGAATAGTCTCTTAATTTTTGTGAAGTTTGCAATATGCATGCACATAATCATTGAAAAAGTCCAATTTTTAAGGTAGTTTTAAATGCTGTTAAATTCACTTGAGGTATATTCCACCTTATTTGTGTGAGGCTTTGTTGTATCTGCGCTGAGTCTTTCTGGATTATGGGTGTGTGTTTTTTTTTTCTCTCCTTTCTTTAGCTCTTAGGAAACAGGCATTCCCTTTAGAGAAAAATGATGACAGGAATGCTGGCACAAAAGTGAGACTACAAGGGTGTGTTTTGATAGATTGGGCTGCCCTCTCTGCGAAGAGCCTAGAAGTGGTATGGTGACTGTAGGAAGATGTTATCCCATTCTTCATCAAGAGGGAAGTCAACTTTCATTCAGACCCAGAAAAGTCCTATCTGCTGGCCCAAGGTCAGAGAATAATGCATGTATGTATTCAGATCAGATGCTGCCAGAATCTGGAAGTGCCATTAAACAAAGTGATGAGGTGTGATGTTCCAGGACATTAAGGCCTTGAAAGGAGGTTGTTAGGCCCCCACGATTACCCAAGCAAACTCCTACCCTGGATTCCAGCTTCTGGATTTGCTTTCTGCTCCCCAGCACAGCTGTCTGTTCGGCTTCAGCCAGCCTGTTTTGCAAGTCTTTAATTGTCTGCTCCATATTCTTTCTCATCTTTTCCAAGTGAGCATTTGTGTCTTGTTCTTTCTTCAGCTCTTCTGACATGTTGGCCGCCTAAGAAGTGAGGAAAGAGGGACTGAGGAGATGGGTCAGTGGTTTAGCATACTTTCTGCTCTTGATCTGACCCATGCTTGGTTCCTAGAACCCTTACTGGGGCTTTAGCTTCAGTGGATTCAACGCCCTCTTTCTGGCCTCTGTGGGTACCAGACACACATTTGTTTCATACACAATAAACATATATGAATCTTTTAAACAGGAGAAGAAAAACGGAAGGAAGGAGACTGAGCTAATCCTGTAGGGTTCTGATCATATTCCAATGAGCTTTTGTTCCTAATCTTATGGGGGAGGGGATCGGTGAATGTTTGGCTTCCATATATTTAATTTTTTCCACCCTGCTCTCTCTAATCCCTGATTCCCTTGACTTTTTAAAAAAAAATCAAATCATCCAGTAGACATGAAGCAGCAACATGATAAAATGGGGTGAAAATTGATGGGCGAAAGTTGAAGCTGAGGTGTCATGTATATAAGATGGAATACATGTGTTGAAAGCAAGATAACTAGGTGAAGCCATGACTTTAACTGAATAAAGTACCATAAAGCATTTGTAACGGAATAAAATAGCTGCTGTCATATAAGGTACTGGGAAAGATGTAGCAAAATACCTACAGAAATATATATTCTGATTTACTACCACAAACATATTCAGCATCCAAAAAATTGACAGCATCAAATATTCTCTGTACAAATAATCTTACAAATAAACTTACAAAGAAGGTAAGTGGTGAATCCTGCTTTGAGGTTTAGTTTTATGCACAATGGCTTGTTGCCATGGCAGAATATTTGACAGAAACAATTGTTAAGGGATGAAGGATTTATCATGGCTCATGGCTCAGGGGAAACAGGACCCACATGGTGGGGAGACATGCTGGCAAGAACAACTTGCAGCTGTGACAGTGTTAAACTTCTGGTCAAGAGGAAAGGTTTTCTGACTGGGCTGGAGGTTTAACATTCCATCTGGGTGGGGTCACTTGGCTAAGGGAAGAACCGCTGAGATGGAGGGTTTATCTTGAACTGTGATGAGGAAGAAAAGGGTGGGATAATTTTCCCTTTCGTGTGATGCCATAATTTTTCTTCTCAGACTGCCTCTCCCTGGGCAGTAGCATACCACACCATAGCCATGGAACTTCATACATGTGCTCATTTTTTTTAATTACTCAGAAAAGTGTCATTTCCTGTTTTCTTCTTTAAGTTTTTTCTAAGCATGCTTAGAAACACTTTGGGATTCCCCCAAATGTTGGTCTTTCTTACTCTTTGTCTAATGCCTCCCTCCCTCTCTAATGCCTCTCTTCCTTGTCTGTCATGTGTTTGCTCTCCATGCCAGCTTAAATGGCATGACTTTTTCCATCCATCCTCCATTCTCCTCCCCTGGGTGGGAGTTGAAGCTTACAGCTAGCCTGCCTTGGTGTTCTTCTTTCAAACCCTAACAAATTGTTCTTGAGCTTCCATTTGAGTCTATTTAAAAATTATTTTAATTAATGAGACTATGAACCCATAAGGAGGCTGGTCATCACCTTGTTCAGAAGCAACAAGATTTTCCAGGATGCTCCTTTCCCAGTGACCCACTAACTCCAGCTAGACCTCACTTCCTAACGGTTCCCCACATCCCACAACAGCACCATTGTTCAAACACGTAAGCCTATGGGAGATATTCCCTATTCAAATGTTAACTTTCCTGAAAAGCAGTATTATTAATATAATTGCTGATGTATAATCTAGCTGGAAGTCCTGTCTCTCCAGTTCTCACAACTTCTAAACAAGAGGATTACCTTCCCTGCATTAAGCAAGGATAAAACTCTGCATATAGCTGCACATTTGAGAGACTCTGGAAAAACCTTCACAGGGTAAGCAGAGGCTGAAATCATGCTCAGACCATTTATCAAACCCAGAAACATCCAGTCCTGGGCCCTGAATACACAAACTTCACTTTCTCTCCATTAATAGCCTTTTCTCAATTGCACTGTTCACCTGCTATGCCTTTTGATAGAAGTACCACACCTGCCCATAGAGGGTGCACTGGAAGGTGGTGTATTTTTCAAGTTGAGCTTAACAACTAACCCTGCACTTAGTGACATCCAGAAAAAGTATCACCATCAGCAAGTTTTAGTTTACAAATAAAGTAAGGTTCACCAAATATTGCCATACTATTGGGGTCCATACCCCAAGAGTAATACGGATTACAAACCATAAGTAGTTTAACCACTCTTTTCAGATCACCATCATAAAGCCGTAACATACCCAAGAAAATGAAAAATTATAAGGAAGCACAGGAAGATTATTTCTAAATACCAGGTATATTGATTCACAACTGAAAAATAGCTAAGCTGAAAAATGAGACTCCTGTTTTCACAGGATTTTGCTTTTAGCCATTCAATCACTCCTTCTCATTGTCAGGGTGAATAGAAGACAATAGCCAATTGGCCTAAGTGTTCTGGCCAATGGAAAAGTTACAGGGTCAGCTAATATTCTCCTGACTATATGGGAGAATCAACGGAATCCATCTGGGCTGCAGCAGGTCCCGCCTTTGAGCTACAGCTGCAGTGAACTCCAGAAGACAGAAATGAGCACACAGCCAACAGGCCCACCTCAGCAGCAGCCCTTTTGGCCTTTTCTTCTGCCTTTTGGCACTCCTGTAGCATCTCTCCAGCTTCCTTCTGTATCTGAGCAACATCAGCCTCCAGTTTCTTCTTCTGGCTGAGGAGGCTTGTTTTCTAAGGAAGGACAGACAGTATTCCGGTTAGACAGCCTGAGACCAGCGATGCACAGGATAGCAGCTCTGGGTAAGAGCAATTGATCACAGTTGGCCATATGTGTTTAAGCAAGATCTCCAGCCCTGGGTGGTACCTTGAACACAAGGGCAGATTAAAAGAAGGGGATTGTTTAGAAGCTCGGGAGAAAAAAAAAAGATGGAAGCCTGAATCGGAAAGGATTCTAAATAAAACAAAAGCAAAAATGGTTTTAGTGTTTAACCTATTGAGGAATGTTTTCCTGCTTTTTCAGTGTGATAGAAACAAGTGTCCTAGATCAGAACTCAGAGTCACCTGCAGCCACCTGGAGGATTCCGGCATGATGCTGCAGGAAGAAAACTGATTCTTCATCTTTGCCCACCTGCCTTCCATGTTACTCTGCAGTGAGGAGGAGGAAGAGGAGGAGGAGGAGGAGGAGGGGGGGGGGGAAAGGAGATGACATAAAGCCCAGCTCCAGTCCCTAGGACCCCATTAAAGGAAGTCCTTTGTGTTCTGAAGCCATGCTGCCCTAGTTCCATCCTGATTGTCCCACTGGAGGCCTAAGCCCCCTTTGCTGCATCTGCCCTGTGTTTGAAGTACAGCTTTTGTGAGCTGTGAAACCTCAGCACAAAGAACGTGAGTAAAAAGCATGGGCTTCCCACTTTTCATTTCTCCTTTCATTTCATCCATTCACATCATCCTTTCCCTTTCCTTTACTTAGAGCCTTTCTCAGAGCAGAGTAAGCCTTGAGCAGAGAAAGAAGGCATACCAGCCACACAGGTTCTGCGTGCCTCCCACCAGCACCATAAAGAATGCCTCTCTCCATCCTGCAGAGGGGCAGGCCCTGTGCCCTGCAGGATTTCCATTGCCTTCAGTGTGGTCTTATGGGTGCTCACTGCACATGACTCCATAGGAACTCTCTCAATGAAGGACAGCACATGTCCAAGCGCTGACTTGATTATGATTTGATGCATAGCACTCACTTAAGCTTTCCTAAGGAGATGAGGCTTTTAACTTCTGCAAATTCAGTGCCTCCCCATTTCCCTGCTTCCAGTTTCAGAGGGAAGATGCTCCAGGTACAATGTGCAGAGGACCATTTGTGAGTTGTCCTCAGTTGTGTGTCCTAAGCAAGTGGTGTTTAAGAGGAGTGGCATGCCTCCTGAATTAATGCTGGACACAGCATCTTAAGACCAGGGGCAGCATCTGAGTTTTCGTTGAGCCTCCATCTACTGCAGAGTTGTGGATCTCATAGGTGAGTGAGATCCAAGCATTAGAATGCTCATGTCAATAACGCCTTTAAGTTTCAGAAACTGCCCTATAGACTAAGGCACCATTACGTAAGTATCTTAGTTTGCTTCTCTGTTGCTGTGATAAAACACTGACCAAAGCCAACTCAGGGGGAAAGATTTCATTTCAGCTTATACTGTCAATCATGAAGGAAAGTCCAGGAAACCTAGAGGCAAGCCATGGGTGAATGCTGCTTCCTGACTAAGGCTTTGTTTAGCCTGTAGTCATATACAACCCGGGACCATCTGTAAGGATCCACAGTGGGATAGGACCTATTACAACAATCATAAGTTAAAAAAAAAAAAAAAGAATACTCCTCTCGCTACCTTTTCCCTTCCCTCTTTCCTTCGGTTCTTTTCACATTAGGACACAGGACATTATCAGTTATGACATGCATATCAAGTGACCTGTCACCAGTGGTTACCATGCATTGCAGACAATGTACAATTACTTTCAAGACATAATCCAATATGCCACATTTTATAGAGATAAAACTTCTAAAGGAGAAAAAAAAAGTGTTATGATTTTTGGGTTTTGGTTTTGTTTTCTTTTGCAGCTGGGTTGAATTCAAGGCGTCATATACTCAAGTTGTGTGCTCTTCCACTGACCAATTCCCTCAAAGACAAGTGTTGAAATTAGTTTAACCTGCTAATAAATTACACATACCCTACAGCATATTTATTCTTGAGCCATGGCTCCCAGAGAGTGATATCATTGCATGAACTTACTATAGACACAAATTAATTGTAACACCTTGTAGTGGATACAGCTCTGATCTCTTTTCCTAGAGAGAGCATTATTGACTTTTGGGGAACAGCGATTCCTACATGTGGGAGTCATTTGATGCTTTCATAATGTGGGATCATATGGGGCTTCAAAGGAGGTCTCTATACCCTGTCCACAAAAGGCTAGGGGCACTTACCAGTCACTGTAGCAATGAAAATGATCCAAGATATTTTCAACAGTACCAAGAATGGCAGTCTGTCCTCAGTTGCTTTAACTCATCCTTCTCAACAGTCACCAAACTCCCCATTTCTATCCACGTCCTTAATTTTTCTTTCTAACACCTTAACCAATTTCTCCCATGTCTTTCAGGACTAGGAATAAAACTATTGTGTGCCTTCTTGATTTAATATAGGATCATTGGGGCATTCTGCAATGTTGCGCGTCCTCTAAGGTACTCATAACAGTACGGCGTGGTTGTTTATTTTTGTCTTCACTAATGTCCTTCACAGGAAGGACATTATTTATCATACTGAGCATACTTATCCAAGTTATAACATGTGACCTAAAAATGCTTGATGCTTGCCATACTTGTTATATCCATTTGTCCCTGTTGTTGTTGTTGTTTCTTCTACCTCCAGAAAAGTGATCTAGGAATCCTGCTCATTCTCACCTACACAAGCTTACAGGAGAAGCCAGAATATTGACGGAAAATATTCAAGATGTTAGAGATACCTGGGAGTCTGAGAAGAGAGAGAACATGGGAATAAGGGAGCAAGCAAATAATTGCAAGCCAGTAAGAACTGTTTATCTCCCCTCTGCCCTCCTGCCTGAGGATTCCCTGACAGTCCGTTCTTCATGCAGAAACTTAGTGTTGCCATTGCATTGTTCCCCGCTAAGCCCACAAAAGCATATGAACTCCTAAGCCCTAGTTTTACAGAATATAACTCTATTTGGAAATAAGGCTTTAAATGAGTTAATCAAGTTAATACTAAGTCATTAAGGTGGGCCATAATTCCATATGTGTGTGTGTGTGTGTGTGTGTGTGTAAAGGAGAAATCTGGAAAAAGACTCAGTTATAGGAGAAAAAGAGGCAAGCAGAGTGCCATGTGAGGACAAGGAATTGAAACAGGGTATCTATAGAGTGTCAGGAAACCCCTCAGAAGCTTTGGGGAGCTGAGTCTCCTGTGGTCTCAGAGGGAGCATGGCTCTTAAAATACCTTGATGTTGGATGACTAGCTCCCCAAAATAAATACATTTGCTTAAAGACATCGGTTGGTAGCGCTTTGTTACAGCAACTCAGGGAACTTAATGTTTGGATTGAAACTTGTGACCAGCTCTTGTGTCACACCTAGGACTTGACATGGCCACCATGAATATCCTAGCTGACTCAGGTATGGAGACTGCTTCTCTCAAACAACTGACTCAGCTCCTGGAAAGAATTAATGGATCCTACCTGAGCATGGAAAAGATTGATCTGTTCTGTGGCTTCCAGGAGCTCTTTTTCTGCCAGCTTGCGCCCACGCTCTGCCTGCTCTTGCAAAGACCTCAGCTCTTCTACTTCAGACTGAAGAAGAGTGTTGTGTTGCTCAACCAGAGCCACCTGTTCCTTCAGATCCTTGTTCTGATACATGCTGTCATCCAGTTGCTGCTGAAGGTCCTGCAAGAGAAAATATGGGCCTGCAGCACGGATCCCTCTGAGTTCAGCTCTTAGCAGGGGGACCGCGGAGCACCATGACACAAAGACAAGTTCTAAGTTCTTGATCTTAAAGATAAAAGCCTTTCCAAGTGACCCCATGAGGAAGCTCTAGGACAGTTTACTGAAGTCAAAGTGTCTTGAGCATCAGGGCAGGAAGCTGTTGATCTCAGCAGCTGACAGGCTGACTTAGAAACAGGGAAAGCTAAACTCTCTGTGCTAGAAGTCAGACAGCAAGCAGGACCAGGACTGCCTCCAAGTAACTGTCCCCAGGGGCAGAGCTTTAGGAGTGTGCAGTGCATGGCTCACTAAGGAGTCAGTTCTTCCTCCTCAGTTTGTCCTTAGCTGCTGTCATAATTATTTCAGCCTGCTGGCTTAGGTCAGACTCTAGGTTATAAAACAATTTTCTTTAGTGCGGGAGAAAGTTTACTTTCCAGGAAGTCTCTGTTTGATAAGAAAGTGCCTGCTGTTGACTTCAAATAATAGCAGCCATCCTCCTGTTTGCACCAAGAGGAGGCTATGAACAGAGCTGCCCTTCTGACATACTGATGTAAACATACCCCAAATGGTATCTTGGGAGCAGATGGCCATACTCTGTTCATTTCATTTCTTTTTCCTATTTAATGCCGTGCTCAGAAAATGGGATGTGTCCCAGAGCATGTATGATCCTGGCAGAGCTCCACCCATTTTCAGGTATGTATGTTCCAGCTTTCTGCAAGGGTAAGATGTGTGGCTTTCTCCTTTAAAACTTCTTTAATCTGCTTTACAGATTTTGTCACTTGGCATAGGTCTATCATTGTCTATTAGTGTAGTTTGAAAGTACCTTCATTTGAGCCTGAAGCTGGCCCAAGGCTCTAGTTGTCTGTGACACCTGCCGGTTGGCAGCACAAAGCTGAATCTCCATCTCTTTGACGTTCCCTTCCATCTTCTTCCTCAGCCTGGTGGCCTCAATTCTGCTCAAAGCTTCGGAATCCAGACTAGACTGCAGAGAACCCACAGCCTGCTGATGCTTCTCCCTGGTTTCAGAACAACATTTGGGGTGAACATCACACACTCAAACTAAAAACAGTTACCTCTTATTTTCAAGTTATGGAAAACACATTAAAATAAACAAAATTCTCAGAGACTAACAAAATAAGTCTAAAGGGTTTTCATTTTATAAACAGAGAAAGACTGACATTAGTTTAATGAGTCTATTCCCATTATAAAAGACTAACTAAGGCTTCTAGGTCAGATTCAACACAGAACCATAAAAACACTAGTATCATCTCAAGGTCCCTATGTTACTTTTGTCTACAACTCATTAAAGGTCTGTAGTAAAGGGGGGTAGTTTTATGTCAACTTATACAAGCTAGAATCATTTCAGAAGAGAGAACCTCAATTCAGAAAATGTTCCCACAAGATGTGGGCAAGCTGTGAGACATTTTCTTTTATTGTTGACAACTGATATGAGAGGGTGCAGTTCACTGTTTGTGGTGCTCCCACTAGGCTAGTGGTTCTTGATGGTGTAAGAAAGCAGGCTGAGAAAACCATGAGGAGAAAGCCAGTAAGTAGCATTCCTCCATGGCTTCTACTCCAATCCCTGCCCCGTGGTTCCTGTCTTGAGTTCCTGCCCTCACTTCCCTTAGTGGTGGGCCTAGAAGTTGTAAGGTAAAATAAATCTGCTCTTCTCCAAGTTGCATTTGGTCATGAAGTTCCATCACAGAAATAGAATTCCTAACCAAGACAAGACAGGGATGATAAACTCTAGGTTTCTTAGAGTGTCTACAGATGAAGAATAGATGTTCTTTAGACAACCATAATACTTAAACTACTTACAAATGTTCAAGAAAAAATAAGTTTGAATGTAACAGGAAAGAGCTTCCAAGGTTGAGATTAAAACAAGCTCAGAGATGCAGCCATACTTTCTAATGATTCAAAGACAGTCTTAAATAATGGCATCAGTTTTTGTTTTGTTTTGATTTCTCTTCCTAGGAGTTTGAAGGACAGTGGCTAATTGAGAAAACTAAGTCCTGTAAAGTATAGAAATACTTTAATATTCTTTTATAAAAAAAAAAAAAGCTCTGTACAAAGTCAAAATTGTAAACTGCTACCAGCTCAGTTACTATCTTTGTATTCAAGAATGAAAAGAAAGGACAGTAGTGGTCCATGCCTATAATCCCAACATTCAGGAGGCAGAGGCAGAATCTCTGTGAGTTTGAGGCCAGCCTGGTCAACAGAGATAGTTCCAGGACAGTCAAGGATACACAGAAAAATCCTGTCTCAAAAACCAAAAATCAAAATAAACAACAACAAAAAGAATGCAAAGAGAAATATGAGCAAATCATGGGACTCAGTTGGCAACGCTCACAGATGGTTGGGCACTTTGGAACTAACTGCTACCTTGTTTGTTGGAACCAACCATTAAAAGCCTCTCCCATAAGATGTCGAAACCACATAGACTGTGAGTCTACAGCCTCTCTTCCTCACCTGTGGCATCACAGGTAGAAAGATTCTGGCTTGCGGAACAACTTTGATGAGTGGCTTCCTTTCCTTTATACCTTAGTTCAGACTCTGGTTTTAGAAGACAGCATTAGTTTCTCCTATTTTAACTTCTCAGTGTTTGGTGATTGTTCATCAAGACACTTTAGCTGCTATCAAAAATCCATGTCAGCATAAGCTCTACCATTGCAACAGAGCCTTAGTCCTGGACACATAAGTAGAAGAAAGACTTCTTCTAATTTTCTTATCTTTATAGAGGCTGTAACAAAAAACAGGAAACACGTGTTTGTCATGGGTCAGACTTAGATTCTACACTGAATTCCCACAGAGTGTGTCCTGAACCCTCATGCTGGTCAGAGAAGGACGACTGTTAGTAGGGTTATAGCTGGTGTTTGCAAGTGCTTCTCAGGTAGGAGATTCCGCTTCTCGTGACCACATTTCATTATGGAAAGAAGAGCCGAGGAAGTAGTTACAGAAAATATGGGAAGTAAGTTTTACAGCATAGCCTAGTGTTAAAGCCGGTCTTCTGTCTTACATGTAGTGCACATCCCTAGGTGCTGTGTGTTTGTTTCACAGATTAGATACCTAAAAGCTTGCAGGCCTATGAACATAATGTGGCCATTGTGGATTAAACTGTAGCCTTCATATTATGATGCTGAAGACTTAAGCCCCAGAAACACAGTACTGTGCTTGGAGATGGGGCTTTAAAGACCTTTGCAAGTGTCTTTAAAGAAGCAATGCAGATAAAAAGAAGCTGCTGGGGAAGGGCCCTAATCCAATAGCACAGAGTCTTCAGAAGAAAAGGGAGAACGATCATGTGGAAACAAAGAGAAAGTAGCCATCTGCCTTCAAGATGAGGACAGAGGCCTTAAGGAAAACCTGCTTGTTTAATCATGACCTCAGATCTATAGTGTCCAGACTGTGAAAACATGAATTTGTATTGTATAAGCCATCCAGTCTGTGGGTTTTTTTGTTTGTTTGGTTGGTTGGTTGATTTTGCTTTGACAGCACCATTGCAAAGTAGTGAAGGAACAGACATACTCTACATAACTTAAATCCTTAAACTGCCCTGTTTTCCTCTGGGGGAAGTCTCTGTTCTGCTTCAGGTAATTCTCCCTACCAGGAGCACTGTGGCCTTATATCAATCCTCTCTCCACAAATGCATTGTTTCAGCAAACCTAGTGTTTCAATTACTAGCTTTCCTGTAGCTATCTGCAAAACTTCATAAATGTTCATGTCAGAGACAGCCCCTGTTCCCCTTACTAGGAAACTCTCTTGGACACAGAACTGCCATGGGCTACATCTGTGCAGGGGTTCTAGGTTATCTCCATCCATGGTCCTTGGTTGGAATATCAGTCTCAAAAAAGACCCCTGTACCCAGATTTTTTAGTTCTGTTGCTCTTCTTGTGGAGCTCCTGTTCCATCCTGTCATTCATCTCCCTCTTCTTTCATAAGATTCCCTGAACTCTGCCCAAAGTTTGGCTATGAGTCTCAGCATCTGTTTTAATACCCTGCTGGGTAGAATCTTTCAGAGGCTCTCTGTGGTAGGCTCCTGTCCTGTTCCCTGTTTTCTTCCTCTTCTGATATCTATCCCATTTGAATATCTATCCTTTTCTGAATGAAAATTGATCATCTTACCCAGAGTCCTCCTTCTTGCCCAGTGGCCTGCTCTTTGATTACCTCCCCCTAAGGGGGAGCAGCCTTACCAGGCCACATAGGAAAACAATGCAGCCAGTCCTGATGAGACCTGGTAGGCTAGGGTCAGATGGAAGGGGAGGAGGACTGCTCCTATCAGTTGAATTGAGGAGGACCATGGGATGAAAAGAGGAAGGAAGGGGAGGATTGAGAGGGGAAGAAGGAGGGAGCAACAACTGGAATACAAAATAAATAAATTATAATTAATAAAAATATAAATTAAAAAATTTTAACTTCATAAATGTTAAGAAGCAGCAAAAAGTTCTATGGTATAAAAGGAATGGCCATGATAATGGCCCAAGTGATGGTAGCAATACAGTCAAAACCATTCACACAGGATCAAAAAAAAATCTAATATCAAAGCTCCCTCAAGCATATCTTCTATAGAAAAATGAAACACTGAGGACTACACAGATGGACCAGTGGTTTATAAGCATTTACTCTTCTCTTGAAGAGGACTCACATTTGGTTCCCAGCACCCAAGGCCAGCTAACAACTTCCTGTACCACTAGCTCCAGAGGATTCAATGGCCTCCTCTAGCAACAATAATAATGATAGTAATAATAATGATAATAATAATATGATGATGATGATAATGAAGGAAAAAGGAAGAAGAGGAGGAGTTTGTGGTCATGAATTTAAGAGGGAGTTTGGGATAAATTGGAAGAATTGCAGGGTGAAGAGAGGACAGAAATTATGTAAATACAGTACACATGTATGACATTCTCAAAAATTAATTTAAAAATTAAAAATATACAAAAAGCAGTATCTTTAAAGAAAATCAGTGCTTTTAATATCTTCACTGTTGTTTCTGTGTTCAGATTATCATAGATTTCTTAGTGGCTATCTAGTCTGACAATGTTACCAAGAAAATAGACCTTCTTAAAAACTGAGTTACTTCTAATGTTAAAAACTAAAGACATAAAAGATTCAAATCATCTTTGAGTTTAAAAGTCCAGCCTACAACACTATACAAAACATCCTGCCAACACCGAGCATTCAAATATTTGTTAGGAGTAAATATCTCTCATGCCAGCTGCTTGGATTTTCTCCACCAATGAGCCTCTCTCCTGAGCTCATTCAGCATTCCCCACCAGACTGACAGAACACTCAGAAGTGGAGAGAGCTCTCTGGTCTATGCTATAAAAGTCTGGCCTTCCCTTTTGCCCTCTTGGCTGCTTCAACTCTCCAGGTTCTGTCTTACTAGACACCTCCAGTTTCTGTGGTATTTTACATAGTTTATGTGAACATAGAGTTTTCAATGTCATCCTGCCCTCAGCTGGTATTTTTTGAGGTCTGTGATTTATACTTATTATTCTTTATTGCCTAGAATTATATGCTTGGGATACATTTCCCCTTCTATTCTATTCCATTTCCTCCTACCCCCAGATTCAGACTACACCTCCAGATTAGAGCAAGGCATTTGATACAATATGTGCTCACAAAGAGCAGAGAGGGCCTGGGGTGATGTGAGCAGTTTTGTGAGATGCTCACCTGTCCTTTCTAGATGTACCGAGTTTAGCCACTACAAGTCATCAGCTAAAGCTTACACTGAGTTCATGCCCAAGCTTTAGCCTCCTCTTCCTTTTCCAGCCCATCACAGCTCATGTTCCCTTTAGCATTCTCCTCTTAAGCATAGATTTTCATTGCAGCTTTTTTCATAACAGCCAGAATCTGGAAAAAAACTAGATGTCCCTCAACCAAAGAATGGATGCAGAAATTGTGGTACATCTACACAATAGAATACTATTCAGCTATTAAAATCAAGGAAATTATAAAATTTGCAGGCAAATGGATGGAACTAGAAAATATCATCCTGAGGTAACCGAGAACCAGAAACACACACGGTATATACTCACTTGTAAGCATCTATTAGCCATATAATACAAGATACCCATACTACAATCCACAGATCTAAAGAAATTAAATAACAAGGAAGACCCTAGGTAGGATACTTAATTCTTATTTAAAATGGCAAGAAAAGACACCAAAAGTGGTTGAAGAAAGAGAACAGGATGGGAGCCTACCATAAATGTCCTATGAAAGACTCCACCCAGCAAGGGATTGAAGCAGATGCTGAGACTCACAGCCAAACTTTGGGCAGAGCACAGGCTGTCCTAGTGAAGAATGGGGGAATAGATGGACTCAGAGCAGACAGGAGCTCCATAAAAGACCAATAGAGCCAACAAATCTGGGCCCAAGGGCCTGCAGAGACTTATATACCAACTAAGGACCATGCATAAAGAGGACCTAGCCACCTGCTTAGAGATAGACTAAAGGCAGCTCAGTCTCCATGTGGGTCCCTAGTAAAGAGAGCAGGGACAGTCTGACATGGACTCTGTTGCCTGCTATTTGATCACTTCTCCCTGGTGGGATAGCCTTCCCAGACCACAGAGGAAGAGGATGCAGGCAGTCTTGATGAGGCTTGATAGGTTAGGGTCAGATGGTAGGGGAGGAAGACTCCTCCTTTCTTATGAGTAGGGGATGAGAATGGGGGGGAAGAGAGGAAGGATGGGAGAGGGCTGGAGGAGATGAGAGAGGAAACTATATTTGGGATGTAAAGAGAATCAATTATAAAAAATAAATTTAAATTAAAGAAACTTAGCTGTTTGGATCTCTGACTTCCTCTGCACTGATGATTATAATTGGGGAGCTGTTCTTCAACATTCAGATGTACCTGACATGACACAGACTCTCTGAGGATTCATTTTCCTCACTGGGTTTATTTATAGCTGAGGTTTGACGTTAACTAAAGTCAAGCTATTTTTTTAAACTATAAAAGGGTTTGCTCATTTTTATTCCTTTTGTACAAAAATAGCACAAATACTAGGGTTTTATATGTTTGCCCCTTTTCTAAGAATTACTTCAGATATTCATAAGTACACCAGATTTCTTCACTACAGCCAGTTCCACAAAAATGCTTATGAATGAGTGTTGAGTTAAATCAGAGCACACAGAAGGATAAACTTGGCTCCAAATCCCCACTAAATATTGACCATCTGGAAGTTTGTGTAGAAAACAAGCTATGGGAAAAAGCCTAGTTCAACAGAACCTGTTAACATGGCATTGGCTTGTTTTGTCTGTTTAACGAAGACATTGACCACAAGTTGCCAGTTGAACTTCAGACTACTATATGATCTTCTTTGCAGACTAATGGCATTGGTTAAGGGAAAGGTTCTCAACCTGTGGGTCATGACCCCAACCTACACTTTCATAAGGGTCACTTAAAACCATTGAAAAACATAGATATTTATACTACGGTTCATAACAGTAGCAAAATTACAGTTGTGAAGTAGCAGATAAAATGATTTTATGGTTAATCATATGGGTTAATCATAAGGGTCACCACAACATGAGAAACTGTATTAAATGATTGCATCATTAGGAGGGTTGAGAACCATTGGGTTAAGGGGACAGAACAGCCGGAGAGATAACTTAGTCACCTCTAACTGTAAGCTGTAGATCTGTAGAATGCAAAGCATTCTTGAAGCGTCAGCTTCCTGATCACCCTCATCATCTTCTGTGGCATGAGGGGCCACTTTGTCCCCTCCTTGAGAATCTGAGCAGTAGAGTGTCTAAAGTCATCAGCAAGGAAGTAAAGAAATTGTTCAACAAGGGTCCAACAACTGGAAAATCTGTCTCATTCAGAGACCTGGCAGGTAAGACTCCACTGTTTCAACAGTCTTTCTCTTGGCTCTGCCTTCTCCCAAGGGACAGACTTTCTCTCCGCTCCAACATTAGCTTGAAAGCACAGCACCAAACATTTTTGTCCTTTCTTCCATGGTTCAGCATCTCAGTTTCCTATCTTTCACTGAACGAGACCCGATAGAAGCAGACTCACACACTACAGGTTGTCTTTACCCAATACAGTCCTCCCCACACTAGAGAGCAGAGAACCACAGAGCGGGCAACGGCTGTATATAAGTATTCCTCCTTAAACAGTGAGGGAAACCCTAGTGTCAAGTTAGACCAAGTGTCCCTGGCCACGTTCTGGCAGGGGTCATGAAAGCAACCCTACAGTGACTTCTGTTCACTCTGGGACTTCGAAGTGCATGGCTGCTGTTCAGGAGCATCATCCTAAATACCTCAGCCTCTCTGCTTCTTCCTCTTTCTCCGACAGCTTCCTTTCCAGCTCTGCCTTAGCTTCTGAGAGTTCAAGCTGGATACGAAGGATCTTGCTCTCATTCCGTTCCAGAGCTCCCTGTAACAAAATTCACCCGAGGAAGTCTCTTTTTGAACAAAAATTAAATTATCTTCCCTTAAAACCTATATCACGAATGTAGTTCTCTTTAGAGTCACTGGATGAGAGCTAGGTTCAAGTCAGGTCCCTGAAGAGTGAGACTAGGACAAGCGGCAGCTTTCATTCATCATTCATATCTAGCTCTGACATCATTTGCTCCTTGAATAATAGGAAAAAGCATATATATGTATGCATATATATATGCATATATAGGCTGTTTCCTTTTATAAATAGAAAATCTCAATCAGCTGTCACTGTATTTGATATTTAATTGCTGACAGTCATTTTAATTCATTCTATCTTGGAGTGAATGACTAAAAGCATCAAGACTAGAATAGAGAAGGTGCTAACACCTGCTCAGAGTCATTGTTTATTTTGGACATCTAGGAACTCAGTAGATAACGCTCTCAAAGTGAGCCATTTAATTATTACTGTTTTATTATTCTTACAAAGGGGAGCTTTAATGGGTAAGAAGATCTTCTGGAACTGAGTAGTCAAATAATAAAGGCCAGGGACTTTCTTTCCAGGGATGCTCTTAAAGGGTCATTCAATTTTAAAAGTAGAAATTTGGTTTAAAAAAAAAAATCTTCAAAGCCTTTTTCTAGGTAAATACGTGTTTAAAAAAATGCAAACAAGCAAACGATAACATACTGGAGGAGTAGCGACAATAGAGCAGCACACACGTGAAATGAGTGCTGTTGGCCAGCTAAGGCGGACGGTCCCGAGAGCAGGGAAAACTGCATCTTCTCTACGGAGTGTGTTTTAGCTACCGCGAAGAGTAAAACTGTGTAGTAATGGTGACGCGGTGACAACAAAACTAAGCCGCTGGGGATGTTAAGAAAGCCCCCTTCGTTCTTCTCTCAACCCTGATAGACATGAATCAAAAGCAGCTGAAACTCACCCTCTAGAATGTACTAAGGAAGTGAATCTTTAAAGGTGACCTCAAATCATTTGAGTCTTATGGCTTCAGAGATCTGAATGTTTATAAAGCCGCACCCCCAAAAAGAAATAGTCCAAAGTTACATACACATGCAGAAAGCATTTTTGAGGCTGAAGTGACAACGCCACAAGAGGATAATGATATATGCTGCCATCTTGTGGTATTGAGTGGTACCGGTCGTAGTGTTAGATCCTTAATACACCTTAGATACGATTGCTGGTTCATTTAATATACAACTAACCCAGTATACTATACAAAACTAAAACTGCCCCTAAAATCATATTTTATTGCTATAATGTTTAAGTATATGATAAAATTTATTTCTTTTATTTAATATGGTGCTTTTAGAAAGCCCCAAGCTAAAACAGTCAGAGACCCAAAGTAAATTAAAAAAAAGTTCATCAACTTTGCACAAAGCAGCCTTTTGAAGGAGTTTTCAATTAAATAAAGAGATCCTAGAAAAATTTTTATGAAAGGGGAGCGATAAGTGAGTTAAGAACCCTTTACTTCAAAACCACACACAGAGGCTGCACATCTGCCTCGCCAGTTTCCTATACAGCTGGAGTGGTGAGGTCCTTCTAACAATGAGTGTTTGGACAGAGAAGTTCTGGCATCTTAATTTTCTATTACCATACTTCCCAAGAGGCTCCATCTACAATGCTCTACCACATCTTTCAGAACTCATTTCCTCCACTGGTAGGGTATGCGTATTTTAATGTGTCCAGAGAGCTGTTCAAGGGGCTGCTTCAAGATGAAACTCCGTCAAGAGCAGAGAGCCTCTGTAGAGCTAATACCAATCAAGCACCTAGATACTCTGGAAGGGTGACATCCTTTTCCGGACCCATCATCTTCTTTGGCATCAGATCTTCTCAGAGGTCCTGTCAATCACCTAGTCCACTTCCAGGAATAAAGCACAGGATGTTTCCAGAAAACACCCCTGTCAAAGACTGGGAACACAAATGGCCTCTCAATGACAGGATATCTAAGAGTCTCACTTGGAATGTCATCTCACCAACAGATGGGGGGAGGCATTTAACAGACTGTTTTGAGAGGGCATTGATATAAATTTATTTAAATTCCCAACTTTGGGTAAGTGCTCACTGAGTACCCTACGGGCCAACAGTCTTCTAGCAAATGCTCCCCCACGTTAATATCTCAGGAAACCCCACGGGACCTAGTTTAAAAGCAAATTCTGATTCGATAAAGTTGGGGACAGGGCAGATATCCTGAAAGTCCAACAAGTTCCTGGATGATCATTTATATGGTCTGTGAGGGGTGCAGGCTAGGGAATAAAGTAAACACATCATGGTGGTTTTCGCTCTGGTTGGGGAATTTGCATTTGCTGATAATTATCTTGCTCTCTGTTTCCTCTGTAAAATGGAGACAAAAGTCCGCTGGGGTGATAAAAGCTTTTGGTATTGTGTATAGCATATAGCAAACGCCTGAGGAAATGCCACAGCGTGGTGGCTATTTCTAATGTTGGCAGTTCTGCTTTCCCCTCAGAGAACTTCTCCCTCCCTGGCAATCTACCTCTGCTTCTTCCAGCTTCACTTGGGCTTCCATCTTCTCTTGTTCAATCAATTTCTTGGCCTTTTCCAGTTCGGCTACATTCTTGATCCCTTCTCTCACCTGGTTTGTGAGATTACAAATCTGCTCTGAAAGAGAGAAGATCGGGCATGTTAGAGGACGCTCACTCTACACAAAACTTCTTACTGGGACCATGTAACCCTTGGCAACTTCATGGGAATGCAAACCCTCACCCACAGAGAAGCATATTTGGAACTGGGGCTGGAGGAACAATCCCTTCCTCACTGTATTCCTTTGTCATCTGCCAGACGATGACCTCAACAATTAGTGCTTCTCAGGGTCTCGTGCAGAGGACCGCCTGTGTACCTTCACCAGGCAGCTCTGCTTGCTGGGACCACGCAGACTTCACCTGGACATCCTCTCTCTCACACACACAACAGAATCCCTGCACTTCGGTGGACAAGGCTTGATGTCGGCACCGCTGCTGCTGAACCAGCCACTACTCAACACTGGAACAGAACCCTTAATCACAAGCAAGGTTCTCATCTACAGCAGTCCCAGAAAGGCAGAGGGGCCCCTGGAAAGACAATGGCTGTCACTTCGGCACCTGGCAGTGCTGGCTAGCCTGGCATGAACTCAAAGCCTGTGAGGCCAGCAATGAGAAATCTCTACTACCTGATGCCATCTTGCTGGGGTTGGGTCTGACACTTCAAGAAAGGAGGCTCTAGTTCCTAGAAACTTGGGGATTTGCCCAGCCCCGGAGAGGAGAGAACTTCAGCTCACCTGTGCCTCCGGTTCTCAGTCCTGGCCAAAGACAAAATAGGTCACACTTAGTGCCAGATGTGGGATATATCTCTATGAGTTGTTGGGTTGTTTGTTTATTTCTTGAGAACCAAGAGCCCCTCTCAGAACACAGGCTATTGACATTTGTCTTGGTCGACTACCACAACTGAATGTTAAGACCCTATTTCCAGACACACTATTTACTTTGGTTGCAGGAAATAGATTAGCAAGCAGGACCTGAGCAGAAGCCTCCAGAAAGGGCTATATACACTGCTTGTGGGGGAGGACTGGATCATCAGTGCTCTCACCGTGAACTCTGCATGATACAACACTGACCCTGAAGGCAAGATACACTCACTGGCACAACAGAAGCATGACTGCTGTGGGGTAGCCCAACATGTGCTGGGTGTGATTTCCGGTTCTCTCCACACTATGAAATTCATATCGGGTAACTATAAACCTGGTCAAGAGCCTGGTGCTGGGGAAACCACAGGCCTCAGTGAGGAGCCTATTACTGCTGCTTTGCTAAAGAACATGCTGTCACACTGCCGTGGTGGTGTTGATGTTTACACTCACGAAGTAGTGCTGCTTGCTGCCTTGGTCAGATAGGCTTCTCTTTGCAGGGGGCAGCAGTTAATATACAGATCCGCAGCTGACCTAAATGCTGAGTGGCTGCTGAGAGGTCCAGCCTGCACTACATACCTATAGTGTTCCCTTCCAAGCTTAGGGAAAATGGCAGAAGAGGACGCAGAAAGAATGTTAAGAGCCCGGGCTGGAGAGATGGCTCAGCCGTTAAAGGCTAGGCTCACAACCAAAAATGTAAGAATGTAAGAGCCCGAGGATGGTCAAAGGGTTGTAAATACTATCTCTTGAACATACATAGATGTCATAACATGAAATCATGTCACTCATGAGATCACGGCAGCTGTGATTACCCCAAGACATGCACAAGACAGGGAGCTACTCATCATGAATGGGGGAGGGGCTGATGAGGCTCCAACCTGCTCCAGCCATCTGTAGGCAGTCCAGTCATTGGCTACTCCAGCACAAGGAGTCATTTTCCTCGGTGCTATACCCATTGGTTTTTGTGCCCATGTTCCGGTAAAGCTGCAATCCATTCTCGTGCAAGCTACACTACTTAAACTCAGCATGTTAACAACAACAACAGCAAAGACGGGAATGTAAGAGGCAAACTTGTAGCAGAAAAAAGAGGTTCAACAGAAGGAGGGAGATAAGAGAGGGGATAATGGTGGTTTCACATTATTAAAATATATTACATATATGCTTGAAATTGTGAAAGAATAATAATCCCAAAATTCTTGCAAAAATTAGATAAAAGGGCATATGAACTAGAATCCTTTTCTGCTAAGAAAAAAAAAAAAAAACCTCAAAGCAGCTTTTTCTCAACTCTGACTATACCATTTGATCATCTTAAGAGCTTTAAAATAAAAGCTCAAAACCACGCCCCATCCAAGGCCACCAATGGGACCCAGACCTATGGCCTCAACTGGGAGGTTATTAAAAATGAAAATTCATATGCTTCACCTCAGATCCACAGCATCAGAAGCTCTGTGTTGGGAGTGGCTGTCTCTTCCCAGGTGGTACATGGCTAAGCTCTCTGGCCACTGGTCTAGGACATTCCACAGCCCAGTAAATGAGTTCATTGTGGACTGGTACAGGGCAGCAGAGAGGACTCACTCACCCCTCCAATAGCAATGAACTTGCTTCCAGGGCACTTCAGGGATGTCATGCATATCGCTGTAGGCGTTAGAATAACTTGGCAGTCTCTTTGAGTTACTCTTTGGCAATATACCAAAAAGTTTAAGTCTATTTCCTTAACTCATCAGTTTCTTTTCTAGGAACCTACTCTACTGAAATATTTTACATATGCATAATATATACATCTGTATGAATGCATAGGATATAATTATTCAGATTGTGTATAATCAGGTTTGAAATTAGTGAGATCTAGTTAAATAGGTGTTAGGTATACTTAATATGCAGTTTGGATTTTTTTTTAAGAATGTAGCCTATCTCCAAGGCTTGGCATGCTAAGAAATACAACATCCGTACATAGGACAGTAGCACAGTTCAGTAAAGCATGCACAGACAGGAGTCCAGATGGTTGGGCTCAAATCCCAGCTCTATAACTTATGAACTGCAAATTCAGACAAGTAACCTAACCTTGAATTTTGCAGGTTGAGGACAGTCACATGAAGGCCAATCTCAGGGTTAAACCATGAATAAATGAATGTAGAAGAACCCAACATATAGCATGGGTTACTGAAAATCTTAATGTATTCAAAATATACTGATGACTGAAAAGTAAATGGTACAGAAAATGTATAATTTGGGTAATATAGTCCTATAAATATGTATGTGGGAAATCTCAATAAGGCTGTGGAAATGAAAAAAAAATTCTTGGGAGAGTGCCTTCCTTATAATAAGTGGATCAAAGGTGTGGCCCTATTTTTACTTTTAGAATTAATTCAATACAATAACATCTACAGTACTTTTTTTTTTTCCAGAGTATTAAAACTTTGAAAGTCAAACATGGATGAGAACATGAAAAATGTCAAGGCTCTCCACCCAGGGAAGATAGCTTTGCCCTGAAGCCAGGCTCTACCCCAAGCCCTTGCTTTGGTTGCATGCCCAGCTGACAGTACCCTGAAGGTCCTGGTTCTGCCTCCTCAGAGTCTCCTGGGCTTCGGTGCTCTCCTCACAGGTTTGCCTGAGTGTGAGCACCTCAGAGCTGAGGGCCCGGGCCTCCGTCTGAGAGGCCTGCAGCAGCACCTGGGCCTCCTCCTGCTTCTGCTTGGAGGCAGCCAGAGCCTCCTCAGAGTGCTGCTGCTTCCGCTCCAAGGCAGCTGCCACAGAGCGCGCCTTTGCCAGGTCAGAAAGGGCGTCCCCCAGCTCCAGCTGCAGCCTGTGCCTGGCCCTCTCCAGGGAGGCATTCCTGGCATTGGACACCTCCATGGCTTCTGCAGCCTCCTGCAGTCTAATCGCCAGCTTCTTCCTGAGGAGAGAGCCAAAGGGTACAGTGAGTGAAACCAACACTGGGCAGCCTGTGCCTCTGGCTTAAGCATCAAAGCAGTCAGTGTCTTGTTGGCAGAGCGGGCTTCCTGCTGACCCCAGCCTCTGGCTCCTGTGTCCACATGGATGCTACTCCTCCCTCTTTACCAGCCTGGATCTGGAACTCGGACTCTCTTTAAATTCCTATAAAGAAAGATTTGCTTACCCTAACACTTTTATAAAGATATTATGAAACAGATCCTTATATTTAGATGTAAAGATATCACTGACATTTCAAAAGAAACAGGAAAAAGAAGTTTGCTTTGAACATTTTGATACAGTCCCTAAACGGTTCCTTGAATGTGTCTTCCGGAGAACTCTCTTGTTCTCTCCAGCTCAGCCTCTTTCTGAGTGCTTCCCAGATCTTACAATTCCCTCTTCTCTTCCTTAGCGGCTTGAATGGCCATATTTGCGTTCAGCCCAGATCCACCTACCGCAGGGCTCCTTTCACAGACTTTGCTGTCTCAGCCTCCCCGACACCTTCCGTATTAGAGGGATGTGGTCAGTGGTGTGGACTTCCTCTGTCCATGTAGTGTAAGGGTCTTGGGAAGTCCGGTGCATGGACTGTGTTTTCCTGCCTACATGTCCTACAGAAATTCAGCTGCACCATTTGTACCACTCAACTAGCCCCTAACCCCAAAGCGGTGTGATAGGGCTCCCCGTGTGTGGGATGCTAAAACAATCTATCTGTGCATGTTATCTAGAAGGCCCTGAGCTCCGCTCCTTCCTTGTTCTCTGGCTTTATAACATCACACTTCAGTGTACTTTTTTATTTTATTTTATTGTATATAATTTACTCACTTTATATCCTAATTGTAGCCCCCTCCCTCATCTCTTCTGGATCCCATCCTCCTTCCCTCTTCCTTCCCATCACTGTCCCCTAGTTCACTGAAAGAGGGAGGCCTCCTCTCCTACTATCTGACCCTATCCCATCAAGCCTCATCAAGACTGTCTGGAGCCTCTACCTCTGTGGCCTGTCAAGGCCAAATCACCAGGGGGAGGTGATCAAAGAGCAGGCAACTGAGTTCATGCCGGTGACTGCCACTGCTCCCCTTACTAGGGTTCCCATATGGAGACTGAGCTGCCTAAGGGCTACATTTGAGCAGGTGGTCTAGGTCTCTCCAGCCATGGTCTTTGGTCTTTGACACAGGCCTCACCCCCACCCCCTGGGCCCAGAATTTTTGGCTTTCTTGGTGTCCTCGTCGAGTTCCTGTCCTCTCAGAGTCCTTTCCTTCCTTTTCTTCTTCCTTAAGACTCCCTGTGCTCTGCCCCAAGTTTGGCTGTGAGTCTCTGTAGCTGCTTTGATCCCCTGCTGGGTAGAGTCTTTCAGAGGACATCTATGGTAAGTTCCCACCCTGTTCCCTTTCTTCCGGTATCTATCCTGTTTTCCCTTCTGAATGAGGATTAAGCATCCTCCCTAGGGTCCTCCTTGTTTAGCTTAAGTCTGTAAATTTTAGTATGTTTATCCTATATTATATGCTTAATAAGTGCTTATAAGTGAGTGTATATCATAAGTGTCTTTCTGCTTCTAGGTTACCTCACTCAGGATGATCTTTTCTAATCAAGAAATTTGCAGGCAAATTGACACACTTTCTCATAAGAAATTCTGGTGCTTACACCAGCCTAAAAGAGTAGGATGCTAAAATCATATGTATTTTAACTACACCTATAGTGACTGGCACCATAAAAGTGATCTGGTTTGGGTGACTAACTATGCTGGTTGTCCCAAGACTGAGGGTTTTCACTGGAGACATTTAACATATATTTGTCTGGGAAATTTTATCATAAACTGGACACACTAATTGCTAGCATTTCATTGATAATTTGCTCTTTGTTTGAAAGCAACTACTACTGTTTTGTGCCATAACTTTCCAACAACATGTACTTACTCAACTGCCTAGCTTTTATAAAGAAATATGAGAGATTAAGAAACTAAAAACATTGTTGTCAGAGCACAACCACGCAATAGGCTCAGGAGAGGATCTTTCACTCTCCAGCTGAAAATCACAGGACTTCTCACTTCTCTATAGCTGTTTGCCTCCCTGGGGTGATTAGGAGGAAAAGTGTGATACAGTAAAAGCATATTTATATAATATTCAAATAATATAAAAACAAAACTATTCAAATATTACCATGCTACCTAGTATTTTTTCTTTGTCACCTACCACCAAACCAATGACAACAAATGTGTGATTAAAATGCATTATTTACATTATCTATCTGCATTCTTAATTCTTTCCTTTCTTTCTACCTAACAAAAAAACACAACTGTCAACTAGAATGATAAGTAGAAACTTTCCATTGAAATTTTCAGTCACTAAAAAGAAAAATAAAAAAAGCTTATTTAGAACTGAGTGGCAGATTGGATATAAAGGGGTGTTTCTGGTCAATGCTCCATTTTTCTGGGGTCCAGGATTTTGTAAACCCCTAGTGTTGGTATTTTTAGCATCTGTCATTCCTATGCCCTTCTTGAGCTTCTGTGGATGGAGGTGGCTCATTTGGTTTCCTGCTGGGACACAGCATACCAGCTGTTCTGTAAGTACACAACATCCCCATTCACAGTTCAGGTAAGGAACTGAACATTATTTCAGGTTGAAGCCTAAAAGAATTGTATTGGTCATTCTTGGATATTTGCCAAGATATCAAATATTGTTCTATTAAGTAAACCTTTAATGGCTGTAACCTGTAGAGTCAGTTTTATATGTTCTCTCAAACACACATTCACTCAATCCATAGGCCAATAAGCATGTCAGTTCTACTCTTTGGTGCTGGATCTTGGACTATCTGGCTTCCTTGCTCTTAAAGATTCTGAGAATAGCTTTCTAAACTATTGTGTGTCATTAGCTATAAAGCTGAAAGTCTATTTTTAGGAGTGTTCCAAGGATGAATTCTTTAAAAGGAGCCTTTGTCCCATAAGACAAAGAATATATATGAGAATAAAGGTTAACATGTTTCCAGTTGTCCCTTCTCCACAGAATAATTGATAGTCTCCAAATCTTATACCAAAGACCAAGTACCTCTAATGATGGACACACATACATAAACGAAATCAGTCATTTGTTGCAGTAAATAAAGTATAGGTTTACAAGTGCTAGTGACCCAAAATTTTTAAAGCATAACTCAAAGTCCCAATCTTCTAGAAAGATTTTATTATGCTCTGAGAAAGCGCCTTTTTCTTTATCTAAGACATTTTAGTAGTCTCAATCAATTATAAAATATTATAATATTTTAGCCCCTCTAGACTACATGCTTCTCTCCAGAAGTAACTGTTTCATCTTTTGTCTTGGACTTATTAAAAAAAAACTCTGGAAGGATTTGTTAAACACACAGGATGAGGAGACACTGTCATTACTCTCATTCTCTTATGTGTGACCAATTGAAGGTTGAGAAAGCCTTGACCTACTCACTTGGCTTCCTCCAAGTCTTCAGTTCTCTGGATAGCATCATGTTCATACTTTGTTCTCCACTGCACTGTTTCCTTGTTGCCTTTGGATAGAGCCTGGTGCAGCTCAGCCTTGATCTCTTGTTCTTCTTCATACTGTTCTCGTAGAAGGTCATAGTCATGCTTGGCTGACTGCAGGGCATGGGCCAGGGCACTCTGAGACTGTAAAAGGCATACTTTTAAAAACAGGCACGTTTTACCATTAGCAATGTGATCTTTGGAAGTGACATACTCTTTTCAAGTAAAGCTAACACTACCTATAAAATTCAAGTTGAACATTTCCTTAGCATTTCCCAGCAAGGAAATGCTAAGGAAAGACTTTGGGAAAAGACAAAAAGGACAGTTATATAACCTGCCATTAAGACAGGAAATACATTTATATTTAAGGAAATGGCAGCCTGACTGCGTGAATTTCAGTAGAAGAAATGCTTAGAATATACTGGGAAACATAAAGGAGCACTCATTATTATTTAGGTACTATGATTTATATTTAACAATACATCAGTCGGATTTTGTTTAAACCAGAAGAGTAAGATTTAGTCTATCCCTTTCATTCTACTTATCAAAAAATAAAATTCTAATGTTTACATTTAGAAAATGATAGCATTATAGTACTTTCTGTATTTGTTGGAAGACAGAGTTGATTTTTTTAAGTTGTTTTTGTTGTTGTTTTGTTTTTGAGACAAGGTTTCTCTGTGTAATAGCTCTGGCTGTCCTGTATTCACTCTGTAGACCAGGCTGGCCTCGAACTCACAAAGATCTGCCTGCCTCTGCTTCCTGAGTGCTGGGATTACAGGCATGCACCACCACGCCTGGCTGATTTTAAGGAACATTTTTTATCACTTAAATGGTTGTTTGGTTAATGAAATGACATCATACTCAGGAGATCACCATAGGTCTTTTTGACAAAGTTGAAAAACAAAGAAAAACCAAAGGCCACCATCTTAGACAGGTGCCTGTCTGTGAGTATATGCCTAATGGCATCCTCAGCCACATATCCCTAGAAGGGGAACAAAGAGCAGTAAGAATGAGGATAGAAGTTTAAAAAATGCACAAGATTTATGCAATATCATTGACAATATTCAAACTGTGGAAATTTCATAAGCACAGGGTGTGGAGGATACGAGATTATCTGTGGAATCTCACCAGTCTTGGAAAAGATAAAGATAACAGACACCAGGTTCTAAGAGTTCTGATAGACCCCCAAATAGTTTTGACCAATAAAAGTCTACACCATGATATTATACTCAACTAAGTTAGAAATCCAAGTCAAAGAGAGAGCTATAAAACTAGAGAAGCAGTACTAATTCACATGTAAAGGAACTCCAAAAAAACTAACAGCAGATCTGGGCAGAAACTTTCCAAGCCAGGAGGGCATAATCAAGTTCTAAGAGAAAAGTATCATTCAACAATGAAAGAGAAATAAAGACAATCCGGGACTCACCATTGTGAGTGAGACTGGTTTCATAAGAAGCATAGAGGATGGAAGGAAAAGTGCAAATCCACACAGTTAAGGGCAGTAAGTACCATTATAAAGGAACACATACACTGTTATAAGGTTGCTTTGTCTGGATAGAACATGACTGCTGCCATCTTGGAGCAGAGGAGCTATAATCACTGCCAGGAGCCTCTCTAGAGACCAGGCATATTAACATTATGTTGGAGAAAGAGAGAGCGTAAAGGCCCACGGGCTTATGAGGCTTGGCAGAATGGCAGGGGCCATGATCCCATTTGTGAGAGCCTCACAATACTCGTCTCCTTCTCAAGGTTATAAAGAAGGTGGAAAGATGACTCGAGGTGGGGAGTTTTTGGTGTGTAGAGGTAGGATTTTTCAATGGTACAGCTTTTTGTGAGTGCTTCATGCATTGGGAGTCTTCAGTCGTGTAGTCACCCAGAAGTCTCCCAGGGGTCTTTCTGGTAGTATCTTCCAGTCACCCACGTTCCTGTGGGTAATCCCAATAAACTCATTGGTCTACCATACCGGACCTGGAAGAAATCTTTTCTTTGATATGTTGGTACCCTCTCTATCTATGGTGAAGAGATGTTTCTTTACTTATTCCCAGGGAAAAATAATGTGGCATGTACATATAATAGAAACCTGTAACGCAACTGTATAAATAATGATAAAAGAAGAATCAAACTTTATCATGACAGAAAATCACTAAACCGTAAATGTAAACCAAAAGAGAGATGGGAAGGAATAAAGAATATATAAAACAATCAGAAAAAAAATAGTAAATTCTTACACATCCATATGGTGAAACTCACTGGAAATATACCACTGCTTGGTGGACAATTAAATGCTTGACCCTTGACGACCTTCAGTTCAAGTAAGAACTGTGGTAGAAACACACACTTCTCTTGTCCTAAATCTGATGAACTACAGATATAATTTTAATGATAAAGAGAATTCTTTAGTTATCAGAGGTCTTCCTGGCACAAAGAAGGACTAACCTTTGACTTTGCCCACTACAACTAGAGTGCTTGTCCCTTTATCTTTCTCAAGAGAAAATACTGAGGCTCACCGGCCAAGCATTATTTTGTTGCTGTTTTAAACAAATACCATGTGACTGGAGAAAAAATGATTGTCACATTACCCTAGTCTCCTCCTCTAGTTGCCCTCTCAGTTCTTCAATCTGCCGAGTGAAGTTGCTCTTTTCCCTGGAAAGCTGGCTTATCAGAGCTTCCTTTTCTTCCAATTTTTTAAAGCACTCACCTAGGGAAAGATTTCACAGTATAAATTAATCATTGTCCTTCTCAGTGATTGCCATGCCTGCCTATTGACTTTCAGGACCACCACAAGGACTCCTACCCAAATACTGTTTATATTAAGGGAAGGCCTAAGAGGTCCCATACAGGTAAACCAGGACAATGAGCCATTTCTAGACACAGAAGAAAGCACTCCCTCCCGCCAAAAAAAACCACCTGATCTTTAGCAGTGAGTATGAGCCTCTTGGGTTGGAGAATGATTCCAGGGGAGGCAGTAGCATGTCCACTCACCACTCTCGCTCTGTAGCATTGCCTTCTGTGCTGTCAGGTCATTTGCCAGCTGAGTCACCTCATCCAGTTTAGCGTTTGCTTCACTCAAGCGCCTTTCGTACTGACCACAGACTTTCTCAGCATTTGCCTGTGATTTGCAAAAGAAGGGTTTGTCTTAGCAGAAAAAGTCCACACTAAATTACATAGTTACTATAATTACTAAGTTACAAAGGGACGGTGGTGATGCTCTGTTCTGGGACCTATATGATTTCTTCTGTTTCTGGAATGAAAAACACAGCCAGCATCAGGAAAATGTATCCTTTAAATTAAGCACATTGAAAAAAAAATAAATCTTCTCAGATTCAAATGCAACTCCCTAAATTTTGGGAGTCTCTCTAGAATTCTACAGTCTTCTAGAGAAGGCAGTATGTCACAAACCAGTGTAGTACCAGATAAAATCATTTCATGTTGCTATAATAAATATTTAGCTTTCTCTTTCACTAAAATATGTTTCTCGGGGGTAAATTTTCTGCTTGATCTCAGATTCATGATGTGTGGAATAAAGTTTAAATTTATTAGAAGGGGAAAAGATGGCTAGGGAGGAAACACGTGTAGAAGGAAATCTGGAGGGATGAGCAAGGTTCACAAAAGAGAACAGACAGATTTGAGCTCCAACAGCTTAGTACAAAATCTTCTTAAGAAACTGTACCCCTTATCAAGAGGGTTGAGGCTTGACAATGCTACTAACATTTCATTTTCAAAGTTTAGCTTCTCTGAATTGGCTTTTCATGCTTAGAGGAAGGGATATGTTAGTCTTTCTACTTCTCCCTGATTTAAGTAACCAGCCTAGTCACAAAGTTTGTGCAAGTTATTTTGACTCTCAAGGTCCTCAGAGAGGAGTAAATGCAAGATTGGAGTGGGGTAACTACTTGAGAATTAATTGCAGTTTGTACTCTCATTATCTATGTGAGCAGAAGTGACATAGGATGTTGATGAGCTATGTGGTATGTAGACTTTACATTGCCTGCTGCTTGCATGCCAATGTTCTTATCTTCTCCCATCCCATATGTGATTCAAACCAACAATTCAACAGGCACTCATTGCTGATAGCCACACATTGTTAACAATATAGGCACATAAAGTACAAGAAGAATGGGGATGTCATGATATACACTTTAAATTTAAAGTGTGTTTTGGAGAGCTTTGAAGTACTGAAAGAATTGCAAGGGCTTTGCTGCAGCTGTGAATTTCCATTCTGCACAATTATAAAGCTCAGTAAAGCTACCTGGGAAGGGCACCCACCATGACTTTAGAACTGTTGCAATTTCAAAGCCCTTCTGAACTACAGAGTTTGTTTAGTCAGTCCAGGGAAACTTGATGAGGCCCTGTCTCAAAATTTAGAAAATATCAAGATGGCTGAACCTATAATTCAGCATTGGAGTACTTCCTTCCTGCGTGAAAGACAAGGTTCAATGCCCCCAATATTGCAAAAGAAAAACTTGTTCCTTTCATTAGCAAACATTTCTAGTCTCATTCTAATGCTTCTCTGCTTCCCCCTCCCCTGCTACTTCCATATCGAGATGTCTGTAGGGAGGCTTAGAAAAGTCTACCTTAGCTCTGGCCATCTGATCAGCACGGGTCAGGAGGTCATCCACTTGTAGCTGGAGGTCACTCTTGTCTTGCTCTAGCACCTGCCTGATATGCTGTAAGTGTTCTACTTGGCCCTCAAGCTCAGCGAGGGTCTCTGCGTGTCTCTTTTTCAAAGAGGCAGAGGTTGCCTCAAAGTACCGTGTGGTCTCTTCCATGTCATGATGAAGCTTCTGAAATCTGGCTTCCTGTTGCTTCGTTATCTCCATCTGAGTCAGACTGGTGCCCCCTGCCTCCTCCAGCCTCTCACTCAGATCTTCTAGGTCTTGGGTGAGCTCAGCTCTCTCTCTTTCCACCTTAGCTCTAGTGGTCCTTTCATTTTCAAGTTCCTCTTTCAGGTTTAGTATATGAGTCTGGAAGAATAAATGATTTTGACATGCAATAATTACTTGTTACATATTTCTATATGCAACAAGGCTATTACATTCATTTCGGTCTCAACTTAAAAGACAAACATGAAAATTTTTCATTCCTAATTTATAACTAAAGGAAATTGAACACCAGAAATTAAGTAATTTTTTTTCTCCAAATCAATACCAAGAAGCATAATTACAATTTTCAGTTCTTCTGTATCCCCCAGCCTTACAGTATAGACAACATCATTAAATTATACACATGAAGAGAGAGTCTTACCAAAAGAGCCCCCTCTCAAAAAAAAAAAAAAAAGAAAGAAAAGGTATACATTTACGTGGGTAAGGCTATAGAAAGGATCAGGGAGAAAGGGAAACTGATCAGAATATATCGGATAAATAATCTATTTTCAATAAAAAAGAAACAGGCTTCTCATAAAAATAACACTTAAAAAAAGAACTACTTTCATGTGTCAAGAACAAATTTTAAAGGAAGCTTATAAAAACATGGCAAAGTGGCTCATATGTGCCAAAAAAAACCTTTCTATTTGCTTA
This sequence comes from Psammomys obesus, assembly GCF_907164565.1. Taxonomy (NCBI): domain Eukaryota; kingdom Metazoa; phylum Chordata; class Mammalia; order Rodentia; family Muridae; genus Psammomys; species Psammomys obesus. The sequence continues at coordinate 3,326,887 of NW_026585689.1, read as the reverse complement.
TCCATCTTAATAATTACAGACTTCAAAATTCTGTCCACAGAACAAACACCCAATTCAAGCAACTTGCCCTTAAGAAACAGTAGCTACTCATGTCGGGTGAAGTTGGTCAACTGGCTTCTTTGTCTTCAGATTCCAAGTAGTAGATTTGCAGTGGCGAATGGGAACTGGTGGAGGTTACCATTAGTAGTAGTCATGTTACCTTTAGTAGTCCTTACTAAGTTAACTTACTGAAGTTAACAGTGATCTGAGATACTAGCACAGGCAGGGTTATTAGCAAAAGGAAAGTTTTGATAGAAGACTCAGAACTCCAGACCCTCCAGTGCAGAGATGAAAAGTTCTGGTAATCTTCATAGAGTCATTGTCTTCATTGCAGTGAAGCCAATGATGTTCACTGATAATGTCTTAAGAAATTAGGCAAGGGTTAGGGGAGAAGGAAAGACTATGTAAAAGTGTTTCCTTTAAATTAAATAAAATGGCCTAAAGAAAGTTATGCAATGGGCGTTAAGGAGCATTAAATTGGCACTTCCTGTAGCCAGTGGAGGGATGGGGACACCAACCCACACACACACAAAAAGCTTCTACCCAAAATGTGTCTTGTCTACAAGAAGTATAGGGGCAAAGATGGAACAGAGAATGGCAAAGCAGTGACTGGCCCAGCCTGAGACCCAAGGCCAATCACTGTCACTATTAATGATACTCTGCTATGCTTGCTGACAGGAGCCTAGCATATCTGTCTTCTGACAGCCTTTGTCTGGCAGCTGATGGAGACAGATGCAGAGACCCAAGGCCAAGAAATGGGCAAAGCTCGGGGAGTGCTGTGGAAGAGTGGGAGGAAGGATAGAGGGAGATGGAGGGGTCAAAGACACCAGAAGAAGATCTACAGAATAAGTTAACCTGGGTCTGTCAGGACTGACAGAGACTGAGCCACCAACCAAAGAGCTTACATGAACAGAACCTAGGCCCCCTATACATATGAGCAAGTATGCAGCTTGGTTGTCATGTGGGTCCTCTAACAATAGGAGTAGGGGCTGTCTGAATTTGTTACCTACAACTGGGTCACCTTCCCCTAGCTGGGCTGCCTTGTCACTCCTTGGTGGGAGAAGACGTGCTTAGTTAGTCCTGCAGTGACTTCAGATTCCAGTGACCTGGTATTAACTGGGGACCTCCCCTTCTCTGGGAGGAAGGTGATGGGAGGGGGAGAATAAAGGTGTGGGGTGGAACTGAGAGGACAGGAGGGAGCGGGCTAGGATGAGGATATTAAGGATGAAAAAAGGAAAGGTATTTCTCTAGGTCTATGCCAGCTTAGTCCACCAGTTTTGTATACAAGGTATCTTGGGATATGTGCTTAAAACATTTTAATTTCTACCTACGAGTAAATGTGGTTCCTGACAACTGGTTATTGAATCTGAAATATTTATCTCAAATAATACTAAATAATACTGTGCTTGGTTCAGAAACATCGGCGAACTTCCACATAAGTAATCTTTAGAGAGTCATTAGGCACAAAACTTTTTCTTTTGGATAAATTGCAAGTGTTGTTTTATTTTGGGTAAAGTCAAGTGTCCTTTGAAGATAAGTTCAGAAAGCATGATGCTTAATGTTGTTTCTGAAAATAAAGCACATTCACAAGGAATGAGACTAATTTTCTTATTGGGCTTAAACTATTCCAGAAGATAAGCACCAACATGGGGCATCATTGAGATGTTAATGCAACAACAACAAAAACATCTATATGGATGTATGCGCAACACCATGTATGCATATGTGTATAGCCATAATAGTGCTTTTAATTGCCTTCTAACATGGTGATGCAGTGCAAAATAGCCACTTAGTCTAAAACTTCCAAATTGCCATCCACTATGAAATAATGCTTTGGGTTTATGAATAGCTATATCGTCTGCTGAATTTTAAATTAATTGCTTTCTAACCATAAATGTTAGAACACTAAACTAGTGACACAGCGGGTCATGTACTGTTCTTCCCACATAAACATATTGTTGCATTTAATAATTTGAGCTCAGTGGTGTCAAGATTAATGTGTTAAAAATTATGCACTCTAGATTTAGCACAATTCCTAGTCCACAGCAAAAGTTCAAAGAACAAGCTACTTGTTATTATTCTCAGGAGAAAGGAATTTAAGCTTAAGAAGGAATTACCCCTCCGGGGTCACACATTTGTGGGATTCCATTTACCTTCTTAACTGCTGCCCTTTACTCCCTCTTCCTACAGCTGGCTACAGGCACGGGTTGTGGGAGTGCCACCCATCACTCATGGCTCTAAATGCTGCTGTACAGAGTTGTCTGATAATTGGTTACCTGAAGCTCTTTCACCATCTTCTGAAGCTGAGACACCCGGTCCTTCTCATTCTCCACCTTTGAATTCATCTGACCCATTTCTCGTTCTTTCCTGTTTAGAAAAATGTGACGAAGACAATCTATCAGAATAATAACACATATTTAAATACTTTAGAATTATAGAGTAGCATATGCATTTTTACTGTAAAACTACAACCATTACCTCTGCCCCTGAAGTCTTCATGATTGTTACACAATCCTTGTTCTCTCTCTCAAAAACCATGATCACATGTTTGGTATGCATCCTTCTAAACTTAAGTACTCAACAAATGGTGTGTGTGCATGTGTGCGTGCTCACGAGTGTGCATGGAAATAGTAAAAATATTTTCATTTTCTCTATTGTAGAATCTGCATTATTGTATGAATTTTATGTATAGATATATAGCATAATCTGACCCAAATAATATAAGGGACATGCTTCTACACTTTTTCTGCACAGAGCTTGCTTTACAATAAGCCTATAACCCATAGTCAACATTTCCAAACTCTGGCCTACAGCCTGCTAAGGCATGGAGTCTAATCTTCAGTTTGCCAGACTGACACAATTTTCAGCACTGACTGAAAAGGGAACCCTGTCATCATCTCCTAGCATGCTATTCCATTACATTGTTAAGGTTACCCCAGATACATGTAAAGTGTAATAAAGTAGGAGCATGCTTGAGGCCAAGGCATGCAGGCAAAGAAAGTCAGAATCTCAAAGTTGCTCCCTTGCCTATTTTTTTTTAAACTATGGACCCCAACTTTGGTATGTTCTCAGTTTTAACCTTGCTTTTGGAACTCACTTTTGCTTCTTTTATTTAGTAGAATCTAAATCTTTAAGCATTATTAAAAAAAAAAACTCTAGCAAACAAAAGACAAAAGATACAAAATGTTAAACTGTATTTCACCAGCCAGCAGTTCTAAACAGGAGGCCACCTTCCCACCAGATCCACATGGGTGCAAAGAATGCGAGGAAACTGATGGAAACTTTTCGTAAATTTTGTCCCTTCATGTAAGTATGACTTTAGGTTTTAAGAATCAATGTTTATATATTTTGCAAAAAAAATATATACCCAACATAAATATTAATGAAGGTGTATCTGACAAAGAAAAAAATATTATTTAAGTGGCCATACAGTTTTCGAGGCTTCATAAAAACAGTCAGGTTTCTGCTGTGTTCATGTTGCTGTTGGTTTTATCATAAGTATAAGAAATAGGCCACTTTATATAGACTCATATTTTCATAATTCACCTCTCATATGCCTTATTCCTTCCAACATTCTCATCTTCTAAGTGGACGCTTTTATTATGTCCTCTAGATTGTGTCTTTACTCTATTTTTGCAACTGTGTAATAGAGTCTGTCTAACAAAAAAAATATCCCTTTCCCAAGCTTCTAGTCACCATCTCGGGTCTTGTGATATCTGGCCTAGAAACCTGACGCTGACATGAGAGCACTGCTTCTCCCCATACAGAGATTTTTCCCAGAATCCCTTGACAGTTGAACGATGCTCACTTCCTCAGCTGCTCTGCCAGCTGCTGCCGGCTGCTCTCCAGGTTCTCCATGCCCTCCTGGTTCATCTTTAATTCGCCCTCCAGCTTGCGCTGCTCCCTCTCACCCTTCATTCTGGCTTTCCTCTCCCGTTCAAGGTCAACTTCCAGCTGGCAAAAAAAAAAAAAAAAGAAGAAGAAGAAGAAGACTGCTTATCCAAATAAAAGAGTTTATATCTTAGCTAATAGGACGTGTTTACATTAACTACTTTCTTTCAGAAAAAAGAAAAATATGAGAAAAAAATTCTATAAATTATGCATAGAAGTATGAGTCTGAAGACCTGAGTTTGATCCTCAGGATCCATGAGCTAGAAGGAAAAAAATCAACTCTCATAAGTTACAGTCTGACCTGTACATGTGCACCATGCTTGACTGTACACCGCCACACACTACCACCAAATCAATCAATCAGTAAACATATGTTTGTTTGTTTGTTTGTTTGTTTGTTTGTTTGTTTGTTTGTTTGTGACAGGGATTCTCTGGGTAGCCTTGGCTGTGCTCGACCTCCTTTGTAGACCAGGCTGGCCTCGAACTGACATTGATCCACCTGCCTCTGCCTCCCCAAGTGCTGGGATTGCAGGTGTGTGCCACTGTGCCTGGCTATTAAACATAATTTTTAAGTTTAAAGAGTTAAATAAAAATTACACACATCAGTAAATTACAAAAACAAACAAAGAGAAATCAAAGATGGATGAACGTTCTACAGATTATAAATGATAAGATCTTTCCTAACATGGTAACCAATAGTGAGTGGCCAATTTGCCCATTTGATTGCTTCCTGGGAAAGTTGGCTCACTTCTTCACCTGGAAGCTCATGTCCTGGGTTGATATGTCTTATTTAATCATAGGTACTTCTTCAAAAGACTTCAGCATCAATCAGTCTCTGGGTAAGCGTCCATGAATATTCACAACCTACCTGGGACTCATAGAGCATGATGTTTTGCCCCCTACCCCTTTATGTTTCCCCTTTATACTTCTAGCCCATAATGATTGTTATATTCTAATGTTCTACAGAACTACTTAGAACATTCTAGCTCTCTTTGGGTTCATGTTGATAACAGTGATAGAGAATTTGGTTTAGTGGGAAGCTAAGAAACAATTAAAATATTACATTTGTTTGTTGGTCAGTTTTAACGATTTTTCATAACTACTAAAAATATATGAAATTTAAATTCTGTACAGAGGGTTGTTTCTTGAAGGTAGGTGTTTTTTTAAAAAGCTGTACTATAGAGCAACAGTAATAAAAGATGCATGACACTGGCATAGAAACAGAATGGTGGGGCAATGGAATCAAATTGAAGACTCAGAAATAAACCCACACACCTATGGATAGGTCATTTTTGACAAAGAAGCCAAAACCACACAATGAAAAAAAGATAGTATCTTCAACAAATGTGCTGGTCTAACTGGATGTCTACAGGTAGAAAAATGCAAATAGATCCATATTTATCACCCTGCACTAAACTAAAGTCCAAGTGGATCAAAGACCTCAACATAAAACCAGACATACTAAATCTGTTAGAAGAAAAAGTGGGAAGAGCCTAGAACTCATTGGCACAGGAGACAACTTTCTGAACAAAACACCAACAGCTCAGGCTCTAGGATCAATGATTAATTAATAAATGGGACCTCATGAAACTGAAAAGCTTCTGTAAAGCAAAGAACACTGTCAACAGACCAAACGACAGCCTACAGACTGGGAAAAGGTCTTTACCAACCCTATATCCAGCAGAGGGCTAACATACAGAATATATAAAGGACTCAAGAAATTAAACACCAACAAATAAATTATCCAATTAAAATGATATACAGAGCTAAACAGAATTCTTAAAAGAGGAATATCGAATGGTGGAGAAACACTTAAAGAAATGCTCAACATCCTTAGTCATCAGAGAAATGCAAATTAAAATGACTCTGAGATTCCATCTTACACCATCAGAATGGCTAAGATCAAAAACTCAAGTGACAACACATGCTGGAGAGGTTGTGGAGAAAAGGGACCCCTTCTCCATTGCTGGTGGGAATGTAAACTTGTACAACCACTTTGGAAATCAGTTTGGCACTTTCTCAGACAATTAGGAATAGTGCCACCTCAAGATCCAGCTATAGAACTCCTAGGTATATATCCAAAAGATGCTCAAGTATACTAGAAGGACATTTGCTCAACCATGTTCGTAGCAGCTTTATTTGTAGTAGCCAGAAGCTGGAAACAACCCAGATGTCCCTCAGCTGAGGAATGGATACAGAAATTGTGATACATTTACACAATGGAATTCTACTCAGCAATTAAAAACAAGGAAATCATGAAATTTGCAGGCAAATGGATGAAACTAGAAAAGATCCTTAGTGAGATAACCCAGAAACAGAAAGACATGCACGGTATATATTCATTTATACACAGATATTAGCCATATAATATAGAATAACCATACTACAAAACAGACCTGAAGAAGCTAAATAACAAGGGAGACCTTAGGGAGGATGCTTAATTCTCATTCAGAAGGGCAAACAGGATAGATACCAGAAGTGGTAGAAGAGAGGGAACAGGATTGAAACCTACCATAAATGTCCTTTAAAAGACTCTACCCAGCAGGGGATCAAAACAGATGCTGAGACTCATGGCCAGACTTTGGGCAGAGCACAGGGAGTCTTATGGAAGAAGAGGGGGAAAGAAGGACCCGAAGTGGACAGGAGCTCCACAAGCCAAAAAAATTCTGGACCCAGGGGTAGCCTGCAGAGATTGATGCACCAACCAAGAACCATGCATGGAAAGGATCTAGACCCCCTGCTCAGCTCAGTCTCCATGTGGATTCCCCAGTAAGAGAGAAGAGCAGTCTCTAACATGAACTCAGTTGCCTGTTCTTTGGTCACTTCCCCCTGGTGGGATGGCCTTGCCAGGCTACAGAGGAAGAGGATGCAGGCAGTTCTGATGAGACTTGATAGGTTAGGGTCAGATGGTAGGTAAGAAGGACTCACCCTTCCAGTGGACTAGAGGAGGAGGCTGGGGGAAAGAGGGAGGGAGGAGGTTATAATCAGAATATGAAGTAAATGAATTATGAAAAATAAAAAGTAAAAAAGTTCACTGTGTTACTGGGTTTTCATGGAACTCTTAGGATAAATTAACTAAGCAAAAATTAGAGATATATGTATGAAGACAGACTGCCAGCCAGCCAGCCAGCCAGCCCACTGCTGCTCACCGCATCAATTTGCTGGCCCAGCTTCAGATTGGCTTTGCTCATGTTGCTGAGTTTCTCTTCCTCTCTGTGCAGATGCTCCTGAGTCTGCTGCTGGGCCTCCTGAGCATCCTTCAGTGCTCTGGTAAGTTTGCTGACTTCCTCATTGAGAGAGTGCACCTCCTCAGTCAGGTTCCTGACCTGTAGGAAGACCGTATTAACTCCGTCACTAGAAAGTTGGTATAATACCAAGGACATCTCTCTTTCATAGTTCAAAATATTCAGGAGATATCTAATGTCATCAAGAGCCAAATCTCTAAATTTAATTTTTCCCTTACACACACACACACAAAAATGGGTCCTTCATTCACCATGGTCAGGACATAGACTATCTGATCACTAAGCCCCGATGTGTAAACTATTTTCAGAGCTTATTACAGTACAATAACAAATCATTAGTGTTAATTTAAACTTCTGTTGAGGATCTAAGGGAACCTGTGATATCACATCATGCCTCAGTGTCCACACAGTGTAGCAGCCTGAGAAGGGTTCCAGCACACAGCACAGATGAAGGTAGAAGTTTCCTATCTGTCCCACTGGGAGGCAACACAAAACTGCCAAGCACAGCTTCATCTTGGAGATTAGCTGCTTGTCAAAAGTTTCATTCAGACTCCCCACTAGTCAATCCACACATAAGCACACAAATTAAAGCCCACAGCTAAAGCAAAAAGCCAAAGTCTTTAACTGGAATTAAGGAGACGGCTTCAAGGCCACACTCAGAATCATTGCTAAAGCTGGGGATTTAGAAATATCCCAAATTATCTTTTAGCAAAGGGTATCATTTTCATTCTCATTCCAAAAGAACTGCTCAGAGGCCCGATGAAATCATTTTGCTCTATTAGATTCTAGGTGCAATAATAATTCATTTGGTACACTAAAGGGGTCTCACGTAGTCAAACAGGAAATCTGAGTACAAACAATACAGTTCATCAGGGCCTTTACTTTTTGCTGGTTCTGGTTCCCATCACTATAAATTTGCAGACAGTTGTGTTAATAAATAGAGCACTTCTGGTACCCAAGAATGAAGTCTTCCTAATAGTTGATTGTTATGCACTACTCTGTTGGAAGTACCTTGTGTTCTGCGGCACACTTCCCCTTCTCTGACTTCGCCAACATTGTTTCCAAGTCATAGATTTCCTTCTTCAACTCTGAACATTCATCTTCCAGTTTCCTCCCCCTGGCAGTCAGCTCAGAATTTATCTCCTCTTCTTCCTCCACATGCCCAGAGAGTTCCTTGACTCTGGCCTCTAGCTGCATCTTGGATTTAATCAACGACTCGCACTGCTCTTCAGAATTTTCCAGGGTCTCTTGTTTCTGCCATAAGGACAAGGAGAAAATTGTTGCCAAAAACTGGAAGTAATTTATTAGCTGGGCGACAATGCTGCTTAACTCATAGTGAAGAGATAATTTCCTGCCCAGGACTTTTACCTACCTTTCATAGGCAGCTGAAATAACATTTCCACATTTCTAACCCTGTTGTTGAAAAGTGAAGATGTGGCTCGTGCTTGGAAAAGCCTTCCATAGTTCAAGCCCATTTAGTAGATTAAACGACCTCTTCTAAGGCACTTAATAGAGAATTAGCATGCTTCCAAAAGCAAATAATGCGCTATATAAATCAAAGCACCTAGAAGAACTGTTGTGGGCACATAGACTGACAACTGCCTAGAGTATTATCTAAGAATATATCAGAATATTATCTTAGTATATATATATAATGTTAATTTTTATTTTTTAATATTAATCACAGGTTATTTACTTTGTATCCCAGCCATAGGTCCCTCCCCTCATTCCCTCCCAATCCCACCCTCCCACCCTCATCTCTTCCCTGCCCCTTTCCAAGTCCACTGCTACTGCTAAAGGAGGTCCTCCTCCCCTTCTATTTGACCCTAGCTTATCAGGTATCTTCAGGACTGGCTGCAATGTCCTCCTCTGTGGCCTAGCAAGGCTGTTCCTCCCTCGGGGGCGGGGGGAGAAAATATATATATCTAACGGAGAATATTATTCTGTTCTCATACAATATAATATTTATAACATCATTACAAATGCCCTGATGTATTTGTTTAGTGTATATTTCTATAAACTCAGCTAAGCAATACATTTTTATGCATAGGCTGGATTTAGAACTCATAAATTTATTTACAAGACATTAACCTTCACTATTAATTCCAACTTAAATTTTGTTTCAATAATTCTGTCAGCAGCAAATTCCACAAGTTATACACATAGAACATAAGTCCTGGTTATTTTTTACTCTCTTAAATGTACTGTCTCCAACTATCACTGTTTCCCATTATCCTTACGTTGTATATCAAGTAAAGATGAAAAGGCTGCTGGAAAGTTCTATGGATACTCTTAGGGGGAGAAAAGTCACTAACAGTATTGCCCAGCTCTGACCACAAACAGCTGTAATAGTGACTGGTCTGGAAAGCTAGACCCAAAATGGTACAATCGTGGCACAAATGTTATGAGAATAACCAACCAGTTTCTGGTTTGATTTCAAGCCACCAGATGGAACCCACACCTGTACCATTAACTAGACCAAAAACCTGTTGCTGGCCAGATCATGGACTCTGTAGGAAAGCCTAGTAATATTATTATTTTGCTAAATGGATGTAGTAATAAACTCCCTCCTTAAGTTCTTATCTATTACCCATAAATTAGTGTATCCCTCAACCTTCATCAGAGAAACTTCTTTCGGTAGATTTTGGTTAACACAGAAACCTACAACTGGTCAACATTCAGAGAATAAGAGACTGGAGTGCTCAGCTATAAATGAGACATCTATATCACATCCCTCCAAGGCCCAGGGATCATCATGGAAGAGAGGGAGGAAAGATGGTAAGACTTAGGGGGTATAGACATCTGGGAAATAACAGTATTGCTAGATGTGACAACACAGTCGCACACATGAACTCACACCAACTGGGACTACACAAGATCAAGTTTGCCAAACTCTCAGCAAGCACCATGGAGGGGCTCATAAAGTCACAACCACAACTGAAGGATTATTGGCAACTGAGTTACAGATAATCAGTTTTCTTCAGGGATGCAGACCCGAAAGGCTACCGTGAACCAGGATATGGTCACCCACCCATGCACATACAGAGAGGGAGAGCCTGCAAGGAAGACTGAAGCAGGGAGGGGAAAGCGATGTTAGTATAGGGAAGGAATTGGATGGGAAGAATGGGACAATGGATTTGATTCAAACACATTATAAGTATGCATAAATTTAAAATATGTTTTTAAATGAAGAAGCTCTTTCCTGTAGGTCACCTTTTATGAATTCAAAACCCTCTAATTTATCTTCTTTTCATCTAAAATTAAAGACTCTGCTTGTTGAGAAAGTTCTCACATGGTGTGGCTCTTATTACACCATAACTTCACATAAATATTACTGTAGTTTGGATCTTGTTTGCCTCACAAAGGCTTAAGCCATGGATGAAATTATTGGGAGGTATCACAGCTAGCATTATCTGTCAACAAAAGCCTAAAATCATGTGGGGGAAGAAAAACGCTCAGTTGAAGAATTGCCTTCATCAGATTGGCCTGTGGCAATAACTGTTTTTATTGATTGTTGCTCATGTGAGATGGCTCAGACCACTCTGAGCAGTGCCACTTTGGGAAGGTGGGCCTGAAAAGTAGCCTAGGGGAATAAGAGTTGAGTCAGTGGTTAGGAGCACCTGTTGCTCGTGCAGAGGACCCACGTTCAATTCCCAGAACCCACATGACAGCTCAAAACTGGCTATAACTCCAGTACCAGGAGATCCAATGCCTTCATCTGTCTTTCATGTGCACCAGGCATGCATATAGGGCACATATATATGTGTAGGTAAAACACTCATAAAATCTAAAATAATTTTAGATGGGGTCCTGCTGTAGTGGACCTCATCATGTTTTTTGAAGAAAGGATTATGGAAGAATTTTGGAGAACTCAAAAGCCAAAAAGGTTTTTGAGTACTCAGAACAAGAAAAAAACCTTCACTCCCCCAAGTTGCTTTTGGTTTGCATCTCATAGCAATAGAGATGCAAACTAGGTAGGAGATAGTAGATAGAACTTCAGGTAGAGTCTAATGAAAGACTCTTAAGTCACTGAAGCCATTCCCCTTAAGGTAGATGATAAGCCCCATTTCTTCCTCTGTCTTTTGCTTCACAGCTTTACTTGAGTTCCTTGACACTTTCATCCAAACCCTCACCAGAAACTCAAAAGCCATGGGTCTCCTGAGCATTGACTAGAACCCCTAAAACTGTGAGCTAAAATAAACTTTTTCTATTTATAAATATTATCTCAGTTATTTCATTATAGCGAAAGTAAACCACTGTTATTATTTTTCATTTTTCATCTTCAGACCTCACTATGCATCCTAACTGAAATAACAGTTTGGCAAGTTTATTATCTCTCTATTTAAAGCACTAAAGTTGTGTCAGTTAAGATAAAAACCAGCATAAAGATAAAAATCTAGGTTTCTGAATTCTGTGTTACTCCTGTCTGAACAACTACAGCTAAACAAATAGGGCTCAAAAGGCACAAATAGAGAAAGAAAATAGTAACTCTAAAAGTTTGTTGAAGAATCAAAACATTAGGCCAATTTAGAAAAAAAAAAAAAAAAAAGGACACTTGGAAAAAGCCAAATTGGATCAGAGAATCTTCCAGTGTTTGGGAAATACTGAGAACACCTATCTGCTCTTCCCACCTCAGGCTGGCATGCCGGACAGCTGTTTTCTACCACTCGTTCAGCATGTGAACAAGCCCTAGACTTTTCAACTAACACTGAAGAAGGAGGGTGGTCAGCTGACCATTACTGGTCCCTTCCCTAAACATGTCAATGTTTATAGCAGTATAAAAATACAGAGAGTTTTTCTTCTGTGCATATTCTTTCACGTGGAACCATTGTAAATTGGTAAAAGGTTCACTTAATTCTGTTGTAATGTGAGTAAGTAACAGATTAAAAAAAATCCTTGTCCTTTTTACCACTTTGTCGATCTGTACTTTTTAAAAATTAATGATGATACAATATTGCATAGACTTCTCAACACATATTTATAGTTACAATATGACCTCATATCAGACTTTATGCTATTTCTCTGGAATTTGCTTCCGTATGTCTTCAATGCCACCCACAATGGCCTTTAAAAGGTTTCTCAACTTTTCGCTTACTATTCCCTTGCACAAGTTGAGCTCTTTTATCTCTCAAATTTCCCCAGGTTTCACAGACCATTTTCTACCTCTAAGACAGGAACTGCAAGTCCTAGCTACCTGAGTGCTAGGACTGCCCCATTCTCCTACTGTCTTTCCCTGAGGCAAAGAACTTTATCCCCTCTGGAACTATAAGCCAAAATGAACCTTTTCTCCCCAAAATTGCTCTTGGTCAGAGGTATTCTATTAAAGCAACAACGACAACAACAAAAAAGTAACTAATACAACAGGTCTCTTCTAAAGCTGTTACAAAAGGTGGTTTTCTTTTTCTTGATAGTATGGATCCTCAAGCGGATTTGGAATGGAAACCAGGGATTCCTAGTTTTAACAAGTGCGGCTGGCATACACTAAACTTCTAGAATAACGGTTCTGCTAAATACATTTCAGAAATGTCAGGTTTGGTATAAAGTGTTATTTGTGATACACTCCATTGAGTACATCTGCAAATAACATCCTAAAACAAAATAATAAATTGTCTCTTTCTGAAAGTAATAATTTTTATTTGTTTTCAGTGAGGTTTTTTTTTTTTTTTTTGTTTTGTTTTTGTTTTTAGTAGATTTAAGTAGCAAGGATGACAAAACAAACTTAAATAATTGTATTTGGACCCAGCATTATCTGGCCTAGCACTGTGCTTTGCAAAGAGTTTAATAAAAACAAAATTGCATGCCTGCCCTTGAGGGTATTTGAAGCCACAGCAATTCAGGGGACTATAGAGAAGGAATGTGAGAGGGAATTGGAAATGGTATATGGCCATCAGATTGAAATGAAGACTGATGAGCTGGAGTGGGAATTTAGAATCTAAAACGTACATGTTACAGGAGCTGAAGGAACCTCAGAATGAAAATAGCATGGCTTCTTTAAAATAGTGGCTCTTAGCTCTGGCAAAATCAAGATCATAAATTCAGGTTGTTTATTTTTTAGATTCACATATTCTCTACTTAATCAAAATATCTAGGAGTAAGACTGTAAGCATCTGTTCTTCATTTACTATTTACAGATGTGTTTGTTATAATACCAAGGTTGAGAAAAGATCATTAAAGAACGCAACTAATTAATGGCTTGGACTATAGAAGAGGAATCAGGAAGACAAAATTCAAGAAATACGTGTTGTATCATACAGAAAAAAAAACAAAAACTGTGGATATCTGTCAAGCTTCTATGGGACCCACTAAAATCCTATCTACTAATCAGTCAAGGTCAGTTAAGACCAGAGCTTTAGTCCAGGTGTGGTGACTCAGTTCTGTAATCCCTGGACCCAAGAGGTTAACATAGAAGGACTGCCATGAGTTCAAGGCCAGGTTGTGCTACAGAGTAAGTTTCAAGCCAACTTGGGCTACAAAACAAGATGGTCTCAAAACCAAAGACCTAGATCTTCCTGGCCCTATGATAGCTTATGATGATATTACACACTAAACACCCACTGATAATTTGTCTTTTTTTCATCTCCTTTTCCTTCTTATTGTCTTTCATGTATATGTGTGTGTAGTAGGCACCTATGTATATATGCATATGTGTGTGGAACTCAGAAATTGATATAGGGGTCTTCCTGGATGCTTCTCTACTTTATCAATTACGGCAATGTCTCTCAGTTTAACGCAGAGATTATGAAGAAGCTAAACTAACTAGCCGGTTTGCCCCAGGGATCTCCAGTCTCACTGCCCAGAATGCTGCCATTGCTGGTGGCCACTCCACTTGGGCTTCTTTTCATAGGGAGTGGGTATGTAATCCCATGTCCTCACACGTGCAGTAACAAGTGATTGATCTACTGAGCATCTCCCTAGCCCAGGTTTACGTCTTTTTCTAAGACATCCTGACATTAGGGTTACTCCATTTTGATACAAATTTCCATTTTACATGTTTCCAGGGTCTTTGTTTAATGAACATTTACAGTATTAGAAAGAGCTAGTGCATGTTCCTTTTCTTTTTCTCAGGTCAGCGATGTCCATGGAACTGGATATCACAATAGCAACAAAGAGCAATAACCATACCTTAGACTTAAAAATTAGTTAGATTTCAAGCTAGCTATCAAGAAAGGGTGGTGAGAGCACTCACGGCCTGCAGCTGAAGAAGGAGCTGATTCCTTTCTTGGACAAGAGAGCCTTGCTTGGTCTTCAGTTCCTCCCTCTGAGATTCTGAATTCTCCAAAGCTTTTTGTAGTTGTGCACACTCTTTCTTCAGCCCAGCTACCACCTCTCCAACCCCTAGAGACTTAGCAAGGGGCTTGATCTTGAAGAAGAGCCCCATCCAAGGCCAGTTCTTCACAGCCATGAATGCTCTTATGTTCCCTTGGATCAAAACAAGCGCTTCCCTAAAATATGAGTGAAAAAATAAAAAGAAGTCAAGACAGACTATGAAAAAATAATAAAAGGAAAGAATGGCAATGCAGTTATAAAAAACATAGAAAAAGTCACAAATGGCCCCAAAGAATCATAAAGGCTTATAAAAGACTGCTATGAAAATTATAAACCAAAAATGATTAGTCTAGAATAACTGTATTTATTTCTAGACACATATTCAACAAAGCTAGGTTGTAGGACTTCTACTGAATGAGGATACAGAGATTCCTGCATCTTCCTCTCTCTTTCCATCGTGTGAACAGCACCTTTATGATAAGCCACATATCATGATTTACAACCTAGCTTCATGACCTGAGACAACAAAGCTAATTGCGGACTGAAGCACCTGAAACTGTGTGCTAGAATAAATCTTTCCTCTTTATAATTTAATTAACTCAAGTATTTTGTCACAGCTAATGAAAAATTCATGGCACTGCCAGAAACGCAGCCCAACATAAAGGGAATCTGTTAAATTCCTGAAAAGGGATTCAAAATAATTATTCTAGGGAATGTCAGTGAGATACAGGAGAATTTAGAAAAATTAAGAAAATAATTTGTGAACTGAATGAGAATTTTCATAGAGAGAAAGAAGTCACCAAAAAGATGTATTGGAACTGAAGAATTTATTCAGTCAAACAAAAATTAAAACTGGTTAGCTTCATCAACAGACTAAGCCCAAGAGAAGGAAAGTGTTATAAAACCGAGGACAGGTCTTTTGAAACAAGACCATCCTTTATTTCTTTAAAACAATGAAAAAGAAAAGAAAGCTTAAGAAATCTATGACATGTCACTAAGTAAAGAACAGTTAGATTCAGAAATCTTTAAGGACCAAGGAAACTCAATGAGATAAGGTGCACTCACAGCAGCTCAGAAGGCACAGGGTGAGGTGGAGAGACCCTTCAGTGCCATGGATACCATAAATCTGTAATACATGATTTTACAACCAGAAGATTGTAAACTTTTGCAGCTTAGAAGTTTGCAAATGTTTTCAAAACTTAAGCTTGCAAAACATCCTAGAAACAAATAATTTCTACCCTGCATAACTAGGGTTTCCATGGCAAAATTGGATTTTTTTTTAATCTAGTCTCAAGGGTTTTGACATCACAATAGGGACAAAGGGCATAACTATACACTGTACCCAATAGAACGAGCAGAAGGATTTAAGACTATAATTCTACTTTCACCACAAGTGAATGTAGCCTCTGACAAAGTAGTTTACCTTCAAAAGTGTAGATGGGTTGAAAATTGGTCCTTGTAATACAGAACATAATTAAGACTGAATTTGAGGTTACTCTACCAGATATATAAAAATAATTGAATTTTAACAAATACAATCAGCACATTTACATGGTTATATTAATGAAGCAAGGAAAAGAGAAATTAAAGCAATCCCATTTATAACTATCATAAAATAAATTACCTAGCAATAAACAAAACATGGAGGTAAAAGTTTCTGTACATAGAAAATTAAAGTATTGATGAAATGAACTGTGGAAGATCCAAAAATATGGAGAAAATTCCATGCTTATAAATTGAAAAAATATTATAATATAATTTTGGGGGGATTTACAGTCCATTATAATGGAAACTATGGAAGAAGGAGCGTGAGGTGGGTAGGTGGTCAAATTTCCTTTGTAAGCAAGAAGTGGAGGGTGTAGGGCTTCAGCCCCTATGGTGTTGTTACCAGCATTCAGGTGGATCTTCCCTTCTCTATTAAACTGATATAAACATATATATGTGTGTGTATATATTATATATGTTATATATTATATGTAATGTGATATATACATATATGGAATCCAGACTGTTTCTGAATTCCTGATCCTCCTATCTCTGTTTCCCAAGTACTGGAATTATAGGCATGCAACACCATGCCTCGTTAAATACAGTTGATCTTAAATGTTCTCAACATACACAAAATATATCTATATAAGGTGATATAGTAATTAGCCTGATTGCAGCAATCATTGCACAAAGTGCATATCTATGAAAACATCGGATTGTATACCATAAACATGTAATTTTGTCAATTAAACTTCAAGAACATTGGAAAAAAGAAAAAATACATTGAAAACAAATTGAAGGAAAGCACAAAAATGAGATTAATGAAGTTGAGGGGGGAAATGGAGTAAAAGTTATCATATTGATTCACTAAAAAAAGTAAATATAGATGTAGCATAAAGGAAAGAAGTGAAGGCAAAATAAATAATACTAGGAATACTGGTTAGGAATTAATGAGGATTATTTTGGGGGGATACAATAACACACATAGTAAATACTTAACAATTATAATTGACTAATACATAATACAAACCAAAAATCCATAACATTACATAATTATTTATTTAGTAAATAATTTGTAAACTGATTCAAGAAGAAAAATGTAATATGTCAACACATTAAAAATTATGAAATCCATAAAAATCCATCAAATTCACATTATTTTATAGGCAAATATACCAAAGAGTCAATGACTAGATAATTTCAATAAAATGTTTCATATGGAAAAGGAAAACATTCTCTAATTCTTTTACAAAGTTAGAGTAATATTTGTCTACAACTAGATAGCACAATAAAATTTAAATAAAATTATAGGTCAGCCAATTTATTTTTTTAAATCTTATTGTAACATTATTACAAAATGCATTAGTGACAATCACAGTAAGTTAAGTGTTTTAAAAATCTATTTAACACATTTGTAGATGAATTTAGAAAGACCATATACTAAAAGATACAGGTAGAAAATTTAGTCAACTTCATATGGAATAACAAGAAACCCAGAATTGCTAAAACAATCCCCTATAATAAAAGATCTTCTGGAGGTATCTCCATTCCTGATCTTAAGTTGTACTATAGAGCAACAGTTTTAAAAACTGCATGGTACTGGCATAGAAACAGAATGGTGGATCAATGGAACCGAACAGAGGACCCAGAAATAAACCCACACACTTAATGAATACCTGATCTTTGACAAAGATGCCAAAACCATAGAATGGAAAAAAGATAGCATCTTCAACAAATGGTGCTGGTCCAACTGGATGTCTACATGTAGAAAAATGAAAATAGATCCATACTTATCACCCTGCACAAAACTGAAGTCCAAGTGGATCAAAGACCTCAACATAAAACAAGACACATTAAATCGGCTAAAAAAAAAAAAGTAGGGAATACCCTAGAACTCATTGGTACAGGAGAAAACTTCCTGAACAGAACACCAACAACACAGGCTCTAAGAGCAACAATCAATAAATGGGACCTCATGAAAATGAAAATCTTCTGTAAAACAAAGGACACTGTCATCAAAACAAAGCGACTGCCTACAGATTGGGAAAGAATCTTCACCAACCCTTTATCTGACAGAGGACTCATATCCAGTATATATAAAGAACTAAAGAAGCTGAAAAGCAGCAAACCAAGTAATCCACTTAAAAAAGGGGAACAGAGCTAAACAGAGAATTCTCAATAGAGCAATATTGAATGGCAGAGAAGCACTTAAAGAAATGCTCAACCTCATTAGGGAAATGCAAATCAAAACAACCCTGAGATTTCACCTTACACCCATGAGAATGGCCAAGATCAAAAACTCAAGGGACAACACATGCTGGAGAGGTTGTGGAGAAAGGGGAACCCTCCTCCACTGCTGGTGGGAATGTAAACTTGTACAACCACAAGTTTATGCACAAGTACATAAATACAGCATGCTGAGTCCATTTGTATACATACGATTTTAGAGCTTTGTATTGAACACCCAATTAAGGGGCCTATCCATAGGAGAGACTGATTTTCACTCTCTCAGCAATCATTAGTTGCCTGTTGTTCTTTAAGAGGGTGGGACCCCAGGAGACTGCACCCCATCCATGTCAATATGTTTAGTCTTTGTTTAGGTGTATGCCAGTCTTTTCAGGTGTGCTACTGGCCTAGCTGTGAAACACATCTTGTTCCCAGGTCCATAATTCTAAACTCTAAGCTCTAAACTCCTCCCACAGGGAAGAGGAGAAGAAACAGAAAAAAAATATCTGGATTATGATCATACTTCATTGGGAAGACAGCCAGCCCCTTTATACTGTCATTTAGTGTTCAGAGAGTAAAACATTTTCAAGACTGAAAGTAAGCAGGCTAGGCTTTGTGCCAGTCTATTACAAGGCACTGAAATAAAGTCATATTGATTGAGGTATGCATTGCTCTGGTAGTGGGAGAGCAGCACAGAAGAGTTAATACCTTTCTTCTAGAATCTTCTGGAATGTAACTCTCATCAGCTTTCCTCGTGCTCTGGCTTGGAACAAAGTGAAGACTTTAGACAGTTTCTCATCTCTTCTTTCTTCTAACTGGTCCAGAATTCTAGCCTTAAAAAACACCTAAAGGGAGTAAGTCGGATACACTTTCACTCATCAGATGAATTCAGCAATCTTTTAAATGACGCCGCGAACAACTGAAGTAGTCTATGGGACAACTTTATCAATCCTCTGTCTTTGTACATGTTTTATTCATTGTATAAAATTTGCATCCCACAGAATCTAATTTTCTAACTTCAGAGGTTATAAAAGACATTTTATATTGGACATATCGCCAACCTAATCATTTCTTCTGACTTCCCCTTGATTAATAATAACGTTTAAAGAACATGATCTAAGTTTTAAAGTGGGCTCAGGTACACAGCAAACCAAAAGACTTTCAGGGCCCACAATTATCTTAGTGAAGGACAAAGCAAGAAACATTTCTGGGTATGGTGAGTCATAAACATTTCTGGGTATGGGCATGTGTTTGATCTTCTAAATATAAAATGATTTTAGTTTTTTGGTTATAGTTTTTGTTATTTTCAATTTTTTTAATTGAAATAAAATTACATGCTTTCTCTCTTCCCTTTTCTTCCAGCCAACCCCCTTGAATCTTTTCCATGTTCTCCTCCAAACTGATAGCATGTTTTCTTTTGTAATCTCTTTCTTTCTGTATGTGTGTGTGTGTGTATCACATATATAAACACAACCATTGAGTCCATATTTCTTGTTTGTGTGTATATTGCTTCAAAGACCTGAATCTACATTGGAATCAACAATGGGGCTTGTACCTAGGACAGCTGAATTTTCCTTCTGGCAGTCATTAGTTTCCTGTGGTTCTTTGGCTAGGAGTAGGACCCCATGAAATTATCCCTTCTATGTTAACATGTCCACTGATGTTACTATTTCCAGAGAATGAAACCCTAATGTTCTTCAACAGATGAGTGAATAATGAAAGTGTGGTACATATTTCCAATGGAATATTATTTTGCTATAAAGAAAAATAAAATCTTGATATCAGTAGTAAATGGGTGGCGCTAGAGAAGTTTATACTGAGTGAGGTAACGCACACCCAGAAAGACAAAAGCTGCATGTTTTCTCTCACCTGAGGTTCTTAACTTCCATATTCTCAGATGTGAGTTTACAACATGGAATAATCACAGAACCCAGGAACAAATAAAGGGATCCTGGGAATAGGTTGGAGAGGAATAGCTGGATACTGGCAGTGATTTTTAAATAGCCTATATGGTTGCTGCACCATAGTGTACTGACCCCAGTTCTAAAGGATACTTTGTTCTATGCATGAGAGACTTGGCATTTCTCAGTCACTAAGAAGCAAGGTGAGGTGGGTAGCTACCTACAATGCAAATTTCTTAGATGACCTCATGTGGTCCTTGTTAAAGTCACCTCGAACAATTGTGAAAGGTAAATCTCTGCTTAAAATATGTCCAGTTGTCAATGAGTCCTGCACACTTTCTTTCACCAATCTATGATGAAACCCTCCTTAATGTAGGTGACTTAGGATTCGCATGTGAGCTTTAACCATGATGATTGGAATAAAGCAAAAATAATGAGTTAATAGGGAGAAACCACAAGTGATAAACACTGATTCCTAGGTACCCAAAATATAAGTAACATTCATAAAACTATACTACAGTGGTAGGTTTGGCTACATAGAGGCCGAGGCAGAAAGTTGATGAGGCAAATTCAGGAAGAATAGAGAGACAGAAAGTAGTCAGACAAATCTTCACCCATTTCCCACTTGCCTTTAAAATTTTATTCTTACACGGATGTCATTAAGAACAACATGATATTGACTACTGTATAAGATCAAGCCTATTAGCTGGAAATTTCCAAAAATATGTGGGTTTCTTGAGTAAAGTAGAATTTGCATAATCATATTTAAGTAATGTGGTTTTGGCTTAGAATTGATTTTTAATTACTAAATTATTCAAATAATAATTATTTCCCAGTGCAGCACACTACATAAAACACTTCACATAGGCAAGCAGTTATCTCTGGAAACCTGGCTCACATTCTCTTACTCGGTTTTCTAGCGCAGAAAGGTCAATTCAGTATTTTATATTACTGACACAAATTTGGCTAGATAATTAGTTATACAAATTTATTTGCAAGATGGAGTGTAGCCAGTGAGAGAGCACTTGCCTAGAATGTGCAAGGCTCTATATTTACCCCTCAATGCTGAAATAAATAATGTAAACTAAATCTAAACTTTTTAAAGTACCAATGGATTTTCTTTCTCAAGCGAAATTGAAGTTTCCTCTGCAAAATTGCCTTTGTTTTTACTATTTCTGATCACAAATTTACCAGTATTTTTAAATGCACCCCCCACACACACACTTCCCTCCAAATGCATTCTTTGACATTTCTGAGTTACCTTGGTGATTCCACACTGGTATTGGGAATGGTCTATCTCCAAGAAGACAAGTAGTTCTTCAATTACTTTTTTGCTGCTCATAAACTTACTCTTTGAAATGATCCTTGGGTTTAAAATGCAGTACCTAGTTTAAAATGGAACCAGGGGATCGTGTGACTCAATGAGCACCCAAAAAGATACACTTTGAAAAATCTCTCTCTCTTTTCAATCCACTCAGCCATAACAAAACTCTTGGTAGCAATTAGTGAAGATACTATCAGTAATCTGTCCAATAGGTCAGTTTATATTTTCTACAGTGTTATGGTATAAACTTAATTTGACTGGAGGAAGAGGGACCTTAGAAGACAGTGGAAAGGGTGTGTAAGTATCTCTATTATGTGGACAGGGGAACTAAACATTAAATTAACTTTTGCAAAAGCTTTTCATCCTGGTGATGAATTGCAGGCATGTGCCTTTCACCTCCTAGAAAGGTGTTCTACCACATTTTATTCAAATTGTCTTGGTAAATTTGATAATTTTCACTTTTCAAATTTAGGGCATAGAAAGCAAAGATGTCTCCACCGCTTCCGAAGACCTACACACTGCTGGCATCCTTCTTTTCTCTGTTGCTAAAAAAGCAACAGCGTGGTTGTGTGGCAACTACTGCTAAGCACGTACACTTCAGAGATGCCCTTCAGGCTCTCCATCCAATTTTCATATATACGTCTTCTCTATGTGGGTCTAATATCCACTAACAGAGATTTAGGGGGACCACAGCTACGTAGATATTGAAATTAAGAACAAATAACAAGGAACTTTGTCAGCATCTACCTCAGCACCACAAAGACACACCAATTTATAGAGTGGAGTGCACCAAGCAAATAGACAACGCAGGCATAAATACTCAACACAGAGGAAACAAATCAGACTGCTTCAGACTTTCGGAATGAAATATGTATATCTACCTTTGCTTAAAGTCATCATATAGCATCCGACTTGGAAACCCTTCACAGCAAACCCTAATCCCTTCCAAGACACCATTACAACGCAGCTGCTGGAGAACCAAGAAAGGGTCCAATAAACCTGAAAGAGAAGGACACACTGACTCCACATCTCAGACATCTGTCGTACCAGATATTATCTTCATTGCTGAACCTTGGATTTAAAAGAACATTCGACTACAGTGCACTGCACAGGAGTGTTCACAGGAGTTCACCAACTCCCATCCTGACCACTTCAAGTACTTGTTCTACTAGCAAAGATTCTACAGATCTGACTTACTTAGGACAGGTTTATGTGGAACAGGTCTATATATAAGACTTTATTTATTTATTTTTTTAAAGCACACGCAGTCACGCTCATAAAACAAGAGCAAGAAAGAAACAGATGGGAAGAGACAATGGCATTAAAGATGCTGAAAGATACTCAGAGTCACTCGGAATCAAGCAGGTTTACAGTGGCAGGTTTACACATCGGTAGCATTGACAGGCAGCCACGTTTATAAAGTCTGCAATGTCTTATAATTTTGCTGACAAGGCTATAGTGAAGAACTCTCTTGCTTGCTGGTGATCATGCCAGTGGGAACAAATTGTTACTATGTGCAGCTGAGCTTATTTGTGCACGCTGTTGTATGGCACATCAGATTTTCAGTATTTTCTCATAAGGATGCTTGTAAATACAATATACACTGAAGACCACCATGAGACTGCGTGTCTATGTATCGTAGGTAGCATGAAAGTCCAGAAGCAAGCTCTAAGTCTCCAAATAATAAATTGGGTTCAAATGATTTCAACCACTTGTTAGCTGAATAAATTGTTGTGAAAGGAAAAAAAAAAAGACTTTATAGGCAAATTCTCTAGGAAAATTAAAAAAGATTGCAAATGCTGCTATTTGTAAATGGCTGACTATATATATATATATATATATATATATATGCCAACTAAAAGCAGTCAGGGAGGGTGATCAGAGTACAAATTTGAGGTGCCATTTCCAGTAGGAGAAGGGAGAAAGTACAAGAGGGGTGAGTAAAAAGAAAGGGGAAAGTGGGCCAACCATACAATGGTTTGCATTTATGCCTAGAATGGATTTGGCCACAACCAGGCCTCCTCCTCCCCACCCCCTATTAGGTTGCCAGTGTCTACATTTAGTATGAACATTCTTCTATCACCACTTTGTTCAACAAAAGCAGCCTTTCTACAGCTGTCAGCTCGAATCTCTGGTAGAAGCTTTTGAAATGACATCCAAGGAGCCAGTGTATCTGACCTTCATCAAGTACTCTGGACAAAGCCAAGGGCCATTCCTTTCACAAAGGTCTGCTACATCTCTATGTCTCAGATCACAGATGTAAGCTAAACTGTATGTCTGTGCTCCAGTCCTCTTATGGACAGGACCAGAACTTTTATATCGGGGGGTGGGGGTTTAGAAGCTTCTGATGCTTCAAGATCAAACCCACCTATCCCCTTTATTACATATGAAGGAGTGTTATAAAGCATGAAGCTTTTGTTGAAAACTTGCTGAAATTCTCATTGATTTAATAGAAATCATCTAATTTTCTAATAGATAGCAGCATTGCTCCAAAATTGAGAGGCAGCTGACTGCATTCTTCACTAGACTGAAGCAGGACACTTAGATGCACTCAGAAGCCCAGCAGACTGTTAGGAATGTAACTCAAATATGGCATCTTTGCCTAACATGTGTGGAAGCTCTGTGTTATTCTAATCCTAGTACCACATATGAGCGCGCACACACACACAAATAAAAGAAAAAACTTGTAAGGAATAATGAACACAAATGAACTTGTAGTGTTGAAATGTCTCCATTATAAAAATTCCACTAACAACATTACTTGACATCACAGTCTCCCTAATTAGATGCTAGTCTGTCAAGATTAGGTTCTTAATTGCAGTAGATTAATATAAAATACAAGAAATGCAGATACACACAGATCATAGCTAGCACTACTAGCATATAAATTCTAAGAGTGTTTGATGCTCCAAAGACACAGTGTTTGTCCTATAGGTTCCTTTAAGCTCCTCAAACTTAAGCTCTAAGAATATTATTATTTCAAAGCTTCAGCTGGAAAGCATTGAATTGTCATCTAAGGAATGTGACCCAGATAGTTAAGTTTGACAAGCCTGTTTCAAGAATTACAAGTGAGAAAAGCGCCACCGTTCACTCATTACCATCCTACCACCATCAATTCACTGAAAAAGCATCTACTAGACATACATAATTAAGTAAATTGATATATTCAGGAAGATAGTATTGGAAAGACTGATCACTAGAGAAAATGCTTAACATTTTCTGAAATGATCTTCATGATCAGTTTAGATTACGAAGACCAAATACTATTCTTGTGCTAGAATATCATCTTGGTTGATTATTCACTACCTTTTAAAACAGTTTCTCTTTCTTACGAATCGAATAGGAGCACATCTCCATTTTAATCTAAAATTCAAAGACCAATTTAATTTGGAGCATACTTTGGGAAATCTTTTGCTATGACCACCTGCAACTGAATTCCAAGCAGCCTGGAAGAGGGTCCACAGATCTTGCATTTCAGTCCCTTTCATTCTCTATGTGAAAAATCTACCCATATATAAATGAAATAGTAGACAATTCTTTCAAATGCATTCAACAGGCTGAACTAAAATATACTCTCTACTGTGAATTGTAAAGATGTCTAGTTTTTACCTGGTATTTTGTTCTTATTGGGATTTATACATCTCACAAAATGAGGTGCTGTTGACTTCAAATCTGTCATCAATTTATTTATGTTCTCCTAAAATAAAAGCCATAATAAACACAAAATCATTTTGCAAGCTGCAAAAGAACTCCAGAAAGTCTAAATCTGTCAGTTGAATCAGATATCCAACATGAACAACCAACAGAGAGGCAATGAATTCAACATTATTATATGCTTACCAAACACATTATTTCTTTCCAATGGCAAGTCAATACTTACCTGACATAGTTCCATTGTGAATCATTTCCACCTGCTTTGAATCTGAATGCAGTACCTTTTGAAGCTAAGCAACAAGATTTCTTTTTTTTAACTTTATTTACTTATTTATTTTTATTCTTATTAGTTACATTTTATTAACTCTGTATCCCAGCTATGTCTGCTCCCTCATTCCCTCCCAAGCCCTCCCTCCCTTCCTCATCTCCTCCCTTCCCCTTTCCAAGTCCACTGATTGGGGAGGATATCCCCCCGTTCATCTGATCCTGTTTTATCAGGTATCTTCAGAACTGGCTACAAAGTCCTTCTCTGTGGCCTAGCAGGACTGTTCCTCCCTTGGGGGGTGGTGAGGTCAAAGAACCTGCCATTGAGTTCCTGTCAGAAATAGTCCCTGTTCCCCTTCCTATGGGAAACCAGTTGGTTACTGAGCTACCACGGGCTTCATCCGAGCAGGGGTTCTAGGTTATATCCATACATGGTCCTTGGTGGAGTGTCAATCTCAGAAAAGACCCCTATGCCCAGTTATATTTGGTCCTTGTGGAGCTCCTATCCTTTCCACATCATACAAACTCCCCCTTCTTTCATGTTTCCCTGCACTCTGCTGAAGGTTTGGTTATGAGTCTTAGTATCTTCTTTGATACACTGCTAGGTAGAGTCTCTCAGGGGCCCTCTGCGGTAGGCTCCTGTCCTGTTACTTGTTTTCTCCTATGTCCAATGCACCTCCCATTTGTCCTTCTAAGTGAGGATTGATCATCTTACCCCGGGTCCTCTTTCTTGCTTATCTTCTTTAGGTGTATAGATTACATTATGTTTATCATATCTTATAGGACTATATGAGTGGGTATATACCATGTGTGTCTTTCTCCTTCTGGGATAGCTCACTCAGAATGATCTTTTCTAGATCCCACCATTTTCTGACAGAGGGCTGATATCCAGCATATACAAAGAACTAAAGAAGTTAAAAAGCAATAAATCAAGTAATCCAATTAAAAAATGGGGTACAGAGTTAAACAGAGAATTCTCTGTAGAGGAATATAGAATGGCAAAGAAACACTTAAAGAAATGCTCAACATCATTAGCCATCAGGGAGATGCAAATCAAAACGACCCTGAGATTTCACCTTACACCCATCAGAATGGCTAAGATGAATAACTCTAGTGACAACACCTGCTGGAGAGGTTGTGGAGAAAGGGGAACCCTCCTCCATTGCTGGTGGGAATGTAAACTGGTACAACCACTTTGGAAGTCAATCTGGAGCTTTCTCAGACAATTAGGAATAGTGCCCTCAAGACCCAGCTATACCACTCCTAGGCATATACCCAAAATTTGCTCAAGTACACAACAAGGACATTTGCTCAACCATGTTTGTAGCAGCTTTATTTGTAATAGCCAGAACCTGGAAACAACACAGATGCCCCTCAAAGGAGGAATGGATACAGAAATTGTAGTATTTTTACACAATGGAATACTACTCAGCAATCAAAAACAAGGAAATCATGAAATTTGTAGGCAAATGGTGGGATCTAGAAAAGATCATTCTGAATGAGCTATCCCAGAAGGAGAAAGATTTCTTTAAAAAAAAATTATTTCTCCTGTTTTCTATTCTGAAAGCCTTTATTTAAGGTCAGATTCTTCAGAATCACTGTCTACAATTGTTTGAAACATTTAAGAGAGGAGAAACCAGGAGAGAGAAAGGGAAGAAAACCCAATGATGCTGATACAGCCCCAGGCTTGATTCTGCTCACTGAGTAAGAACAGAGTTGGTCCTCTCTTGAGGCAGAATTTGATCCCCAGAACCCACATAGTTGTATGAGAGAACCGAGTTCATAAAGCTGTTCCCTGACCTCCTCATGTGTGCTATGAAAGGAATGCTCACATACATTACGTATACACACAAAATAATAATAATTAATTAATTTAAAAGATGTAAGTTACTTTATGCAGAGTTGTAATCAGCTGGAATGATGTTCCTTTCTTGCGTGTCTTCTCACCAAACTCTGTAGTTTAAAAAGCAAAGGAAGAAAACAATTTAAAAACTCCTTTTCCCAAAATATGTAATGTTATCATAGTGTTGAGAAAAACAAATTCATCCATGTTTTTAAAACATGATAGTAGGTACCAAAAAAGCTATGAGAATATCTACATCCTTCACAAAATGCCTTTGTTGCTTCTCCCTAAAGAAATAATCGGAAAGCTATATAAAGATACTCACTCAAGCATTATCTAGTCATTATGGAAAATTTTGAGCAAAAGAGAAAGTAAGAAATGTCCACTAAGACACATTAAAATATGAATAAATATGCATAAAGCAGAATGCTCCAAGCTTTAAAATGATTGTGTAGATCTTATAACAAATACAGAAACACTTTCAGTTTTATTTCAAGAGAAGTTACAAAATGTCTATTTTGAATATTATTATTCTTATGGTTTTAATCATAGTTAGGTTATAAATGACTGCAAATAAAATATCTTGGGAGACCTGCAAACCAACATGCTATAAGTATTTTCCTACTGTGTGATAAGATAGGCCCTTTTATGTTGATCTTTTTAGTTCCCCGACATTGGTTGATTATGGCAACACTAATGTGCTTTCAAGGTTTATTAAAAAGGCAAATCTATCCCCTGTTCCTTATTACTGACACGAAAAA
Source organism: Psammomys obesus (assembly GCF_907164565.1). Classification (NCBI taxonomy): domain Eukaryota; kingdom Metazoa; phylum Chordata; class Mammalia; order Rodentia; family Muridae; genus Psammomys; species Psammomys obesus. The sequence continues at coordinate 3,298,985 of NW_026585689.1, read as the reverse complement.
ATCTACACTATGTTAAAATATATTGTAAACAGCTCTGTATAACTAACTCACTCAGATGTAAAACTGCAGAAAGGACAAAAGCCACAGGCAATCTGGAAACTGCAGGAAACCAGTTAATACATAAAATTAAAACACATATTTTCTGAACCCTACTGGTAGCTGTGTAGAGACACAAGTCATGAAATTTAATCATGAATGTCCTTTGGGAGGCTCGGGCCCTCTAAGTGAGCCACATGATTTCTGTGTACTTCATTTTTTTTTTTTCAATTTTGAATGGGAATACTATTACCTGACATTACATTTTGAAACTATAACTTTGGTCTAAAATGCAACAATTTGTCAGGAGAAAGTATGGCTATTGTGGACAATTTAATATGATGATGTTAGAATTTTAGAAGAATTCTCTTTTCCCTTCCGTACTTCCCTTCTTGAAGCAAAGAAGATAAAGACTTCAAATTTCTCCCAATAATCTTGCCATCCTCTATCTCTGATTGTCTCATGTACGGTCATGTACCCAACTAAGAGCTGTATGCTATACTGTCACTACCTCACCAACTCAGAGGCACCACAGAAGATCCAGACAAAAGGTACAAACAGTACTGTGTGCCAGTCATCCTGGCTTCTTAGGAGACTGAGGCAGAAGCCGCTTGCGGCCAGCCATCGTCAAGACACAATCTTTCAAAATAGCAGAGTAGAATCAGGCAACTGTTCTTCCCCCCCCCCCATTATCAAAATTAAAAACAACCACTTTCATTTCTCTATCTCCCCTTGATAAGTCCAGGTTATGCCGGACATGCTCCTTAATTACATTATCACACACTGAAGAATCTAGTAAATGCAAAATTCTTCATCTTCTTCTTGACCATGATAATCAGGAGGCCTAAATCACGCTAAGAAAGACCAGGAGGTAATGGTAAGCTGGGTATAAAATGATAGAAAGGTGAGAATGTTAGGAGGTGAGAGCTCATGCTCTCCTGAAAGAACAGCTGGTGCATTCCTTCCCATGTGTGCTGAGGGAACCTGACCTTGCCAGACTTAATATCTACCAAAAGTTCCCATTTTGCAAAGAAAAGGAACATCCATAGACATGGGGGGAAATAATTTGATTTTTCAACCTGTGTGAACAAAAGAGAGATGATAGGTAGATAGATAAAAAGATAGATAGATAGATAGATAGATAGATAGATAGATAGATAGATAGATACATACATACATACATACATACATACATACATACATACATACACAGACAGATATATAATACATACATACATACACACATACATGCATGCATACATAAACTTTGGCCCAAAGCTGCATTAAGACATCTTCAATTTATCTCAAATGTTTCTCTGTATGGTGTAGTCTATCAGTTAATAAGAAAGCAAACTATGAGCAACCATGAGCAAGTTGCCAGGTCCTAGCCAAACAGTCTGCCAACTATTCAAACCATGTTCACATAAGATAAATGCAAGCCATGATCAACAAGTCTGTCTCAATTATTTCTAGTTTTATGCATCATTTTCTTGCCTCTTATATTTTCTTGTTGCAGGTTGTTGAAATATGAGCCAGGTTGTTCTGTTTGGTTTTTAGACTGCCAATTAAGATTTGGAAAACTAGATTGGTCTTTTGATATATTTTTGATGATTATTATTCTCCCCAAAACATTCATCAAACTATATTGTCAGTTTTCTCTTTGTAGGTAAGTCTAGAAAAAAGCATGACTTGGTCATGAATATTCTAGGACAGGAAATGCAACAGAAAGCAGAAGTTTTTATCACAGAAAGCAGAAAGGACCTTTGTAGAAGCCAAGTCACTCATCAATCACAATGTGAAGGTAAAACTTCAATGGAGACCAACTCACCACTGGCAGCAATGATGTCGTTTGCAAAGAGACTTGCCAGGACTTTGTTGGAGGATTTCTGAAGTAGAGCCACAACTGTTTCATTAAGAAGGTCTTTGTTCTTCCCGAGCCAACCACTGATATTATAAGGAACCTTTGGAAAGACATGTTTCAGGTAATAAACTAAGAAATGGTATATATTAAGACGGAAAATTATGCATTGCTTGAAAAAACCCACAAATTGTATCCTTTAGTATTAATTTAATGACAATATTGAGGAGCATAATGGCCAGAAGACTATCATGAAGTCCAATTGAATTTTTAAAACATTAACATTTTCAAAGGAAAAGAAAATAAAAAGATTTGACAGAGAAGAAAGCAATGGGTTAGAAAAGCATAAGGGAGAGAGAAAGGGACAGAGACGGGATGGATTGGGCCTAACCATCCACCATTAAAAACTATTCATATCAGCACTTTTCATAGGCAGCACCAGAAAAAAACAATCTGTTCTCTCTGACACATAGTGAGTACTCAGAATAAACTTAGCAATCACGATGGTATTTTACATGTCATTGTAACTATATTCCATGATATAAAGAAGAGAGCTATATTTTTTATTAATTACAGTTTATTCACTTTGTATTCCAGCTGTAGCCCCCTCCCTCGGCCCTTCCCAAACCCACCTACCTTCCCTCTTTTCCTTCCATGCCCCTCCCCCAGTACACTAATAGGGGAGGACCTCCTCCTCTTCCATTTGACCCTAGCCTATCAGGTCTCATCAAGATTGGCTACAGTGTCTTCCTCTGTGGCCTGGTAAGGCTATTCACCCCTTGGGGTGGGGGAAGGGGGGTGGTGTTCAAAAAAACCAGCCACTGAGTTCATGTCAGAAATAGCCTATGTTCTCCTTACTAGGAGGCTCACTTGGAAAACTGAGTTACCATGGGCTACATCTAAAAAAAAAAAAAAAAAATGTAATAAGCATTAATGTAAGATATCCAAAGGCACAAGAAAATTGAGTAAGTGTTGTCCAGGAATTCTATGCCATTGTTATGACTTTTTGTAAACCTAAATATGCTTTCCAGAGTGAAATGCCTACTAATTAATAAAAAATCAGTCAATAAAAAATGAGAGCTATATCTGGGGACGCTTGAGAGGTAATTTTAGGTTGAAGTATATTGCTATGATTCACTAGTGATATACCTGCTCTCTTACAATCACTGGCTACAGAAAAGAAAAATGACACATGTCAATGGAGAGGCAATGGGAATCATTAGAATTGTTTTGGCTAAAATTCAGTGATCATTACATCACACCACTTCTTTTTAAAAGGTGATTTGAAATTATTTACACAATGTCATTTGAAAGAAAGACAAACAAGGGATGTGTGCCAAACTTTGGTCTCCAGGCCCCACAGCAGCAGCCTTGTTTTGAGGTTGGGCATCAGAGTTCATTTTGAGATTTCTGACCACTGTGCATAAGCTATCGTTGTATGGTCATTTCATTTCCTGACCACTAAAAGGTGACAGCATCCCCTCCCTTTCTGTCACTGAGATGTACTTGTTCATCTCATTGTTTGATCTAAATGGTACTAAAGTTTTGGTTGAGGATTTTGGACAAGTTCATTTGCTGCAGAGATCAGAAAATGTGGGCCTGGGCGTACAGGGCTTGCTTACCACTGCTGCATAATGGGTGAGTTCAAAGTGAGCTTCGTCGTTCTCCTTCTCAGCAGATGTGGGGTTCTGGAAGTAAGCCGACCTTCCAAAATGCTTATCAAAGAGTTTGGTCTCAAAAGTCTTGTCAGTAGCTTTAGGAAACATACATTCCTCTTCGAGGATGGAAATAATGCCCATGGGCTGTGGGAGAGAGATAAGAGTGAGTTAAAAAAAGAAAAGAAAAGAAAAAAAAAAACAACAGAACGAAAGTATTTCCAGTGGTAGGTTAATATAATTCTTTGTTATTGTTGTTGTTTTTATTTTTAAGATACATTATATAAACAAAAAAAGCACAAAGTTAAATGCAGCTGGCTCCCAAAGAATGTGCACGCTGTTGTAATGAATGAAATGAGAAGCCTTTTAGGGGAGACTTAACATGAAGTGATGTGAGTTGATTTGTGTTTGAAGGAAAAGATGGTTTAAGGCAGGAGTCAGTCAAACAGATTGGAAAGTTATGAGCTAACAGCAGTGTTTACATTTTAAAGGGCTTTAGGAATATACAAGGAGAAGAAAAATGTTATGACTTCCTTAAGAAATTTTCTCTAAATGGTCATAGTCTTTCTAAGTTGTTTGCTACCTGCTTATTACTGTGACACATACAAATGAAAGAAGTGGTAACATTTCAGTAATACCAGCCTGCTGGCTCGATTTAATCCATAGTATCATAGTTTGCTACCGACTAGTTTACCTAGAAACGGTAGCATAGCTTCTGAGAAGTCATTATAAATGTGATATAGTGGAAAGTACAGAGATGTCACAACTTGCTAATGAAGAGAATAAGCAATGTAAGACAAGTTTTTGAATTGAGAAATTCTAATGGATCCTTCCACTAAACAATACGCACAGAGAAACACATACAGGGAAAAACACTTGCCATACAAGGAAAATTTAGAGGTGTACATATTTATATATTTCTTTTATATGAACATGGTTTACCAATTCATTATAAAAATAGCTTTGAAGTGCCTTCCAAGATCAACTCAGATAATTAGAGATATGACAGTGCAACTTAGAAAGAGGCTCCAGGGTGTCGCCAAAAGGACATGTAATAATACATGGTCCTCAAAATGGCCCAGAGAAACAGGTGAAATATGAGTCTAAGGTATAAAAACTAAGATAATAAATGATTGCTTGTTGCAAAAACACAAGCCTCACTCTTGAGTCTGGAGGGGACAATGAAGATCTGGCCTAACTTGACTTGAATTCTCATCAGAACTGCTTTCTAAGGGCAGTCACTTATGCTTAAATGTTCTCATGCAGAGAGATCATCCCAGAGTCAAGGCTCTGCATATAGAATATAATAAAACAAAATTTGTTTATACTTAAAATTCCTTCTTCTAAATATCTTGCAGTAGCCATAAGAACTAGTTTCATTCCTATACCACTTAATAATTCGTCAGATAGTTGAAGATAAAACTTCAAGTATTTGCCACTCATATATATTACATAAATAATGGCTTTCCATATCTTAATTTTAAGTTATTATTATTGTGCATGTGTGTGGCAGAGAGGTGGACACAAACATGTCATGGTGCGTGTGTGAAGGTCATAGGACAACTTTGTAGAATGGGTTTTCTCCTTGCACATTTATGTACGTTTTGTAGATCAAACTCAAGTTGTCAGACTTCTGTGACAAAGACTTTTTTGTTGATTTTTTTTGACATAGGGTTTCTCTGTGTAGCCTTGATTATCCTGGACTCCCTTTGTAGACCAGGCTGGCCTCTAACTCACAGTGATCTACCTGCCTCTGTCTTCCCGAGTGCTGGGATTAAAGATGTGCACTACCATACCTGGCTTATGACAAGGAGTTTTACTCATCAAGGCATCTTACAGATCCAAGTTTTATATACTTCAATTTTTTTCTTATGGACCTAGAGCCTCCTTTTGATAAAAAGTGTATTAAATAACATTCCACATGTAACTTATGGCCTGCATCCCAGGTGTCAAAATGCAGTGAATACGGAGATGTTGTCAGCATAAAGCATTCCATGTAAATTAGATGCTCATCTTGTACATAAAACACCGGCTTTGTGAGTTCTTGGCAAAGGGAAAAATAAGGATGATCAAGAAAGGTGGCGGAGGATGAGAAGAGAAAAGTGGAATGCCATAACTTAAATAGCTGATGGACTCATGCAAACATGCAAATTCTTGGAAGTTAGAAAGAGTAAACTCTATTTTATACCATGTAGTTTTCTATAAACCAACAGTCAAAATTTTCTGAAAGATAAAATGAATCACTTACAAACATAAGCATCCATTATGAGGAAGCCTGTTAACCACGAGGCCATGTAAAAGCCTCATAAGGAGAGGCCATGCACACCATACCCACACTGAAGAGCCTCTGGTCCCTGGTCCCCAGTGAAGTCAATATTGGCTCTGGGATGAATGGAAGTTTTATGTAAACCAAGTAGACTTTAAACCTTTAAATGTAATGGTTTTGCAGCACTGAAAAGGAAAAATTACTATCTTCAAAGTCTCCTTTATTTCTCAATTGTGCTGGAGTTAAACTTCTAATGAATATGTAGCTCTCCAACAAACTAACTTCCAAAGAGGTTGGAAAGGGGTAATTGTTTGCTGTTTCATAACATCTTGCACTACTATCTTAGTTTCTTTTCCTGTGGCTGTAATTAAGCATCCTGGTTAAATTTGGCTATGAATCTCAGCAAATGTTTTGATACCCTGCTGGGTAGAGTCTTTCAGAGGCTCTCTGTGAAACTTTGGGCAGAGTGCAGGGAATCTTATGAAAGAAGGGGGAGATAGAAAGACCTGGAGGGAACAGGAGCTCCACAAGCAGAGCAACAGAACCAAAAAATCTGGACATGGGGGTCTTGTCTGAGACTGATATTCCAAACAAGGACCATGCATGGAGATAACTTAGAACCCTTGCACAGAAGCAGCCCTTGGCAGCTCAGTGTCCAAGAGGGTTCCCCAATAATAGGAACAGGGACCATCTCTGACATGGACTCATGGGCTGGCTCTTTGCTCACCTCCACCTGAGGGGGGAGCAGCCTTACCAGGCCACAGAGAAAGATGAAGAAGACAGTCCTGATATGACCTGATAGACCTGATGGAAGGGGAAGAGGACCTCCCCTATCATTGGACTTGGGGAGGGGCATAGGAGAAGAAGAGGGATAGTGGGATTGGGAGGGGCTGGGGGAAGAGACTAAGGCTGGGATTCAAAGTGAATAAACTGTAATTAATAAAAATAAAATTAAAATTAAAAAGTATCCTGGTAAAAACAACTTAGAGAAGAAGGGATTCCAGGTTCCAATCCATCATTGTTGAGAAGTTACAGAAGCTCAAGACAGCTTTTAATGTCACTCACAAAATCAGGAAGTAGAGAGCACTGAGTGCATGCTGGGTAGTGCTAGGCTTGCCCTCTCTGTTTCATATAACCAGGATTCCCTGCTCAGGGAATAGTCCCACCCACAACTAAGTTGGCTTTTCCCATATGAACTACCCTAATCAAGAGAATCCCTCACAGACATTCTCAGAGGTTAACATTATCTAGGTAACTCCTTGCAGATCTGACTTGAGCATCAAGTTGACCATAAGTTCTATTACACCCGTATTTCACAGTAAATGGTCTGAGTCAGTTTTTCTGACTCACAACACTTGTACTATGACCTCTCTCTCTTTTAAAAATCATGAACCCTCCTTTTGTTCCTTTTACAATCACTTTCTTATTACCAGTATGTTTGCTGCCCTGGTTCAGGACCTGTTGATTTCTCAGTTGCCTTCCCACCAGCCTTATTTTACAGCAGATTAAATATCAGCTGCTCTTATTTCCCCATTGCCCAGCCCAGAACCCAACTTACTTCCATTGCTTAAAATAAGAAATAAATTCATTAAAAGCCCCTTACTTTAAAGGAAGTCAGTTCCTCCTTTACACCTAAGTATTTCTTTTCGAACATTGGAGGATCCAAGGATACATATTCAACCCCCTTGTGTTTGTGCTTACCATCCTCCCATCATCTTACTACCTATATATCTTAACTTGCACAAATAACATACATTCCTGAAAATCTAACATTATCCCTTTCTTGGAGGATTTTATAGATCCTTAAATAAACACAGGCAACCTATGATTTCCTGATCACTCTGGACCTTTCTTTGCCTGTGTCTTTTATTATAGGTATTTTACACTTAGCAATTTTAAAGGTATTTATACTTATTAGACTTACAATTACTTTTCTTTTGCCCAATGCTTGAGATTTCTACATTTTAGGTTGATCATATACACACTACTGTGTGATATTTTAGACCCATATTCCTGTGTGCTGACATCTGGGGATAACCAAGAGAGGCTTAGATACCCTTAAACCGTAAGTTTCTCTCCCACTGTGTACCCTGGATTAGATTTCCTAGTCAGCGTCCTCTCATATGAGATGGACCAGGTCCAGTGCCTGGATTTCTATTCTCTTGTAGCAGTAGAATTAGACATGTCCATTCCATCTTCCTGCAGAAACTGAAAGTCACTTTCTTGCACTTACTCATTGTGTTATGGGTCCAGCTCTCATCTGGCCACAAGTGGTATGGAATGTTAAATTCCTAAAAATATGGCCAAAGTAGGACCACCGTGACAATTAGTTTGCTCATATCCTCTGCTCAGTGTTAGAAGGCACAGGTTCATCCATCCACATCACCTAGGGGAGATCCCTATCTCAGCAATGGGTTGAAGAGAAAAGTAATTGAGTAGTAGATTTGTTTGTTTAATGGAAGAAAGTCTTGGTTTCCACACATCTTTCCAGTTACAGCAAAAGTTCCTTGAATGGAAAGATGATGTCTTCCAGAAATGTATTCCCTTCTACTCTTAGCATAAGTTTTCGGGAATTTTCTAGTAAGCAATTATTTGCTACTTGAACATCGATATATGCTCCAATAAGGAAAAGTTTGAATTCTAAGTTACTTGGTTAGAAGCTATACATTTTTAAAAACTCTGCAGACATACAAGATATAATGAGATACTAATGTTAATTATTTCATATTATAATAACAAAATTAGCATAACCAAAACTCTTGTGGGACTGTATATATATATATATATATATATATATATATATATATATATATATATATATATATATAAAATTGGGACTGTATATATATAATATATATATATATATAATTGCTGCTACCAATTATATATATAATTGCTGCTACCAGCGTTTAAGATATTCTAGAAAATTCTTGGAATATTTGCTAACTATGTGCTGATCTAAAACGCTGTTTTCTGACAGCAAGTCACTATAGAGAAACAATCAAAATTTATTCCAAAAAAGGAGTTAATCCATCCTTAACCACAGGGCTGTTGCATTGTTAGTTGCTGGAAGAGGGAAAGACAGTTTCCCCTAAGAGTGCAGCCCCTGGTAGGCCAACTATGCACAGTGGAAGATCACACAGTCAAGAATAGTTAGGGAATACATATTGTTCTTGAAGTATTACAAAACAAAAGACAAAAAAATTAAATGTTGGGTACACAGAGGAGGATAGATCTGGCAAGAGGTGGGTGAGGGATGCATGTGATCAAAATACATCTTACAAAACTTCCAAAGAACTAATGAAAAGATAAATTGGCAAAAGTAAGAGAAAATGTTAATTTGGACTAAGTCAGACATGTAAGACCAATAGTGTAATTCACTAAGTAGTACAGTTTAAACTCAGCATCTATTGTGATGGTAAAAATTGAAGTAAATTTTCTCTTGAGGCCAATGTAATTCTAAAACTTTATCTTAACCCCATGGGAGAATGCTAGAGCCTTTAAAGATATACTGGAAGAGTAACAAGCTCTTACACACAAAATTTTAGGTATTTGTCAAGGAATAACAGTCCTAATCTCTTTAATGCAGTCTACTGCATAGCCGTAAATATGTAATTGTACAATAATACCTTAGTAAGTAAATTAAGTTTTGAACTACAATATTTCAATAATAAAACAAGTATGAGTTAATCCTATAATGAATTTGTTCACAACATTTACATGGAAGGAGGCCACTGTAAGCTTGAAGAAAGAAATTACTGTTTATGCTTGGTGCGAAAAATACAAATTCAGTATGAGATAAACATTTTTGTAAACTTAAAAACATGAAACTTTCATGTTTGAAAATCACTTTTTCAAGAACAGCTAATTAGGTGACCAGTAATGCAAAATATAGGCAACTCGTATTTTAAAAGTCAAAAACTCATATTTTAAATATTGAAGCAACACCTTCTGGACAGCATGGTTGTTTTGTGTTGTGGTTGCAAACACAGTGCCTGGCAACCTTCTAGGAAGGGGAGGCCAGAAAACTATCACAAAGAAATAAGGAAATATCTGTGCTGTGCAGGGAATTGACATAGGGCCTCATGATGGTTCTGAGGAATTCAAGTTCTTGGGTGGGCATATCCCGCTGAGGTTGAAGCTAAACCCAATGGCAAGGACAAAGAAGATTCTGGCCATCTCCAACTTGTGTCACTTGACCCTCATGGACAGAATTAATTCATTATCTCAGCTTCACAAATAAGAGAGAGAGAGAGAGAGAGAGAGAGAGAGAGAGAGAGAGAGAAAGAAAGAAAGAAATCAAATAAGTAGAGATAGAGGACCATGGTTTACCTGTGTCTGAAAACATAAGGGAATGAAATGAAATGGAGAAGAAAAACAGAAAATTCTTCTCCACCTCTATAAATACACAGAGTATATATGATACAACGTATTTTGTATATATTGAAGTATTGCAGTTACTTTGAATTCTGTATAGGAAACTAAGTTTTATTGTTAATATAAACAATTTTCTCCCCTAATCATATACTGGATTTTTTTCAAAACTTTACATTTTTTTAATTTCATTTTTTTTATCAGTTACATTTTATTAACTCTGTATCCCAGCTGTATCCCACTCCCTCATTCCCTCCCAATCCCACCCTCCCTTCCTCATCTCCACCCTGCCCCTTTCCAAGTCCACTGATGGGGGGGGGCTCCTCCCCATTCATCTGATCCTGGTTTATCAGGTATCTTCAGGACTGGCTGTAAAGTCCTCCTCTGTGGCCTAACAAGACTGCTCCTCCCTTGGGGGGTCGGGAGGTCAAAGAGCCAGCCATTGAGTTCCTGTTAGAAATAGTCCTTGTTCCCCTTACTATGGGAAACCAATTGGTTACTGAGCTACCACGGGCTACATCCGAGCAGAGGTTCTAGGTTATATCCATACATGGTCCTTGGTTGAATGTCAGTCTCAGAAAAGACCCTGTGCCCAGATATATTTGGTCCTTGTGGAGCTCCTATCCTTTCCCCATCACACTAACTCCCCTTCTTTCATATGATTCCCTGTACTCTGCCAAAGGTTTGGTTATGAGTCTTTGTATCTGCTTTGAAAACACTGCTAGTTAGAGTCTTTCAGATGCCTTCAGTAGACTCCTGTCATACGTTCAATGCACATCCCATCTGTCTTTCTAAACGAGGATTGATCATCTTACCCCATGTCCGCTCTCTTGATTATCTTTTTTAGGTGTATAGATTTCATTATGTTTATCATATCTTATAGGTCTATATAAGTGAGTATATACCGTGTTTATCTTTCTCCTTCTGAGATATTTCACTCAGAATGATCTTTTCTAGATCCTACCATTTGCCTGCAAATTTCATGATTTCTTCCTTTTTGATTGCTGAGAAGCATTCCATTGTGTAAAAATACCACAATTTCTGTATTCATTCCTCCGTTGATGGACATCTGGGTTGTTTCCAGGTTCTGGCTATTACAAATAAAGCTGCTATAAACATGGTTGAGCAAATATCCCTTTTGTGTACTTGAGCAAAAAACTGCATTTTTTAAAGGGAGTTCTTGCTGTTAATCTGACCTGAGTTCTTTGAAGTAGGTGAAGACTTTTCTTTGCTTTCTATCACCTGGTCAGTATTTTTTTTTTCACATTTTATCAAACAAGTAGAAAACACGACAGGAAATTACAGCCACGTTGCTAGTATATAACTTGGAGAACTTGATGCTGGAATAAATGAGGCAATAACCTCAGGTCAAATAAGAGTCAATAACATTGATCTGCCGTGGTCTGAACAAGCTCCAGATCCCTCCTTTCTATCTGAAAAATGGTGTCTTCGTATAAGCAGTGTAAGCAGGTGTTAGAAATGACAGTTGCTAAAAGGTAAGTCTTTCCCTTTGCTGATCTGAAGCTCTTGTTTTATTTCTTTTTAACTAATTAATTAATTAATTAATATGTATATGAGTGATCTGTCTTCATTCACACCAGAAGAAGGAATCATTCTCCATTACAAATGGCTGTGAGCCACCACGTGATTCCTGGGAATTGAACTCAGAACTTGCAGAAGAACAGCCAGTGCTCCTAACCACTGAACCATATGTCCAGACCTCTGTGTTATTTCTAATCAGAAAACCAGCACAAGGATACACACACACACATAATTTGCCACTATTTATTACTATTATTTTAGCAAGTTTGTAGTGATATAGAGAATCCTTTTTTTTTTTTTTTAATTCAACCTGCTCTTCCCATTGGGGAGTTCACTGACCAATTTAATTTAAAATCAATTTAATCCTTGTTCCTTTTTAAATGAATAGAATTTATTTTTACCTAAATTCTTTTAAAAAATTCTGCATTGAACAGTGAAAGGTCGGTTATCCTACATCCTTCCCGACAGGATTGCTGACAATCAAATGTCAGAGCATCTAAAGAACTTTCAGGAAGGCAAAGGATTTGGCCTGCTTAGGCTTGTCTCCAAAATGTACTGCAATTCCTGATAAAACTAAGAAAAAGTAGGAAGTTATTACTATGTGACAATGCTTGTTCTTGTAGACAAAGCACCAGAAAAGAGAACATGAACCCTTGTACCAAACCCCATTAATCCTTCCTAGAGCGCAGAGCAGATGAGGCCTCACACAATTCAGAAACCATAAACTACAGCTACTTGGTTAACCAGCCACGAAACAAACATAACTTACTTAAACTAACTGGTACCATCAAATGAACAAACGATATTCTGCTAGGTACCAGCCTTAAGGATTAAGATCAGTTGTTTATCTGCATGCTAATTTGCAAAAAAATCCCTTAAGCCACCCCAGGTATGGCTAACCTTAGGTACTGCAGAGTTCATATTTTCAGCTCTGTTTTTCCCTTGAGAAAAAAAATAAAGCTTGGCCATTTGATTTTCAACAAACCCCCTTGCATTTTAACAGTGGAGACCATGCACAAGCTGAAAATGTGCAGGCGGGCTGTGTCACACAGGAAAGTTAAATTAGGATGTCATGGATCCTGCACACAAAGATCATCAGGAAAAAAGTGGATGGAGCCTTCCAGACCATTTTCGTTCTGCTGACAGAGGCTGCTTTCTGAGCTGGATCAGCATGGTAAGTGGGGATAGTTTGTAAATAAAAATGGACAAGGAGGACATATATATTATTTGTACATATGATATAGATATGTATATATACCTCATACCTTCTCAATGAGATCTAAGCAGGCTTGCAAATCCAGACCATAGTCAATGGATACCCACTCAAGGCCTTCTTTCCTGTATTCTTCTTGCTCCAGAATAAACATTTGCTGATTGAAAAATTGTTGTAACTTTTCATTGGCAAAATTGATGCAGAGTTGCTCAAGACTGTTGCACTATGAATAGGTAGAAAGAAGAGTTAAAAGTAAGAATTCCACTTGCAAGAATACATCTTAATGAGAAAAATCACAGTCACTATCAAACAATGGCAAGAGTGCCCAGCCATTAGGAGCACTCAGCTAAGCTCCTATCTCCTTCAGCTGTATCTACAAACTAATGATTATTGGAGTAAAGTAATGCTCAATGGAATTATGATTCAAAAATTCACAAAAGACCCCTATTTAATTTGACTTAAATATGGATTAGGAAATTAAATAGTTAACGCTAATTGTAGTAATAATAAATATTACTAATTGTAGTTCTTTTCTAATCAAAATAGCCCTTAAGTTTTAAGTATAATGATTTTTTGTTTGTTTTTTTTTGTTTGTTTGTTTGTTTGGGTTTTCATGTTTAAATACATTTTAATAGAAATCACTTTCTCCCTTGCCTGCCCTCCCTAAAGCCCTTCCCCACACACCCTTACTCCTCAATTGATAGCCTCTTTTTCTTTGATTATTATTGTAAAATACATATATGTGTATGTGTGTGCACAAATATATAATTACAACCTGCAGAGTCTGTTTTTGTTGTTTCTGTGTATGTGGTTTCAGAGCTGGCCTCTCTGTACTGAAAAACCTAAAATGGGCTCATCTCTGGGAGAAACTAATTTTCTCTCTTTGAGCAGTCATTAGTTGCCGGTAGTTATTGTCTAAGAATGAGACTCTTTGCGACATTCCCTCCTTCTGCATGAGCATGGGCATATGGGCATGGACATTAAGTATAAGGAATTTTAGCATGCTTTGGTCATGTTTTCCCATGGTTACATTTTACAACTCAAATTTTCTAGTCTCCTTGAAATATGCATTGGTTTTATTCTTACCACGTATACTTACATCAAGTGTTTCAAAACCAGTGATGTCAAGAATAGCAATGAAGAAGTGGCTTGACAGTTTGACATCCAGGACCTGGTTCATGCGTGCCACTAGCCACTTAAACATCCTTTCATATATTGTCTTAGACAGTGCACCAACAGCACAGGTTACCTAGAAACCATATGTAAATTTTTTCTTCATAAATTATAAAAATAAATCTTTAAAAAGGGGGTGTGGAGAGATTGCTTGCTACTCTTCCAGCACCCAGGCCAGGTAGCTCACAACTGCTTATAACTCCAGTTCTAGGGGATCCAATTCCCTCTTCTAGTCTCATACATGCTCATACCCACACACAGACTCATGAATATAAACAGTAAAAGTAAATCTTTAAAATGTTCCTTCAACAATATTTGTCTTAATACTGGAGATTTTCTATCTGCAAACATAGTCTAGTCAAACCAGTATATGTTTATTAATCTTCTTAATGAGAAGAAAAGAATGAAAGGGTTGGGGAAAGAAGGAGAGGAGAGTGGAAGAAAGTTAGCGCTGAGCTTCCTTCTCAAAAGTATAGATGAGAGAAATGTCACTGTTAATAATAGACTCAATATCCCAGGATATGTTTTGATGTTATGCTCCAGAGCCTTGTTCTGAACATTGCAGCATTAAGCTCCAGCATCATCTGGAGCTTTTAAAAGTATCAGGACTCAGGCCCAGCCCCTGATGTGCTAAATCTGTAGGGAAATTTCGTTCCCATTCACTGAGGCCAGTTGCTAGAAAAATGCTTTTATGTCCTTTGATGAAGACTTTCCTACCCTCAATACTTGATGATAAATCTCACTCCCCATATCATGCATAAATTCCTAACCTTAGCAAGAAGCCTGCTAATTTAGTTCAACGATGGTCCCCCTTTTTTTGATGTCTTCTCTTAGAAATGTGCCATCACTCACCCTCTCCCTCTGTTCTTGGCCTATAAATTCTTACTTGCCCTGGAGGCATGTGGCATTAATTTCAAAGTCTCCTTTCTGTTACAATATCCCTATTACAATAAGCCTGAATAAAGACTCCCTCATTATTTATTAAATATTAAGATATTTATTTATTTATTTTTTGTTTGTTTTGTTTCAAGATAGGGTTTCTCTGTGTAGCCTTGGCTGTCCTGGACTCACTTTTGTAGACCAGGCTGGAACTCACAGAGATCACCGCCTGCCTCTGCCTCCCAAAATGATGGAACTACAGGTGTGTGCCACTAGGCCCACCTGATATTTCTTTCTTTTAATGCACTGTGTCCAATAAAGTTTTAAAAATCTGTAGTCCCTAGAGCATGACTGGCTAGTGCTGCTGCTGCTGATTGATAAATTGAATGATCATTAGCAACTGACCTAGCTTCCCTGGGACACAGCAGTTCTTGAAGGCTGTCTAGTCTTGACTTCCAACTCTTTGTTATTTTCATTCTCAGTGTTGCCCTCACCTTCCTGGATTGAGAATGGCCTCAAGAAAAACATATTCTCCTGTCACAGTGAGGCTGAAAAAATTCTTTTACTGTCCCCAAGAGGATAATGTAGTTTGTTTTCGAATTTTGAAAAATAACATATTAACTCTCTTAACTAGTTCTGTTAGCCTAAAATCTGGAGTTGCAAATTAATCCTCTGTAGTACATTATTTTAAGAAGTGCCTGTTTAATTATAGTCTTCATATAGGCTCATTGGTTTTATAAGAAGAAAGACCTTATTCTGTAGCCACAGCGTATTACACATCCATGTTCTGGTGGATTTCTAAGAAACAATGACACTGATAAATATGTCTAATCCTAACGCTAGGAAGTAGCTCAAATACTTCAGGTTATGTGACTCAAGTTCTACCCAAGTTAATTTTTTTTTAACACTCATAGAGCACCTGATGGCTGCAGAGGACAATGCTAGATGCTGGTGCATTAGAATGAGTCAGACATAATCCGTGACCTTAAAGGTCATCAAAGTTACCGTAAATGTTTCCTCAAATAAAACATCATGAATATCCCTGGTCCACTTACTTCTGAATATTGTGAAACTCAAAAGACATACACATTTCGTGTGTGTGCATGTGAGTGTGTGTGTTGGAATTGATGAATACGTGCTAAGCAAGTGTTCCACTACTACCGCTGCACAAGTTAAACACACATTTACAAAATCATCATTTTTACTCCTAGACTTAAAAAGCATTGGTAGCTTAAAGTAGGTAAGACATTTGCTTTGCTCCTTATAAGCTGTACCATTTTCTCAATGAGGTAAAGGGTAATTCCATGATAATCAAACCTCTTTTTTATTTTTATTTTTTATATTAATTACAGTTTAGTTACTTTGTATCCCAGCTGTATCCCCCTCTCTCATTCTCTCTCAATCTCACCTTCCCTCCCTCTTCTCCTCCCTGCCCCTCTCTAAGTCCACTGATAGGCGAGGTCCTCCTCCCCTTCCATCTGACCCTAGCTTAACAGGTCTCATAAGGAATGGCTGCACTGTCTTCCTCTGTGGCCTAGCAAGGCTGCTCCTCCCTCCAGAGGGAGAGGAGGGAAGGTCAAAGAGCCAGACACTGAGTTCTTGTCAGAGACAGTCCCTGTTCCCCCTACTAGGAAACTCATGCACGACGTACAAGTAGGGGTTCTAGGTTATCTCCATGCATGGTCCTTGGTTGGAGAATCAGTCTCAGAAAAGACCCCTGTGCCCAGATATATTTGGTCCTTGTGGAGCTCCTTTCCTCTCCAGGTCTTACTAACATATAATCAAACCTCTTATGGCCTTGACTTATTCTGTCTATCAACTATATGTGGTAGATTTTTGTTATTGCTTTTGGTTTTTGCTTTTGGGGGAGGTTAGGTTAGTCTCGTGTAGCCCAGGCTAACCTCAAAATCAGTCATCTATACATGACATTGAATCCTGATTCTCAAGCCCTGCCACCTGAGTGCCTTCTAAGTGTCACCAATGCCTATTTCTAGGATGTGTGTGCATGTGTGAATGTGTGTGTGCATGTGCAAATGTGTAAATGTATGTGTTTGTATGTGGGTGAGTGTGTGTTTGTATGTGTGTGTGTGATTGTGTGTATATGTGTGTTATGGGTGAAAGAGACAAGGTTATGAATTCACTGTACTATTTCCTCTTTCTAGTAAAACCATATTCATTACCTCTCCCATTGTGAGGAGACAATCTGACAAAATCTCATCATTGGTCATGAATGAAAGCACTAGCACCACTGTCCCAAGTTGAGGTAAGAGAACATCCCTTTACAAGTGATTTTTCTCCCCCGTCCACAACTTCACAGGCTGTGGGACTCAGGGAGCATATGCACATAATGCAAAAATCGCATATAATATGAACTGGACTTGGTTTGAGTAGGAGAACAAAAATTTGTTATCACTGATATATATTGGTATATATGCCTGGATCACACTGACTAATATAAAGAGCAAATGTAAAATATTATGAAATGTACTGGTTTACTTAAACTGTCTTAGTACCCAGCAGCCCTGAACGTATTTACTGCATATGGAAAGTCTAAAGGCAGCCA
Organism: Psammomys obesus; assembly: GCF_907164565.1. NCBI lineage: Eukaryota > Metazoa > Chordata > Mammalia > Rodentia > Muridae > Psammomys > Psammomys obesus. The sequence goes on along the minus strand of NW_026585689.1, from coordinate 3,281,426 downwards.
TCCTCAATATATTTTCCATTTATTCCAACCAAATCAGCAAAGCCTTCTGTTTTTCATGTATGTTCTCAGTTTCTTGTTTTTCAAGTGCTATCTTCAACAGACATACTGAAACATGTTCGCCACTAATGAAACCACATGATTACACTAAGAAAACAGTATGTAAAGGAACACCAGTATTCCAAAATAATTCACCTCAATACTCTGCAGTTCTGAAAATTTCTTAGCTGGACAACAAAGAGGTAGAGAACAAGCGAAGTGCTACTTAAGGGAGAATTATCAAAATAGTCAGTGTATTCCCTTACACTGTAATGTCTTGCATACGAATTACGATGGTAGCTCTCTTCACTGCTTTCACAGAAACTCTTATTGCTGACATTGTCAGTTGTCGAAAATAAGTCTATATGACATATATGAAATAATCACATGATCACACAATCATGATGCCCTCAAATGTTGCCTTACCTGTTGCACATTTTGACCTCTGGTAACATATTCATTACCAACTTTAATTCTAGGGTATATCAAGCCCTTTACCAACTCAGAAGACTTAATGCCCATGAGAAAAGCAGCTTTGTCAGCATCTGGTCAAACAAGAAAGGAAGAATGTCAAGATGGGAGAAAGGGAAAGCGGAGAGGGAAGACAAAGATTAAGAGACAGTAGAAAACACTGTTGAAATCATTCCATCATAGCCAAATACACTGCCCAGGGGACAGAAGAGCATTTAGATCAATGTAAAAACATAGATTGACGCTTTGAAAAAAATAGTTGAATGCTAAATGAAAGCATCTACTTCTTGCAGATACAAATCAAACCACACTGAATGGTCCCTTCTAGAATGGCTCTTGTGAAAGGCAGTAACAGGCACTGGTAAAGGTACACATGTGGCATGGCCATTGTAGAAAACAGTATGACAATCTCTTAGAGGTTAGACACAGAGTCACTGTAGGGCCAAGCAATTTCGCTCTTGCATATGTATCCAGAAAAAATGAAAGATTTATTTTTAAAAAGTACACAGTGCTTTTAGTAATATGATTCTAGTAGTCAAAACGTAGAAAAATGCATATCAACTGATGTAAAAAAAAAAAAAACAAGATACGATGTGTTCATACACTGGAAATGACATGAAAAAGAAATGAAGAGTGGCACAGTCTCGCACAGGGCTTCATTCACAAGGACTTGAGGAAAATGATTGAGAGTTATAGGAAACTCATGAACTGACTATGGAAAATGGTGAAATTGTGCTTACAAATATTACAATGTCTATAGAATTTTACAAAAATCACATGGATATTTATTTATAAACCTGCAGTTCTCATTTTTGTTAAAGAGTTTTTAAAACTTAATACAGGTGAAATAATTCATATTCAGGTGTGTGCTACTGTTGTGTACTTTCATTTTTGGCTCTCTACTCTTCTCCCCCCAACATCCAAAAATCAGAGCGCATATGTGATGTGTAATGGAAACCTTTGAGATGAACCCAAGGTGCGTCTTTGAATACTTGGTGCTCTCTGGAGTGGTTAAGAAGTAACCCTAGAATAATGGATGTTATTTTGTTTTTAATTTTTAAGGAAAAGTGCCATAATGGAAACTTGAATTAACCTTGTTTGTGGACAAAACTAGTTCATGCAGAAAGTCTGTTGATACAGAAAGTGCATTATTAGACCTTAATCAGGTACAGGAAGGGAAGATGAAGATACTTGGCAAGCAGTTAAAAATGTGGCACCAAAAAGAATGGGTGAGATAATTTATTTCAAATATCATTATTTCCTGATTTATTATTAAATACCTTTGGGTTCTGTAACAACTAGTCAAAAATATGAAAATGTCATCTGTCATGTTTAGACTCTTATACAATTAATATATACATAAATAAAGATGTTTAAAAGAAAAGAAGAGACAATGTAGCCTTTCTCTGTGTAGCTCAGTGCTACAAGCTGTAGTTCCAGTTACTCAGAAGGCGCAAACAGGAGGACACTTAGGCCATGCAGTTCAATCAGAGTTACATGGTCAGAGCTCAGTCTCAGAAACTAATAACAGAACAACAAAAGCAACCCCTTTGTCTTAAAGCATGGAAAGAGCAAGAGAGCAAAAGAAGTTGACATAAAAGCATATGTGCAACAGCATAACGACATATGAAGATTATAGATCTTCCCACCATTTTCTCTGCTTCGTTCACATCTGTGTTCAAAAGCTGTCATTTCTGAAGCTGTCATACTGATACCAGATCACTATGTCTGCAACAAACCCATCCATATACTCACATACCTTATTCTTTTACTCTGTTGAATTTAAACTGTGAGATGAAGATAGTATAAAATAACGACTGAGAAAATACTTCCTAGCAACAATAATCAAGATCTGGGTATAGAGGGCGTGCCTGGCAGGAATGAAGCCTTAAATTCAATCCCAAGCAACACAGCATGAAAAACTCAAATAAATAACAGTAATTAAGGAAAATGGTACTGATTATTTTCAATAGTCTCTAAAGCAAACAAATAAATAAAACAAAACAAAAATAAACAAAAAATCCCAAGAGATCAAATGAATGCAAATATATATATTTATATAAGGCAGGTCTGGAAGCTGAGATTTGAGCAGAATTATAAGCTGTGTCTTTCTAAAGTGAGTCTTACTTTCTGTGCCGTCAGCCTCCAGTTGCTCTTCTCTAGGATTCTGTCTAAATTTCAGGTTTCCAAAGTGCATGATGGCTCCAACAAGCTTATAGCACCCAAACCGTTCATCAGGAAGAAATCCCAAGGTGTCTATGGCTTTCTGTGAAAAGAGAAAAAAAGATGGCTAGCTGAACCTTCCTTTGATGGCTCCAGTAGGCACCTCACCCTGCCATGTGTCACATAGGCCTGCATTGGAATATGGACTGCAGGAATGAGAGAGAGAGAGCATCAGAGGTCCAGACACAGCTGGGCTCAAAGCAAGACAAATCGGACCTATTGGCACTTGGCCACCAGCAGTCTGCTCAGTCCTTTAAAGGGGAATTAAGAAGGCTGAGGACTTGGCTTGTTCCGTGTCAGGCAGCTTCTGAAGTTTCATTCAACACCTCACTCCTCTCTTCTCCCTCCTAGCAACAGCCCACTAACTGGCTTCAGGAGGTTCATTGTTTTGTCTTTCATGGTTATGGCAGCTATCACTGAATCTTCTGGGTGGTTTGTCTCCCATGTTCAACTGGTTTTATTCCAGGGCCTGCTCATTTTAGAAATTGGTATAAGGAGGTGTTAAAGAAAGAACATCATGTTGTGATGGCTCAGGAAAATTCCATTTTGTGCTCAGCATCCATTTCAGTAATTGTTTCTGACCTAATTTCCTAAAATGATTAACTTGGCCACCCTGACTCTTCACATCCTCCCAAGAACTGTGTGACTGTTGGGAAATGCTTAACCACTTGTTCTGGCTCACGTAAGCTTGCTAATCTCTGTGTACAGGGGGAGTGAGACAGTTCCTCACAGAGCTCTGTAAATTCTGCAGAAATAAAGTAATCATGACCTTTGCCTTTAAAAGCCCTCCTCACCTTTAAGCTGGGCCTCAACCCCAAATCGAACCACAGGAACAGAGACCAGTTTCAGATTAAATCAAATTCAGCTAATTACAAATGGACAGAGTTCAGGTGGTCTTTGGGTGTTTTCTAACTCCACAAGGATGTCATTATATCACTGTATCCTAAGAAGACACTGCATGTGGTCCCAGAAGAATATAGTCATTATAGTAACTAATTCAGAATTCATGTAAAGATCAGGGTGGAGGAGTCTATATTCTTTTCCAATAACTCTGTTTATAGGAATGGAAGATTGAGTGAATATAATACACAAAGAGAATATTAACTTTCTAAGACATTCACAAGGTCAAAAGAGACAAAAATCTTGGGATTTAACAACAAGAACAATAAAAAATAGAACAAATGTCTGACTGAAAAAATGAGTTTTTATCTAAAATGCTCAGAAAATAAAATTGAAAAATCAAACTCTATGGACCGCATGGTCTTGCAGTATAAGTATAAATAAATAACAATACCAAAGCAACTTCATATAGATAGAACACAGAGTAAAGACTTTACAGGTATACACTAAATAAAATAAAGTTTGCTATTAAGTTGAAATTTCTGTTTACTTTTTAGAGTTATAATGCCTTTTTATTGAAAATATGCATTTCTACACTTAGTAAGCTTTGGAAAGAAGCAGCCTCCACCTTCAAGGGAAGCAATGCCAGGTCTCCAGAACTCAAAGTGAGGAGTCATGATTTTAGTTTTTATTGCTCATTGCCTTCACCAGGCTTAACTTATACAACTACCAAGCCTTACTTCTGTGGCCAGAAATTCTTTAGCATCATCCAGACTCTCCACAGCAACCACTCCACAGGAGAAAATGTGAAAGTCGGAGGGATTTGTGGACACCAGGAGCATGTCTACAATGGAAAACATTTTGGTTAAACAGCTTAGAGAAACATCCAAGGCCTGAGGAAGCAGTTGACCAAAATTCAGGTTACTCTTACAGTTTATGGGATATTTGTAAACAAGCCAAAATCAATTCTATATTTTAGACCCAAACCTCTGTAATCAATATTTTGTTTTCTGTTAATTTGTCAATCACGTGTCAAGGCCTCCCAAGAGATTAACAGGTTGGCCAGGTACAAAATCAGATTCGATTGCAGGAGCACAAAATGATGGTGGTTGGCAAGGGGCAGTAGCTAATGTACGTTGACAAAACCTTGATTACAGGCAGTTTGCCTAAATTCATGACAGACGGCAGGGAACAAAAATGTTCTACAGAATTATAAGTACAACAGACCCATGTTTCATGGGTAGGAGACTGCCAGCTCCAGAGTTAGCACCCAGGGATCACTAGCTATATATTCTTTCTACTTCACATCCTCACTCAAAGGAGGCTGAGTTCTTCATTCCAGGGATCCATAAATCAGATGGAGAGTTACCACTGTGCAGCGGGTGAGTTTATGACTCCTGACATGAGTCATTTCATCAGGAAACATAATACAGGACAGTGCTAAGACAGCTGTCAACAGATCAACTGACTTGGCAGAATGCTGCCTATTTGATCTCGGTGAAGGTTTGTTGTTGTTTGTTTGTTTGTTTTTAATTTGGTTTTATCTCTCTGTTTATTACCCATTGAAGTGAATATTTGCTTTGTGGAAATATAAATCTCAGAGACAAAGAAATTGGCTTACGGGAATGGTAATAGCAGTCTGTTCGGAAGCATGCCAAATGTTGATTATGTTAATAAAAATGTTGTTTATTCATAGAATAAATTATTATTACTCAAAAAAATAAATTGAAACATTAAAGAAACTTAAAATATTCAACCAAACCAAAAGTGCATGTACAGGATGATGATTATATATTATAAAATTATAGAATATGCAACCTCATTATTATGTTTACATATTGATGTGGGCAGAAGGGTTCCAACAATGAAGAAGGGAAGGAAAGAGAAACTGTAATAGACCCTACGGAAATTTTTCAATGGATGTATGTGGTGTTTGTGGTAATAGCTTCTTATATATACATACATATGTAACGATATATCAATATCAATTGTGTTTTTCAAATACGCAGTTAATTGTAGGTCCATAATTCTCTTTTAAAGCTACTTTTGTTATAAGCCTAGCCTTTTACAGCTGATCCATCTCTCCAGCCCTCATTAAACTTTCTTTTAGTTCTAATTTTTTTTTATAAAATAGCTCAAATCAAATCAGCTTCCTTCTTAAGCCACTAAACTCTCAACTCCCCACGAGGCTTTCCTAAGACTTTATGCCTCTGGGGAGGCTCTTTTCCTTACTCCTTATTAAGCCACCCAGCCTACCTTTCACTGAGTCTCTTCAGGCTACAGTGTCAGATAGAACCGTTGCATTCATGCTTCCTAGGCTGCCCAACTCTTTCCACACTTTCTCAGGACCCAGCTCTGCTGCTGCTGCTGGACCATTCACAGCTTTGCCTGCTTTCCCCTAAACTAGCGTAGACTGCAACACCACGCAGAGCACTCGCCTTTTCCCTCCTATGGGTGCCAAAAATCCAACCTTTCTTTACTTGGACTTAATAGACTCTTCAGGTGGTATGACTATAACCCAGGTTCACCTTCTCCTATGTGAGACATTAGGCCATACTCAGGAAGAGAACTACTACCTCGGCCTTCGCCCACCCACCATGCTCTCAAGATTGCCCAGACTGCTCTTCCTCTTCAGAACACTTTCCAGTGGCTCTCACCACCCTGCAAGAGACCTACTACCACTGGCTCTACCTCTCATGGTTTGCCTGAAGTTGCCACTCCAGGCAACTTCATGAATGAAGAACTCACTAAAAGACACAACTAATGATAGCCTCACCCAGATGGCTCAATTTGCATTGCAAAAACAGCAAAAATTTAAAACAAATCAAAGTGTGTCTCCCCCAAACTATCAATATAGTAATAATTGTCCTTAATGAGAACAACTTAGACAAAACTTAAGACACAAAATTCAAGAGAACAATTACAAACATTTTCAAGGAGTTCAAGGAATTCAAAAAGGACAGCAATTAACACCTGAAAGAACTTAGAACTCCCAACTGAAGTTCAAGAAAATACAAGAAATAGAAATACTAAAGACACCAAAGAAAATCCAAAGTGAAATGAAGCTGCAAATAAAAATACCGATCAGTCTAAAAACAAAACAAAACAAAACAAAAAATCTCAATGGAAGTATCAACAGAATAGATGACATAAAGAAAAAATGTCAACACTTGAAAACAAAGTAGAGAAATTGAATCATACTATCAAGTGAAACATAAATGCACCACTCAGAATCTCCAAAACACCATTAGAAAAAAACAACCCCAATGGCATGAATTTATAAGACTAGAAGAAAATTAATTATATTCCAAAAGCATAGAATATATCTTCAATAAAATCATAGAGGAAGCTTCCCAAATCTAAGGAAAGAAATGCCAATTCAGGAACAAGAGATAGACAGACTATCAGATAGACAGAACCACAAAAAAAAAAATCCTTCATATCATATTAAAACATTAAGAATAAAGAAAGGGTTTTGAAAGCTTCAAGAGAGAAAGCCCAAGTCACCTATAAAGCCATGTCCATCTGAAGAACAGTTGATTTCTCAATGGAAACTTTGAAAGCCAGAAGAAATTGGAACAACATATTCAAGTTTGGAAAAAACATAGATAGCAACCAAGACTACCACTATAACTACCACCAAAACAATCCATCATAATTAAGGGAGAAAAAAAAATCCCATGATGAAAACAGGCTAAAGTTTTTGTTTTTTTGTTTTTGTTTTTGTTTTTTTGTTTTTAACCACAGAATCAGCATAAAATAGTGGAAGAATATTTCAGACTGGAAAAAAAAAAAAGGATAAGCATACTCAAGATGCTACAATGCCAGAATAGCGTTTTTGCAAAGTATGACTTAGTATGAGTAAGGTAACAAATATTACAAAATCAACAAAATGACAACAATTAAAGCACATATTTCAGTATTAAGTCTGACTATTGCTGGCCTCAATTCCATAATCAAAAGACAGAAGATAGCTTCTCTGTCTATTTTTCTTTCTCTCTCTCACACACACACATATACACACTTAACCTTGCCATTCACTGCAAATGTCTTGCTTTTGATACCAAATTAAAAACAACATTGCCATCTATTCTACCCTCATTGGTTATATAAGTGTTCAAATTCTCTGTTGTAAGATAAATAAATCATGGTCTAAAACTACTAAGAGACTTACTAAAACAGTAATCTTCTTCCCTTTGGATCTGTTTGTCTTTTTGTAGAATAAGTATGGGCTTCAGTCTAATACTTACCCTGAAGTTCTTGTTTTCCAGACAGAATTTGGTAAAAGATATGGTAGTTCCTCTCTCCAGGCTGCTGATAAACCACCCGAGATTTTTCAAGAAAATCTAGGAGGATCGAAATGGATAAAAATTCATATTTTGACATTCTTAGAAAACTTAGAAGAGAAGCAACCAGATAGTGCAATGCTTACTTACAGATCTGGATATCTGCGGAGGACAGTGTGCCTCTTTCACCAAAATGCATCCTAATGAGTTTTCCCTAGAGAGAAATAGAACTCAGGGTCCCATCCAAACTTGCAGATAGCCTCATTAAGTGCACAATCCTCAAATGACTACAGGCTCCAAAGGTTAGAAAATTGAATGCAAGGTGGTTTTAAAATGAGACAGGTCAGATAATGTCTAGAGAAATGGTTGGTTCTCAGCCTGTCGATAGTGACCTCTTTGGAGATTGAATGACCCTTTTCACAGATGTCCCATACCAGATATCCTGGGTATCAGATATTTACATTACAATTCATAACAGTAGCAAAATTATAGTTATAAAGTAGCAACAAAAATAATTCTATGGATGAGGTCACCACAACATGAAGAACTGTATTAAAAGAGTTGCAGCATTGGTTAAGTTGGGAACTACTGGTCTAGTGGGGGCTATACTGATTTGCAAGACTGCAGCAGTCCTGACCGCTTAGGACCACATCTGTCAGTTTCTGCCTGGATGCTTTTATGTGCACTGTGGAACCTCTGAGAACCTCAGTGCTCTTATTTGAAAAGGAGGACTATAGTATCTTCTTGGGATGCTCATTCACTCCTTCAGTCTCCATTGACTGTCTGCAATGATCTAGGAAACTCCTGAAGAAATAAAAACAACTTATAAAAAAAAATGATGGTCCTGGCCCTTATGAAATGTTCTAGAAGGTACATGAATACTCAAGAGCTCAAACAAAAGAACATTTGAAGTACTTTGGTATCAAAAGAAAAGCCACTTTTGCTATACTTTAGGATGTAAGAGAAAAGGGAACATATATAAAGATTGAGAGATAGACTAACAACCAGGGGTTCATTTCACATGTGCTCAGTTGACTGAAGGGCCTATGTCTGGCTTATGTCTCCAAATACACCTTAATGGAAGCAACAGGGTTTTCCACTTTCTTCTTTCTAAATTAAAACCTAAAGAAGAATCTAACAAGGCATAAAGGCTTCCCAGTGTTGAGAGTATCTGTGACAGAAAGCCAGATACATTGGCAGCCACATTTTATGACATAAGAACATAGGGATAAAACAACAGAAGGGTGGCTGAGGTCTCCGCACCCATGCCATAAAGATACTACACAGGGAGACTGAACTAGCATATTACAAAGCAAAGCATAATGGCAACTACACAGACTACCATACACGTGCCTATACGCATACATATATGTGGAAGGCCAATATGGGTGGTATGAGTTCCTAGTATTACTTTTTATAATCTATCTGGATTTCTTCATTTTTATTGAATGCCCTTTTATATTTTTCCTTCCACTTATCAAAATCTTCTGCTTTTCTTTGCTTCTTCTTGTCTATCTTTCCAACTATACCCTTGTTTTCTTTATTCTTCATCTCTCTGTTTCTGTTCTCTCCTTATTTTTCTTTCCCTGTCCTTCCTATTTCTTTACTTTATTTGACTTTATTCTTCCTTTCTCTGTGTGTCTCTGTGTCTCTGTTTCTCTCTGCATGTCTCTCTCCCTCTCTGTCTCTATCTATCTCTGTCTCTCTCCCCACACACCCTGAAGATCCATACTTGGATTTTTACCTATGCCAGGCTATTGCCTACCATTTAGCTAGATCCCCAGCCCTGACTTTTTTCTTTAATTTTTTTCTTTTTTCTTCTCTATCCTATATTTCTGATTTTCATATTTTATGAAACATGCACCAATATTTTAATAAATCTTTACAATAGCAATTGTTTAATGCACAGATGCATGCAAATAAATAGCAATAAAAATGTTGTATCACCAGGCAATTAACATGAGTCTACTATTTAAGTATTTTCAGATATTCAAACATGAAGCTTCCTTCAGTTTTCCTTAACTTATGAGTGGTTCTCTGTCACTCATTATTGGCACAAAATGGATTTATAGGACTTTATTTTTAAATCCAAATGTTTTTCTCCATTGTGTGAAGTGACACATGCTGGAGAGGATGTGGAGAAAGGGGAACACTCCTTATTGCCGGTGGGAATGTAACCTTGCACAACCGCTTTGGAAATCAATCTGGTGCTTTCTCAGAAAATTAGGAATAGTGCTACCTGAAGATCCAGCTATACCATTCCTGGGTATATCTACAAGATGCTCAACCATACCACAAGGATATTTATTCAACTGTATTTATAGAAGCTTTGTTAATAAAAGACAGAATCTGGAAACCTAGATGTCCCTCAGTGGAGGAATGGATGCAGAAATTATGCCACATTTACACAATGGAATACCACTCAGCAATTAAAAGCAAGGAAATCGTGAACTCTGTAGGCAAATGGATGGAACTAGAAAAGATCATCCTTAGTGAGGTAACCCAGAAGCAGAAAGATACATATGGTATATACTCACTTATAAGTGGATGTTAGCCATGTAATATAGGATAAACATACTAAAATCTATACTTCTTAAAGAAGATAAATAACAAGGAAGACCCTAGGGAAGAGGCTGAAACCTCATTAAGAAGGGAAAACAGGATAGAAATCAGAAGTAGAAGATGACAGGGAAAAGGACAGGAGCCTTCCACGGGGTGCCTCTGAAAGACTCTACCCATCAGGGTCTGGAAAGAAATGCTGAAACTCATAGCCAAATTTTGGGCAGAGTGCAGGGAACCTTATGAAGAAGGGGGAGACAGAAAGACCTAGAGGGGACAGGAGCTCCACAAGGAGACCAACAGAGCCAAAAAACCTGGGGCTAAGAGGGCCTGCAGAGACCAATACTTCAACCAAGGGCCATGTATGGAGAGGACCTAGACCCCCTCCTCAGATGAAGACAATAGGCTGCTCATTTTCCAAGTGGGTTCCCTAATAAGGGGAGCAGGCAGGGTTTGTCTCTGACATGAACCCAGTGGCTAGCTCTTTGATCACCTCTTCTTAGGGGGAGGGGGGAAGGGTGCAGCCTTGACAGGCCACAAAAGAAGATGATTCAGCCAGCCCTGATGAGACCTGATAGGCTAGGGTCAGATGGAAAGGGAAGAGCTCCTCCCCTATCAGTGGACTAGGGGAGGGGCATAGCAAGAGAAGAGGGAGGATGGGTGGGACTGGGAAGAAATGGGGGGGGGGAACGACAGCTGAAATACAAAGTGAATAAATTGTAATAAATAGTAATAAATAAATAATAAAAAGGAAACACTACAAATAAAAATAATGTGATGGGTAAAAAAAAAAAATAAATAAAACCACATTGGTATACCTTGTTCGATTTTCTAAACAGAAATTGTTTTTTAAACCCTGTAAAATATGCAGGAAGAAGGAGTCCATAAACAAGAGCTGAAAGAATAATTAAGAGAAACAGGAAACTGCTACTAAATTGACTTCATATAGAAAGTTAAGTAAAAACAATTTCAAATCTGTGCAATGTATGAATATATGAATTATTATCATAATTCGCTAGATGAGCTTCTGTACTGTAAGGGTAAGGAAATGTGAGTTAAGATAATTAAATTCCTCCTAAATGTATTCATCCAAATAGAAGATACATAGATATAGACGGCTTTAATTGTTTCAGCTATAGCTGGTAAAACTTTTCTTTTTGAGTAATGTAACAATATGATAGAATTTAATAAAAAAAAACCTTCTCCTATAATTCTGCTACCAGTGTGTTCTGGCATGAATTTCATGTTAGCCTAAAAGTTATAGGTTCTGCGATGCTACCATGTTACTTACGAAACGAGAAGAGTTGTCGTTTCTCAGAGTTTTGGCATTTCCAAATGCTTCCAAGATAGGATTCATTTGTACAATTTGATCTTCTAAAATCCCCTAAGAGGCATGGAAATGAAGTATAGCTGATTAAAGTTTATCAGGAATGTATACTAAAGAAAACTCAAAGCTCGTATCTATTACTGCTGTAATAACTAGTGACCTAAAGTTTCCAAACGAGATTATAAAACACTATTTTAAGAACAGAGATTCAGAAAAAAATACAGTCTAAAAGATAGCAATTTCATATATTTTCTTCTAAGAAAATATTTAGATAGTCATTACTTTGTAACGCTTTGTTTGAGTCCATGTGAATAAAAAAAATGTTTATTAACAAAAATTGAAATATTTATCATAGGATAATATATTAGGTTTTGGCTTTAGTAATTTATATTTTCCTTACAATATCATTTCTAGGTAATCCAGAGGTTCCATGAAGCAGTGGCTAGGAATGATACTTATCTTTAATTGGAATTTTGCATATTCAAAAATATGGGCTATCTATACAGGTTGACCCTGAAAGATCCACACTAAAGCCACACTAATTCAGAGCTGCATTGTTTTATAAATTCATCCTCAAAGTCCTGTTTCATGGGATTAATTATATAATCTATGGTGTTCAAGAATATAAAAGGTATAAATACTATTTCGTTCTGAATAATGTGTCTAGTGTCTTCCAAAGAACTATAAAAGGCTATATAGGCAAGGATTTCCATAGACCTGTTGTACAAGTTATGTTAATTTTTACGTTATACATTATATAACATTATATATAACTATTAATTAATTACCATGACTTAATATGAAGATTAAATCAATTAATTCACACCAAACAACAACAAAACTAAGAAGGCCACTGAAGTAAAGTTTTATGTAAGGAAAAGCAGAATTCAAGGATACTTAAAGATATCAACCAAATTCAGGAATGCGGTGATGGGAAAGGAAACCTTTTGAATTTTAAAATTTGAGCAAAGTTAGTCTATACTTTGGCATATTTCTTACTCATGACAGCAAAAGTAGCAGGTGAAAATGCAAAGTGACGATGTCAGACATGGACTGATAAGAGGTGGCTTAGCCCAGTAACAAATAGTTCTGAGAACCACCCAACACTACCTAACTTTACTTGATGTAATTGTTTCCAGATTACTATGAAAGCCCACTTTTCAGCTAAAGCAGAGTTAAAAACTGCTAAGTGTGATTGCTGATTTTAATTGTTAACCTGATACAGCCCAGGATTACCTGGAAAGTCTCGGTGAGTGATTGCCTAGAATTGGTTTGATTTTTTCTTTTTTCTTTTTTCTTTTTTTTTTTTTTTTCTCAAGCTGGTTTATTGAGGTAGGAACGGTGCATGTAGGCAGCACCATTTTGTAGGCTGGTCCTGGACTGCTTGAAAAGGTGGGAGCGGGCAGTGCAATAGCATGCATATGTTAATTCACTGTTTTCTTGGCTGTGGATGTCACTTAACTAGTTATTTCAGGTCCCTGCTTACCTTGACTTCCTTGAAAGGACTGTAACCTGGAATTACAAGCCAAATAAATCCTTTCCCCCTTACGTTACTTTAATCAGGGTGTTTTATCCCTGATGAAATTAAGAGACAAGGATTAAAAAATTAATACAGAAGGTAAAGCTTATAGAAAATGTTGCATGATTAAAGTTGAGGGTATTTCAAATGGGCGTTTGGGGTCTGATAAAGGCGTTCATGGTAAAGAAAGCCATTGGTGCATTTGTGTGGGAATCTAACACAGCACTGTAGCTAAAGAGATTTAGAAATATCAGAAGAGGACATTGAAGGTTGTGATTCTTTGCTGTAAGAAGGTTTGGATCCTGAAGGCATATTGACCAAAGGGGCAAGCCAAATGAAACTCAGTCAGCTCTTTGAAGATAATCTAAAAGTGTGTGATGTATGCTTTTGGTTTTGATTTAGAATGCTATGAAAATGTCCCCAAAGGCTCTTGTGTTTAAAAACTTGATCCCAAGCTGGTGATAGTCATGGTGGCTATAAATCCATCAGGACATGGAGCTTTCCTGATAGACCTAAGCCTTAGATTGGTTCCACTTCCTTTTGGTTTCCTGCTTTCTGAGTGTGGCTACAATAATGCAATGTGACTAGCCAGCCTCCGGCTCCTGCCTCCATCACTTATGCACCATGCTGGAATGAATATCCTCTCAAAGAGAATGCCAGAATAAACTCTCCCTTTCATAATTGTGGAATCAGATATTTTGTCATAGAATGAGAAAAGTAACTGCTACGCTTTTGCCAATTGTCCTCTGGTTATTTCCTCCTCCTTATTCCTCGTTCTTGTCAGGGAAGAGGCTGCATGTCTCAGTGGATGAGGATCCCTCACCTTTCATACTGTATGGACACTTACCAGCTTTTTCTTGGGTTCATTTATGGCTGCCATGGTGGCAAAGTACTGAATAGTCAGTTTGGTGTTCACCGTCTTTCCAGCGCCAGATTCTCCTCTGTGATTTAAAATCGAGAAAACTGTTAACTGGTTCTGATGATCAATGGAATGAAAGTGAGCTAATTCTGATCATATCTATCCTCTTTCTTAGAAAATGGCTTGCCAATCATTTCACCAGGAAACTGTGCTTTAGTTTTCTTCTTTCCTTTGATAATCAACTACATTTGCTCCAGCCTGCCTTTACATATATAAAATTAAGAAGCCCAGCCACTCTATTGGAAAAAGGCATAGATTTGAATTTGAACTAGTCACTCAGTACTAAGTTCCTAAAAAGCCATGGTCCCTTTTAAGGTAACAGGAACCAACAGAGTCGATGACACAGCATGTCACTATCACGGCAAAAGAAGTCCACAGACTTGGGCATGTCATAACCCCTTGGGTATCACCCACCTATTCACACTAATATGCCCACTTGATGCTCTTTCCATCAAAATAACCCTCCAATAAGGTATCCCAAGGTCCTCTTCACCCTCTCTTGTTATCCTCCAAAGACACACTATGTATTACTACATGTAGTATACATGGCTGCTTAAAGCATGGAGTTTATCTGTTTCATGAGCATAGTGTATGGATGGTCAGCGTCTCTGCTTAATTAGCATGGAGACCTTTAAAGTGGCTGATTTCCATGCCTGAAGGCCTCTTCCCTGAGAAGGAACTAAACTAGCTTATACTGTGTAGCATCTACGGAGTTTCTAAATGATGGTGGCAGATTGCCGTAAGCCATATCTACAGAATTCACTAAAGCAGCGTCACTACTTACATAGTATCTTTTCCTACCTGGAATGCATTTTGTACCTAAAGACTAAACAAGTTAAATTTGACAAACTTAAGTTTTGCTCTCAGTGAAATAAGAATATCTATTTCTAATAAAACTTCACATAGGGAAAAAGGAAAATGAGACAAATACTTACGTCAAGATTAGGGACTGATTCTCTCCATCTACAAAAAAAAAAAAAAAAAAAACATGCTGAGATATTCTTATGCTTGAATCTTATGTACTGGCATAATTCAGGAATTTATAAATATTTCTCTTAATAATAGTTTCAAAAGAATCATGGAAAAGGATTTGTTTAATGCATACTTGCAAACCCCTCATTTAAACGATGCAGTACAAAACATATACCCCTATTTTTACTACTCACATGTACATATAAATTCTAGACCTTTTTCTTCACTCTAAACATAACGAGTTACTAACTAATGGTTGACATTTTCAGTCTTTTAAGGATCACTGCATGGACAGGAGAGATGGCGCAGATGTTAGGAGCACTGGCTGGCTGCTCTTCCAAAAGTCCTGAGTTCAATTCCCAGCAACCACATGGTGGCTCATAACCATCTATAGATGCGATATGGTGTCCCCTTCTGGTCTGCAGGCATACATGCAGGCAGAAAACTGTATATATAATAAATAAATAAATCTTAAAAAAAAAAAAAAAGAATCACTGCATAACACCAGCTATAGAATAGCTTCTGTGTCAGACACATCTGCAGGGGGCATTATCTGGGCCAGCCTCCAGCCCCAGCACTACAAATGCATTCTTTCACTCTGAAGTGCAAGCTAATTGTCCCTGTAACCATAGGAGGCCCATACTATGTCACCCGCATTTTATCTAGAAGGAAACAGAGGCTTCAAGAGATGAGGCAGCTGTGAGGCCATGCTCTGTCACAATGCCTAAGTGTCCTTTGGTGACACGGAGAAAACGTTAATCAGAGATCCTCACTTTTCATTTTGTAGGGCATCTACTTACTGCGAAGCATATCCTGAAAGGCACGATTGGCAACAGCAAAGATGTGAGGGGGAGCCTCAGATCGCCTCTTATTTTTATAGGCAGCCATGACCTCTTTCTGATACACGGGGAGCCACTTGTAAGGGTTTATAGCCACACAAAAGAGACCTGAATATGTCTGAGGAGAGACCAGAGTGGATTTCAGAAAATGACTAGCAACACCCCCAGGTTTGTCAGGGCTTCCTCTGTCATAGAATGCTGGCCTGAATATTTACTTACAAGGGAACATGGAACAGGGGAGATCTGAATTCCAGTGAGGAAGGGACTTCTAACTGACGAAGACAGATCTGGGTTAAGCCAACATCAAGACCTGGGGTTATCTCTCAATCTTTGTGAGATATGTCTTAGCTTGGGTTTCTGTTGCTGTGATGAAGAAATCATAACCAAAAAGCAAGTTGGGGAGAAAAGGGTCTGGGCGTACCCTTCCCGATCATAGGTAACTTATACTTCCAGACCATGATGGAACTTCCGGATCATAGTCCATCATTGGAGGAATTCAGGACAGAAACTCAGGCAGGGCTGGAACCTGGAGGCAAGGGCTGATGCAGAGGCCATGAAAGGGTGCTGCTTTCTGGCTTGCTTCTCCTGGCTTGCTTAGCCTGCCTTCTCCTACAACCCAGGACCACCAGCCCAGGGATGGCACCAGCCAACATGGGCTCTGCCCTCCCAAATGATCACTAATTGAGAAAATGCCTTACAGATAGATCTCCTGGAGGCATTTCCTCAGCTGAGGCTCCTTTCTCTGTGATGACTCTAGCTTGCGTCAAGTTACACACAAATCCAGCCAGTACACGTACTAATGCTAAAACATCTGAAGCATGTAAGTCGTTTTATAAACATAGATATTTTATCTGTATGAACATTTGCCTGCATGCACGTATGCATGTGCACACATAATCTGCCTGGTGCCAACAAAAACCATGAAAAGACACTGGATTCCCAGGAGCTGGAGTTGCAAATGGAGTGAACCTCTATATTGTTAAACCCAGTTCCTCTGAAAACTCCACAAGTGTCATTAAGCATTGAGCCATTTCTCTAGTCCCCACATGTAACTCTTGAAGAGAGATTGGGGTAAAACCAACACAAGGAATACCGGTAGCACTAAAAAGTCAGCAAACACAAGGAAGTCTTTTCCTCTTAGAGCTCCAGAAGTAAAAACCCCACTATTTTTTTTTATTTGAGATGAATGTCCTTCAACACTGTACATTAGTCAGATATTATTAGTTAGATTATTAGTTAGATATTGTTTTCATCTACCCATTCAGTGGCAATTTTATTGAGAGACAAGTCTTCAGAGAAACTAAAACGGTCACTTGGTTAAGTCAGATTGTTAAAGGCTAGGATGGTTGCATGTCACAGCCTTGGTGAAATGAATCCCTACTGCCACCATCTTCACCTAATCTCACCTACTGCTTCTAGTGTATAGGTGTAGAAGAAAGAGGAGGCGCCAACCAGCAGGAACTTATTGACTGTGGACAAATCAATTGGTTTCCCAAGTTCTGGATGGGTGACAGAGACAGGCACTGAATCGCTTGCTCTAACTGATTTTAATCCTCTAACTTGTATGTAGAGTCGGACACTGATGCCCCATTTTATATAAAGATAGAATTAGGGAGTTTTACAAGACAGGGGAAATATGGAGAAAGGAGGAAGCCATCTTCACCTGGGACTGCATTGACAGTTTTCTCAGCAATATTGGACTAGGTATCATAAAAGCAGGTAGCCCATCTTCTCCCAGGGGCTTGCTGTGTTGTCCTCCAAACACAATTATCTCTCATAGTGTCAGAAAAAGCCTTACTGCTGCTCATGGACCTCCATTCATAAAGCAGAAGGTCTATATACACAGGCCAGGTGTGGAAAACGAGTTCTGCAGTTACTGCCCACAGCCTGCAATTCATTTGAAATGAGCAGATATAAATTACATAGACTCTATTGAATTATGTCACAGCTCCACTGGAAAGGCAAGAATACACCTCAAAATGTAATATTTTTAATTAATACATTAAGTAACTCTGATTCCTGATTAAAATTATGGTGTGGCTTTGCAGAGTGAAGAATAGAAAAACTGGCAAGTACAACTTCACACACACACACACACACACACACACACACACACACGAGTGAACTAATAATTAAAATGCTAACATCAGTGATTCATGTTTAGCAATTTTCTGTCTATATCCGAGCTTAGCAGTGCTCCTTGCCCATAAATGGAGTATTTTTATCTTTTGTTTGTTTGTTTGTTTGTTTGTTTGTTTGTTTGTTTGTTTGTTTGTTTGTTTGTTTGAGACAGAGCCTCTATATAGATCCCTGACTGTCTGGGAATTCACCATGTATACCAGGGTGATCTCAAATTCACAAAGATCCACCTGCCTTTAACTCTCAAGTGCTGGTATTAAAGATGTGAACCACCACACCCAGCCTTTTTATCTTTTTCATTGACTGATTCATTACTTAAGTGTTCATTGAGCACTTAATAGGAAAATCCAGCATCCCTTCAAGGGGCACACAGTCTGATGCTAGGAAAGATACATAAACTATGTGACAAGCATGGCAAAAATTGTGACCATAAACACATGGACACAAAAGCCTCAGCACCTCTTTCCTGAAAACATTAATACAGAATCCCATGGAATATGCCCAATGACTACATAGGTCTCTCTAGACAGATATGAATGTGTAGTCATAAATATATGTTTATCCATTCCATTTTTTGCTTTTGGAGACAATGTTTCTCTATGTAGCCTTGGCTGTCATGGTACTCACTCTGTTGACCAGGCCAGCCTCGAACTCACAGAGATCCATGTGCCTCTTTGAGGGCTGGGATTAAAGGCATGAGCCACCATCACCCAGATTATTTATCCATTCCTAATGCCAGCATATTTGTGCATATGAATATAAGCAAGTCCTGGTTTTTTTCTTTACACAAAGTTAGTTGGAAGAGCAGCATCTCAAATACATTTTCCTCTGAAAATATTTTTAGTGGAATAGATAAACTTAACTAATATGTAATTGAGTTGACATGTGGAGTCTATCCTTTCAGGTTCAAAATTTTATACTTTTCATTTACTATGACATTCTGTAGGAAATGACATACATGTTGACGAGATCGAACTAGAGAACTGTTGAGACAGTTACCTCCTAGTGGATGTTCATATGAGGATATTTGAACTAAATGTAAAATATCACTGAAAGAAGTTGAGACATAGCTAATGCAAGTTTTAACGCAAGATTTTCCTAGAAAAGCCTATCTACATACATAGATCATCCAATGGTCATAACGTCTCCTCAGGGTGTGCAGCACAGAGGCTTCATTGAGGTAAAGTAACATTGACAGATCTTCAATCATTTCAAACTCTGGAGGGTTCATCTCTTGGATTTTGTCCTCCTTAATTCTCAGACTCTGCAAAGAACAGAAAAATAAAAGATGTTCATGGTGGAGTATGGTGGCACACAGTTTTAATCCCAGCTCTGGAGAGGCAGAGACAAGAGGAGTCCGTGAGTTCAAGGCCAGCATGGTCTACATAGTGAGTTCCAGGACAACCAGACCATAAGGACATAAGGAGACCTTGTCACATACACACAAACAAAGGTCTATTTTCTATTTTCCCTATAAAGATTTGTTTTCCTATGCATTTGTTTACTATTCAGAGTAAACAACCATACACCTTATGGGATCCAAGGCAGTTATACTTTGAATCCCTAGTATCCCTCAAAGACTCATAATGTTAAATGTCTGCCTCTACAGAGAGGTTGTAGAACCTCTAAAAACTGTGGTCTACAGAGAGGCCCTTAGGTAATTGGGGCATGCCATTATGGGATTGTAGGTATTGAAAGTATTGGGGGTCTCCATCATCCACTTAACACTTCTTTATCTACAGACCATGAATTTAAAGGTTTTTGTGTGCTTGTGCTCCCACCATAATGCACAGCCTTGTTTCTGGGCCCCCACAAGTGACTGCTAATATAGAATTAATACATTTTGAACTGTATGGCATATCAGAACATTGGGAATAGGTAAAGAATACTACAGTGTGAGAATCTCCTTCAATAGTATATATGTTGGAAGCTTAATTTTCAATATGGCAAAATAGAGAGGTGGTGTGAAACACTGAAGAGATCAGCCCTAAAGAAGTTTGTTCAGGACACTGAGATGGCTGTACTCAGATATTTTTTACCTGGATCTCGGGGGTCATGAGAAGTTGTTCTAAAAAATACATTTGGCCAGGCACCAGCCACTTTGCTGGATGTCCTGCTATGTGATATCCCTCTTAAACATATATTCCCATCACTTTGATGACATCCCCCATTAAGATTCTCAGCACATATTAAAATCTGCACACCTAAAGAAGCTAAGCAAGAAGGAGGACCCAAGGTAAGATGATCAATCCTCATTCAGAAACGCAGACAGGTTGGACATCGGAAAAGAGAAAAAACAAGAAACAGGACAAGAGCCTACCACAGAGAGCCTCTGAAATACTCTACCCAATAGGATATCAAAGCAGATGCTGACACTCACAGCCAAATTTTGGGCAGGGTGCAAGGAATCTTATGAAAGAAGGGGGAGATAGAAAAATCTGGAGGGGACAGGAGTTCCACAAGGAGAACAACAGAACCAAGAAATCTGGGCAGAGAGGTCTTTTCTGAGACTGATACTCAAACCAAGAACCATGCATGGAGATAACCTAGAACCCCTGCACAGATGTAGCTCATGGCAGCTCAGTCTCCCACTGGGTTCCCTAGTAAGTGGAACAGGGACTGTCTCTGACATGAACTCAGTGGCCAGCTCTTTGATCACCTTCCCCTGATGGGGGAGAAGCCTTACCAGGCCACATTGGAAGACAATGCAGCCAGTCCTGATGAGACCTATTAAGCTATGGTCAGATGGAGGGCTAGGAGAACCGTAGGAGAACCTCCCCTCTCAGTGGACTTAGAGAGGGTCATGGGAAGAGATGAGGGAGAGAGGAGAGAATTGGAAGGGAATGAGGGAGGGGGCTACAGCTGGGATACAAAGTATCCAGGTGTAAACTGTAATTAATATAAAACAGAATAAACTGTAATTAATATAAAAAAATTTAAAAAGATTCTCAGCACAGTTGAACTGACACCAGTATCATTTTCTTGAGGCTCTAGAACTGTGAATAAATTAAACTCATATTATGGTTTGCAAAAAGGTTATTTTGAAGACTCAGTCTCTCGGTAGTAGCTTTATTGAGAGGTGATTTGGTCAAGAGGTTTTCAACTTCATCAATACAGTCTAGTTGATTGGATTATAGCTAGTAGAGCCTAGCTTGGGAACATATGAATATGAATATATGACATTAAAGCGTATACCTTCTCTCTGTGTTATTTGTCTTTATTTATTTATTTATTTATTCATTTTGCTTCTTACCTAGGTGCTGCTTCACTATGCTATCTAAGCCTTTATTCTCTTTCTCTAGATTTTAGCATAACTGGATATTACCCATCTTTTGGTTATTATGGCCTGATATTATTTTATTAAAATCACACATCCTTTTTTTTTTCTAATGAAAAAGCATTTTTTGAAAGTACTGGAAATTAAACTTAAGTCTTCATGCATCCTGTGCAAGAGCTTTATCCCCAGTCTGTCTTTTTCTTGATCCTATGCACAGCACTGGGGGGATCAAGACAGAAGGATTGTGAGCTTGAGGTCATCCTGGAAGACAGATTGAGACTGTGTATCAAGAAAAAAATAAGCAGCAGAAATTACTAGACGGGAGAAAAAGGAGATGGAAGAAGGAGATGGCAAGGGGCTAGGAAGAAGAACTTGAAATATTGACCAAAAAAAAGTGGAAACAATTGTGAAGCCCAGAGTTTATATTTTTCCACTGAAACCATTTATTCGGATTTATTCAATGTCATTCGATAGATTTTTGATGGGAAGTGTAGGAACGCCTTAAACATAAATGAAGTCTCCAAAGCATATTACTGGCATCCCTTACCCCAGGTACTCAGTGTTAGAGAAAGAATATATTTGGTGACTGGACTAGGCAGAGAACACAGACAAGCACAGAAGGAAAAGGCCGTCTTTACCTCACCATCTCTAGTCTCTACAATTACTTTTCCATCATCATCACTTTCTTTAACCTCAGCTTCGATATAAGCATTTTTCCCATGAGGAACCCAGCATTTCTTCTTCCCTAGAGAGAAAATATGGGTTATAACTACAGCAACTCAAGGGTATCTCTAATGGTCATTTTCATACTGAAGCAGACTTGTTTCTACTAAGTCTTAGAGTCATCAATATAAGTCACAATTTTATATAAAAACATGAACGCTAACCATGACTGCTTGCCTGCCCATGCATGATTATAAAGAAACAAGAAAAGTCTCAGCAAGCAGATGTCTTCCAGCATCATGGGCCCTTAAGTTATAAGAAAATTGTACACCTAACTCACCTTCTCCATCCGACCACACCACTAAACCCTGGACATTCTCCTGGTTATTCTACTCTTTCTCAGAACCCTTCAAAAGACTCACTCAGAAATGATCTAGTTGCATCTGTGTAAAACTGTATGTTAGTAGACTTGTCCTTCAGAGTCCTTATGCATCATATTTTAACCTTTGAATGAAAGTCTGGTAAGAGAAGGGCATGCTAAATTGAAGAGACTGAAGAAGGAGAATATCGGTTATTTGTTTTATAATAAAATGGACTCATATTTCCCATCATATATTATTTTTCCTTCTTCTGAACGCTCAGAAAGTAGTTTTTCATAAAAGTAACCCATAAAATACTTTAAATGATATAAATTAGAAGTTCTGGGAATACACGAGACAGCTTCTCTAGGTTCATTTAAATACTCATCAAATTTTCTTCCACCTGAGGAAAGTAACCTTTTTTTTTTTTTAATTTATTCAGTTCACATCCCTATCACAGCTCCCTCCCTTATATCCTTCTGGTCTCTCCCTCCTTCTTCTCCCCTAAGCCTCTCCCCTAGTCCTCAGAAAGATGAATCAGAAATATGGTCTTCAAAGAAAATGAATCCTGGCATGCTACAAGAGTTCCTCAACCAAATAGGAAAAAGGGTGAGGGAGGGAGGACGTTGGTTAAAACTGATTCAACTATGATGCTATTGAAAATGACAACTAGGTTACCACCACCATCTCTAATTTCTGAGTTACAAAACTTTCAGATATTTCATTGCTGCAGGACAGGTGGTCCCCACCAGATGCTTTCTCTAAAGCTGGGCTGTGTGGGTCGGGGGAGTATGAGTGTGTAAAAAAAAAAAAAAAAAAGAGGCAATGAATTGGGTACCATTCTCTTCTCCCACAATTCTTGTCTCTGCATAGAATTTCATTGTTCACCATTTTTTCTTACTCTGACAATTTACAATCCACTGCTTCCTCCCTTTCCCTAATTACAAACAATTCCCTCTGAAAACTGCTTTGTAAGCAGATGGGATAAATCCCTTGTAATTCAGTTTTCATTGCCTTTCTACTTTTTTATGCTTTTGAATACTGGTTTTGTTTTATACTTATTATTGTGGTCCCATTTATGCAAACACTGATGTTTTTATGTTCATATATGAAAATATATTTGATTTTTAAAATTACCTGTTTAGCATATTAAAGGCTATGCATTTCAAAATATATTATAACTGGAAAGAAATTTGATGATTCTCTGCCTCTCTGTCTCTCTCTGAACTTGAAAAGAAGGATAAGACTTTCTCACAGTGCCAACGGTGCCATAGTTAATTATTAGCAATGATTAAAATAATTACTCTAGAAATAAAATTACCTGCCTCCTAAATTAGTTTTCTTCCATTATCTCCTGCTTCCTCTAGCCAGTGCTTAGCTGCTTTTCTCTCTTCAGAGTTTCTCTCAAGGAGGGCTCACCTCCCACCCCATGGTTAGCTCTTTGTTTCATCATCCCTGGATACAGGGGGAGTGAAGAATTTTCCAGAAGCCTTTTCCTGAGACCTAGTCCATGGCAGCAATTATTTTTAAAAGATAAAGTAGATAAAATAAGTTACTCTTTAATTCCTTTTGGCCATCAATAATGCAGAGCTGTGGATGCTGATAGTACTGTTTTTGAACTGGGTCTCTAGACTTAAGTACTGGCCTTGCTACTAAGGAGTTGTCTAACAGTGGTTTCATCTCATGGTCATCGATAAATGAAGGATATTTCCCCCATGTTATCTCCTTTGGGCTAACCATTTCTAATTAAATGCCTCATATAACGGGAAGATGGTCAACATTTACTAGAGAAAATTTGAGATGTATAAAATGTTTAAAACATTAAGACCCACTACAAAAAAAGCTCAGAAGTGACCAGTGCTGTTTCTCTGTTATCATTTCTTACAGGGCTCTGTTATATGCCATGAGCTAAAATCGAAGTTAAATTATTGTCAAACTTACAGTCATATTAAATAGATACTTAATCTTTTTTAGTACAAAATAATTTATTTGGTTTTGGAGTGTCATTCTTTTTATATTTACTTCTAAAACTATTGACCTTCTTCCCTGACACCCAGCAGTTCTAGTTTTCTTTTCTGAGCATCATTATACCACATTAAACTCATTATCAAGCTTATAGCATTATTTGTTCCTAACGGCAATGAAGGAAGGTAGGTAGAACAAGCATTTTTGTTTATCTAATTTTGGCAAATAAACTAAAGAATGCTCAGTAGGGTGAGATGCTTTATTATGATTATAAAGTAATAGATGAACAAGAACAGAGACTTGAAATCTAAGCTGGCCAAATACTCATCATCAAATTGTTTCCATTTAGCCTGAGTTCTAAATACAAACTCTACTGTCTTGTAGCCCAGACATATAAAGAACTTTTGGTGTTTTCCATCTTTTTTATGCCAGTGAATATCTATAAAGGATTATGTGATAAAAATTAATCAAGATATGTTGATTACTCTATTTTAAGTAATCATTTATAGTGTTAACTCCATTAATGAATGATCCAATTATATCTCCTGTACTGTGCCAATTTTGATTTTTCTCCATGGTACCACTATTACCATCTTGTCTTCATTATCTAACTGCCTCTGATACACCTCTGCATGGCCACTTCTGACTTCAGGTACTGTTCTGTTACTGTATTTGAGCTGAAGGATTATAATTAGCTACTTGGAATACAATCACACTAATGAAATACAAGGACAGGAAACTGGGAGCTGATCCAGGACTGGTGGGTTTGTGACAGAAATACAATTTCCTTCATAACTAGCTTGAATTATAATTGGTCACATTAAAGTCTAATGGTGAGTAATTCTGGATACCAGAACAATGTTCAGTTTTTATTGTGCACTGTTAAATAATTTTAAAAGTAAGACACGTAGGTGACCTGATGCCAAACCACACTGTGAATCTGACTTCCAAATCTCCAATTAGCTGAAATGTAGAGAATGACCGTGCAACCCAGACATATAAAAAAAAAAAAAAGAATGGGGGTGAAGGTCACATTTATTTGGAAATTTTAATGTAGAACTTGGCCTTTTTATTTGAAGCTAAATCCTCATTAACCTTTGGCCTTGCATGAAGCACAAAGAAATTTTGAATTCCAGTGTCAGTCCCCTAAGTGATCTTTCTTTTAGTTCGGCTGAGAAACCCTGATGACCTATGCCAGAGGGCCAGATTCCAAGAGCAGGAATGTCTGAAGACAGATACAAACTCTCATCTCCAGGTTCCCAGCCTCCTAGAATCATTTTTTTCCCTTCTTTACAGTGTGCAAAGCCAACTTCAGCCAAGTCACAGTCCTCTCCCTGCTCAATTATGTGCTCACTGATAATACGTTTCTAAGAAAGGCTTGTCCTATGGCATCCCCTAGAAGAGAATACTAGTCTGAGGGCTGCATAAATAGGGTATGGACCTGGGATTCCTTTCAGCCATTTTGCTCTTTCTGGAAAATTTCTATTCCTGGCCTGGAGACTCTGATGTCTTCAGTTGTTCAAAGATTCATGGGAGCTGTTTGCACACCAATCAAAATAAGTTAGTCCCCAGAACTGATGATTCATTGCAACAAGCAAATAGTAATACACCTTGAAGTAATAATATGAATTCAAGGCAGCAGACTCCTCTAACTCTTACCATCAAAGGCTGGGGACTGTAACAGTGGGTCAGCCTTATTTCTTCTGAGGAAGGCTGCGGCATCTCCAAACTCAGACAGCTCCATCATTCCTAAATAGCCACTGGGGGACAAAAGAAATGTAAGACTACAGGTAATGTGAAAGGATTCATTCTGCAGAAGATGTGAGGAGAAAAAGTAGAATTGGTTTAAAATTATAAATAACTCATAACAGGTACACTAAAGAATGTTTCTTCTGTGTCTGTGACATGGTACAACCATATTCAAGAGCATCTAAGTCCAATAAAGCCAGGTCATCCATTAAGCACTGGAGGCTCAGTGTCTAGGGTCAAAGGTGCTTTCAGGAACCTATGTATTAATTTCTTTAAATATCAGAAGAAATATATAAATAAAATATTGAAGACATATAATAATAATAATAATAATCTTACCCCAGCTTTTATTTAGTTTATACCAACCAAATTTCAAAACAAAATTTTAATAATTTTATAGAGATAATGCCTCTAAAATGACAAAAGTTCCTGAGCCTGGTAGAAGCTCAACCACAACCTTGAGCCACAGAGTTCTGACCATGGCAAGTGACACAATAAATAAAGTTGACAACTGTTAAGCTGCAGACACTAGGACTCTTGCTATAAATGGAGGATAGACTCTAGCCCCCTCTAGGTATATCAAATATTATACACAGAAATGGTTACAGACACATTTTCGGTAAGCGTATAAGATAATTAAAATATGAGTGTCTTTTCAGAGATGACTATCTGGTTCAGTCAGGTGGACACTGGGGATATAAAAGGAACAGTACAAGAAATCAAAGGCTGGGAGTGGAAGGCAGTTTGGAGTGAGGGAGTAAAGCAGGTATGAGTGAAAATGTTTATTGAGTCAAGAAATTCTTGGCAAGACTAAATTGCCAGGCAGAACTAACCGAAAGTTAATGGAGTCCTTCATCTTGAATTACTGTTATAATATAGGCAATTTTTATAGAGAAATCTTCACACAGCATAGAATGAGGTACTGGTACAGCAAGGTCAGAATGAGGAAGCTGGAGGGAGACTAAGAAGTAAAAGGTAGACTCAAAAAGCCAGAACCCCAACTCATGCCTTGAGCAGATGTTTTTGAAGGGATTGCTTTACACTGGAAAATATTTTTGCTCTTTACTTTCTATCACAAACTGCTTCCTTCCATCATTTCCTGACACCTGAATAAAGGAGTCTCTCCCTCGAACTTGATTTTCTGATTTTTCAAATATAGAACCCACGGCATCATCTCTGGGTCTTCCTTCCTCACGTCGTGTCTACATTCAATAAATCACCATGTTCTACTGTTTCTGTAGTTATCAAATCCAAGTTATTATCCAATGCCAAGTTATTTGGCACAGCTTAGATTAGCACAGACTTTCTCTGAGAAGTTCTTGGCCTCCTTCCTAGTTATGAGCCAGACATAGCTATGCCTGCAATGCAGCCTGAGTGTCTAGGCCAAGATATAGTTGGACCACACTTGAGTACATGTTCCAAATGGACAATGAGAACATGTTGAGAGTGTGGATTCAGAACTTAGGTGACACTGTCACGATTGGTACTGCTTGAATGGGGTGATGTAACCTTGAGGGTTGGGGCTGCCGCTCTGGTGTTACCAGTGTCACCTGTGTCCTAATCTAAAGGTATCAGTAAGGAGAAAGTCACAAGACTGAGGAGAAGCAACACAGGAGAGCAAGGAAGGAAAGAGAGGGTTAGCTTTTCCAGCAATGGTACCTAGTGAGAATTAGATCCAGGTCTTGGTTTTGGTCCTTGTAAATTCAAGCAACTCCTAGTGAAGTCCCAAGAGGTCTTGAGTGAGTTTCTTATTTTTCATCAATAATCTTTTAAAAAATAATTGTCACACGTATTTGTCCTTATTTTCTGTCCTAGGTAATGTAAGGTGTTTGTAAGAGTCAGCGCGTTGTCTGATACATATAAAATCTCAATCATTATTATTTATTAATAATTCTTGAATAGCTAGCAAGATGACTCAGTGTGTGGTAAAGGTACTTGTTTACCGTACTGACAACTGGCAAATGAGAACCTGAGTTTGATTCCTGGGTCCCACACGGTGGAAGAAGAGACCCAAATTCTGCACATTGTTTTCTAGCCTCCACCCATACCATGGCATGCAAATGTGTGCGTGCACACACACACACACACACACACACACACACACACACACACACACATACACACACACACATAATTAAAGTTTAAAGAATTAATTGATCACGCTCAATAGACATTTGTGCATTCTTGATTGCTTTGCTACATATGTAGGAAAGTATCTTTAATGTCTAAATTATTTTGTGAATCTAAAAATATACAAAACCATTAATGAAGGATAGTAGCAAAGGACGGCTCTTCAATTTCTTGTGTTATTTTAACTGCATACCACAAATCCATAAAAAATAAATACATATTTATTGAGTTGGTGTTTCTAGAGATCTGGAAATTCAAGTGCATGACGTCATCATCATTAGCACTTGGTAAGTAATTTCTTGCTAGTTTTGAAATGGTAAATCTCATCATATGATAGAGCAAGAGTGCCAGAGAGCACCTGCTTTTATGATTAAAAATAAACTTCTCTCTACAATCCATGAATGAGTTAATCCATTCATGAGGGCTACCATCTTAAGCTTGAAAATTAATTTCCACATCCACTCAAACTATAGCAGGAAGTGAGGAGGGAAATTTGCAAGATGACAGGTAGAGTTGAATAGATATAAATACAACAAAACAAAAATCTGCTTGGATTGTAACTTTTTTTAGATTACATTCCCTTTAGTCCTTCCCCCTGATAGCCATAGTTGTTTGTATTTCTCTTGATTGGAGCTGGGAAGTAAGTTCCATAGGAAAGAGACACAGAATTGTACGCATTTGCCACTTGTCAGTATGGTGGTAAGCAAGTACCTTTTCCACACACTGAGTCATCTTGTTGGCTATACAAGAATTATTAATAATAATAATTATTGAGATTTCATATGTATCAGACAACTTGCTGACTCTTATAAACACCTTACATTACCTAGGACAGAAAATAAGGACAAATACGTGTGACATTTATGGCATTTTAGTGCCTAACTATAATCAGAAACTTAATTAACACTGATAAAATAATTGAATGATTTTCTTTTTAAATTAATTTATTTTTCTAGTACAGTCTATTCTCTTGTATCCTAGCTGGAACCCCCTCCCAATCACACCCTCCCTCCCTCATCTTCTCCCATGCTCCTCCCTAAGTTCACTGATAAGGGAGGTCCTTTCCCAGTTTCCTCTTACCCTAGCCTATCAGGTCTCATCAGGACTGGCTGCATTGTCTTCCTCTGTGGCCTGATAAGGCTTCTCCCCCATCAAGGGGAGGATATCAAAGCCTGCCACTGAGTTCATGTCAGAGGCAGCCCCTTTTCTCATTACTAGGAAAACCCACTTGGAGACTGAGCTGCCATGGGCTACATCTATGCAGGCATTCTAGGTTATCTTCATGCATGGTCCTTGGTTGGAGTATGAGTCTCAGAAAAGACCCCTGCGGGCAGAATTTTTGGTTCTGTTGCTCTCCTTGTAGAGCTCCTGTTCCCTCCAGGTGTTTCTATCTCCCCCCTTCTTTCATTCCCTGTACTCTGTCCAAAATTTGGTTGTGAGTCTTAGCATCTGCTTTGATACCCTGTTGGACAGAGTCTTTCAAAGGCCCTCTGTGGTAGGCTCCTGTCCTGTTTCCTGTTTTTTCCCTCTTCCAATGTTCGTTCAGTTTGCCTTTCTAAATGATTTTCCTATCAGCAGCCTTGATAGTTTCCATGTTGGCTTTGTCACATATTTCCTTTTGTTCTTCTGTGTGTGTTTCCTTTAAAAGCTTTCCATTGCTGGAAAGTCATGGTGCAAATAATGCAGAAAATACAAATATTTATCCAGTAAATAAACACCAACTTTTAGTAAAAAAAAAAAAAAAAAAAAACTGCTTTGGTTGCTCACAAGGAAGACAACATGCAAAAAACGAGAATGAATTTCTCCAGATGTCAACAGAGGTAGAAGAGCATTACCAAGCATATAAATAATTCCAAACATTAGGGCATATGTCTCAAGGCAATAAATGAAACCCATTTGAAATACAAGGCCAGTGAACTTTGCAAATCTGGGGAGCACTCTTAATAAGGGACACCGCTGTGTAAAACAATAATGTTGATGCTTTATAATATTCATGCTGCTGGATAATCCCATTCTTATCTTCCCTTGGAAAGACTTACTGGGTAGAAAACCCATAAGTACTCAGTCTTTATAAAGAAATCTACCACCCTCCATGCAGTTAGAGTACTTGTGTTATATTTACTCATCTGCAATTTGGATCTCAATAAAAGCAGGTGCCTCCGGCAGAATATCTCCTTATAGAGAAATGTGAAAGTGTTTAATTGAATTATGAATCAAGAATGCTGAATAAATAATCGGTCTACTAATTAACTGTTATGGTTTGTGTCCTTAAAGGTGTATGCGCTGAAGATTGGCTTTAAGTCGGTGGTGCCACTGAGCAGTGATTGGATATGAAGGCTATAACTCTGTCCATGAATCCACTGATGGACTTCACCATCAATTAGCTGAATGGGCTATTAGGAGGTGGAGTCTCCTTGAAGGAAGAAGATCATTGGGACCATGCCCTTGAATGGCATCCCTTGTTTCTGGTACCCCTCTCTCCCTGCTTGCAGACTGCCATGAAGTGAGCAGCTCAGCTCTGTCATGCTGTTCTGCTGTGCCGTACTCCCTCACTACAATCCCAGAGACAATGGGGCCACCTGGCATGAACTGTGAACCAACCGTGTCCTTGGAACCACGAACCAAAAGATCCTTATATTATTTTTCTCAGGTGTTCTGTTACAGTGACCAAAAGCTGCCTAGCTTTTGGGTCATTCATGATCCATCCCAGTTGACATTTTAGGCATTTCTGTTCAGCTTCATCCTTCCTCTGGTTCCCTTCTTTCAGCTTCTGCTAGGTCTTCCATCCAGTGCCGTGCTACTTCTCTGTATATTCCCTCATCTCCTCATCTCTCATCTTGGGTCTCTGCACTGTGCTAATCTACTATTTATGTAAAGAAAAGTTCTGATTAAATTCTGTCATATGTTAAATTTAACTGCCTAGCTTTGCCTGAAGCTTATAATTTCACAGTAAGACACATTTAGAGTAAATGTCAGTCCTTTGCACAGGACAGGACTTTAATGACCATCTTGAGAATTAACAAACTAACAAAGACTAACATTAACACATCTCCCAGGATCACAGTAAACATAGTGTCTCCAAGCTGAGATACAGTTCAGGAGATGTAGAGATCCAGATGGTCCACTACTCCTTTCTTAGGTACAAACCTTGATCAAACTTGGCTATATAACTGCAGAAAACAGCAGGTCTGAGATAATGTCTAAGGAGAAATATCATGGGGGCGGGGTGGAGGGCAAGACCAAAGGACAGGAAAGTGCTAAAGAAGGAACTCAGAGAAAAGGGTCAAAAAGGCTATTTGCTCAAGCTCTGCTTGCAGGGCTATATTTAGTAGCTAGCTAAATGGTACATCGACAGCAGGGGAATAACTAAAACTTGTTCATTCCTCAAGTGAACCCATGGTCTCATGTTTCAGTGTGCAATTATCCTCCTTTTCAGGTCTCTGGATGCCCACAGCTACACTAGCTATGGCAAGGACGGCTCATGCTCTTGGTTTCAATGAATTTAAATGGTATCTATCTTGTACATACAGGCAAGATGTGTTTAACTGAAAGGTGGAGAGGGATAGGAAGATGACTCATTGGCTAAAATCTTTCATTTCACAAGTATGAGTTTGAGTCCCTAGAACCTATAAAAACCAGAGCTCACAAAAGTCAGCCCCATGGCATAAATTTCTGTAATTCCAGGGAGATGGGAAGCAGAAGCAATAGGATTCATAGATTATTCAAACTCAGCTAGCTCCAAGGACACAGAAGAAACACAAGAAAAAGACCGTGGCTCATAAATGGTGGAAGACAAGGACCAACTCCCAGGGGTGTCTAACCTCTACAGATGTACGCTGGCAGCCATGGGTCACACAAACATGTGCATACATGTTTACATGTGTGTACATACACACGTAAACACTTTTAAAAGTCTCACCATCTCTTTGTGTAAATTATATAAAAATTTATTTTTAGGTCTATGATTCAATTATTCAAAGCATAAAGATAAAATCAACTAACTGCATTAATGAATGAATTGGAAGACATATTTAAGCGTTTACCTTCATTTTTTAAATAAATGTAGTCAACCCAAGAAATGTGCATTGAATTGTCCCAAGATCCTTTTTTCCCCCACCTTTCAGACAGTTTCACTCTATATCCCAGACAGTCCGGGAGCTCACCATCCTCACTATCCTCTTGCTTCAGGAGCCCAAGTCCCAAGTACAGGTAGATCAGAGTGAGTTTTACCTCAGGATTTTTCATGGTTCAATTTTAACATCAGCTGGCTCAGTGTTCTATAATTTACAACTGAGTAAACAATGACCAGCAAAGAAATTATGGCCTAAAATTCTCCATCCAGCAGAAGTACAGCCAAGTTGCAAGTATCCACATATTTTTCAGAAAAAAAAAATTTAAAACCACACTAAAACCAAAATCTAGGGAATAGTAAGACTGGGTTTTTTTTTTTTTTTTAAGTCTATACTTCAGAACATCCAAATATGCTCTCCCACAAAACACAAATTCGTAGATAGTAAATATTGGTTGTAACAGAATGTGATGATATTCCTAAGGAGCAGGAACCCACAATCTGCACAGTACAGCTGCAGATATTATTCAGCACAAAATGATACATATTACTATCTTTAGTAAGTTTAAAGGTTCCTGTAAACCTACACTATTTATTATTGGTATCATTTCCCTATTTTAATGTATTCTCAATTGTATGGTCTCACGTCAGAATAACTATGGAACTTTTTATTAAGTCCAGCTGCAATCCACATCTTCACAGATATTCAGCGACACACTGACTTCATGTAAAGCAGGGTATTATGTAAGCAACTTCAATGAAATTCAACAAGCACTTTTTAAAATAGCCAGCAAATTCAAAGAGTTGAAAAAATACTGAGGGTACAAGAACTATCAAGATTTGACTTCTGTTTTCCAAATTTAAGCCCAGTAGAAGATAAAAATTGTCAACATATGGTCTTCAGTATATGTACAATATTGGATTTATTCTTCACATTGTAATAACTGAAAACAGGTTGTGTTGCTAAAATTCTTATCTCATGTTAGCTATAACATTTTGTAAACAGATTGTATTAACATATTACATTTCATATAATGAATAATGCTGTGCTTAAAAGACCAGTAAATATAGCAAATTTTCATACCTGCTACTTAATATGCTGGTGTAGAGAGACAAAAACCTACCTTTCAGAGCGCAAAAGAAATGCATAGGCCAGAGCTAAGCCACACTTTATATACTCCTGTCAAGGTCAACAATAACAACCTCAGTCAATTCTGACATTGTTTCTAAATTTGTCTGTTGGTTTTGGAGAAGTTGAACCCATGGATATGAATTTGGCACCCAAAATGTCTCTAAGACAAGTCTGTAGATGCCAGAGAACAACTCCATTTGGAGAGCTGAAATCCACAGGCTAATTTGACCCATTCTCCCAATGTCTGCTGCATAATGAGATTAGGCAATATTAATAAGAAAAGCAACAAGAGAGTCCCTGGCTCTAGAGTCACCTCTTCTCGCGAGCCCAATAGTTTGTGGTCTCAACAACCTTTAATCCTTGCAAGAAAGTACTCACCAGCAATTGCCTACTCCTTATTTAGGTCATATTTGGAATGTTAGGAAATAAAATTTATTAAGGGTACACTGTGTCTCAATCCCTATTCTGTGCTGCATATGTGACCTCATTAAAAGCCCGTAACAACGGTACAAGGAAGGTTTTGTTATTGGTAGGTTACAAGTAAAGAAATAGGTAACAGCAGTAAACGGATATTTCCTCTTAATTCTTCAGTGTGACAACTGACTGAAACCAGGGCCTTACCATGTACGGCAAGTGCTCCACCACTGAGATAGATATATTCTTTTTCACTTTTAAATTTTGAAACAAAATCTCACTATTTTTCCTAGCCTGGCATGTAATCTGTGATTCTCCTGCCTGAACTTCTAATAACACAGATTATTGGTAGGTGCCACCATGCTCAGCTGACTTGGTGAGACAAGATTTGAACCTAAAATGTTGAAAGTCAAACTCTCTCTTTTTTACACACACACACACACACACACACACACACACAGAGGACACAGAGGACACAGAGGTCACATAAGGTTTTTGTTGTTGGTGGTGGTGGTCTCCTCTCCCCACTCAAAATTGTAGTTTTTAAAAAAGCCTTCCTTCATCTACCCAAGGAAATTCACTGCTTTTTATGTCTTTTCCAACATGTAGGATACTTTCTCAGTTTCTAGGTGAAGCCACTAGCTAGTAGTTATGACAAAAACAATAATAATAAATTAGGCAGCCACGGGCTTTGACCTTGAGTCATTCTCCCAAGATTTGAAAGCGCTTTGTGAAACCTGAAATGCGCTGTGGAGCAAAATATTTTTCTGAACTATGTTTAAAATAACTTTGTAGAAATGGCATTAAGTGAAACCCTGAGCAACAGACAATAGCTCGTGGAATCAGTTCTTAAGAATGGTGGGCCAATTCTATTAACCTATTCACTCCTCCAAACCAGTGAATTACCCATTTCCCACTGATGGGGAAAAGAAGATAGTAGAGGGATGCCTGACTAAAACCTTCTTAGTATGGCAGCTTTGAGGGCAGAAACAAGCTAAGAATAAATGATCAAGTGCTGCACATTGTAAATTATCCATTGGACCAAAAGTGAGCCATCATAGCATTCTGGTTGTGATGAGCTTTGTTGCTTCTAACAGGAATGTGATTTAATTAGAATGAGTAAGCTGGCAGCAGTGACCTCACAGAGACCCAGGGTAGACAGGATGAAGCAAGAGAAAGCCCATGCTGGCTGGCTGAGGCTTTGTAAGACACGGACATTAAAATTCTCCATTTGACCTTTGGGAGATCACAAGCCATTGTAATGTGTGCTTAAGGCTGGAAATAAAAAAAAGGGGGGGGGTTGTGTTTGGATGTTTAAAAAAAAAGAAAAAGAATTAATCCAGATAAAAACAGACACAACTTGACTTACATCAATCCTCAGTGAGCCGATGATTCAAAATGCAGAGGAAACTAACCAGACTAGTTTTCAGAAGGGTTTAATTTGAAATGGATGAGAGACAGCTGTTAAAGGTTATAAGCCTGTTTCCATTTCTGACCAGTCAGGACAGACATCAGCCAGTATTCTGAGGCCACAAGGGGAAGAGTACATACTGATGGTGGTGTGGCTAGCTTTGTCTAGAAAAAAAAATCTCCCACACAGGACAAAATCTGTGAGACAGGGCTGTGAATAGTTGATATTTGGGATGGCCAAATCTATGAAGCAGGTAGTTATGTAATAAAATTAGAAATTCAGATTTGGCCTATGAGATCATTATGACCACCCCAGGAGGGTGTGAGAATGGGTAAATTTGTCTTTGGGATGAATAGAGAGTAAGAATTAAAACAAGAGCTTGTATATGAAGTATTATGTCTTTAAAAAAACTTACAAAAACTAAATTCTCTCAAGAGTAGCCAGAGTCAAATGATCAAATGCCCAGAATTTATTTCATGGTGAAATAGTATATCTGTTTCTAACATAGAAGCCCCTTAAATGTCTTTTATATATTGATGAGCATAAATCGTACCACTTAAAATTTAAGTGGAAATTTTACAATTTTGCATGGAAATAAGTCAAAGATGTTCTAAAACTCAAGGTTTCTTAGCTTGCTTGCCTTTGTTTTCTTGCTAGAACCTAATACAGAAAGAACTTGCATTCTTTGAGCCTTTCATGAAGATATTATCCTGTTACCCCCTCCCATATAAGGAACCCAGTAACCACTTTATTTAGTGTTGATGAGAACAGAACCTAGCGTCTTGCAAGTTGCAGGCAAGCATTCTACTACTGATCTATTCTCCTAGCCTTCCATTTCCCCTGGTTACTAATTTAGAGTGAATTCCTCAATATTTTTACTCACACTTCTGTATCTATGCAGTATACCACCTAAAATTAGTCTTCTGTTGTTGGCAGTGATAGGCATTCCCATTAAATTTTTTAAAACTATTTTGTGTAGGGGTGTGCATATATGAGTGGGTGAATATGTGGGGGGGGGGAGGTTGAGGGTACTTATGTACCATGGCCTTTGTGTAGAAATGAGAGGGAAACCTGCAGGAGTCTGTTCCCTCACTCCTTAAGTTTTAAGTTATGCAGGTTCCAGGAACTCCTTTCATCATGAGGCCTGGCAGCAGGTGGCCTTACCCACTGAGCCTCCTTACTCACCTAATACTGTCACAAGCAACAACAAAAATGACAAAAAAAACTGCACTTGATCTGAGCCAAAGGAATAAGAGGTGACATCGTTTACATATCATCTTGGCCACTTCAATAGTAATATCTCATTATCTCTTTAGTTTCAATTTCCTATTAACAGTTTTAAACATATTTTTCAAATGCTTAGTGGTCACATGGATTGCCATTTGTCTTCGTTACTCGAGTTGCCTGATTATTTTGCTAATTTTCCTATTCCCTTTTGTTTTGTATGTTTTCTAAAACTGTTGTTATTTTAGGTGCACGTGTGTATCTCTGCATTATTTCAGGTGCACGTGCTTGCAGTGTGCACCGAGGTCAGGAGTGGTGTCGGAGCTCCTGGAGCTGGCGTTACAGGTGGATGTGACCTGCCTGGTGTAGGCACTCGGAATAATCTCAGGTCCTCTGCAGTTGCAGCAAGTGATGTTAACTGCTGAACCATCTCTCCAGCCCCCATTTGTATATACTAATCCTATGTCATTTCCATCTGAATTCATGGTTTGTATAATACCTTACTGAAGTTAAGTACATCTATCTTCTCATAACATACTCTTTTTTTTTTTTTCTTTAGCATCGGGGGATTATATATGGCTATATTTAGTCAGTGGTTGTGGCTAGCCCAGTATTAGTTACCAAGGGGAATGTCTAACAATAACAGAATTGCTCTTTGCCAGTGCACAAGAACTGAAATCACCAAAATAACAATGACTTAAATAGGACAGAAGTTTATTTATCTTATGCAGTCTGGAAGAAGATAATCCAGGGCTCTTAAGTGTATAAAGGATCAAGTATCTTCTATCTTGATGATCTATAATCACGGCTTCCATTCCCTGGATAAAGTTACAGTTCAAATTCTGTTGTAGATCCAGCCATTTGCCTACTTACACTTAGATAAACAAGATTAAAAAGAACCCACGCCTTCCAAGGGTATTCCCCAGCAACTGTCCACCATTCTCATTTATATCATATAAACAAACAAAAAAGATACTTATATGCCTCTGGCAGTTGGGGGCGGGCTTAATCCCAGGTGACCTTGAATTTATATAAATGTGAGGAAACAGCTTAGAAAATTGAGTCATTGTAAAACAATTCAGAAGTGTTAACTAGCTAAGATATTTTCAGACTGATTTGGTGTAAAACATAATTTTATGAAAACCTAGTAGGATTTTCCTGAGCTTATTTACTTCTCCTAGCCTCTCTTTTCTAACCCAAGCATTCCCCATCATCATTGTTTTCTGTAGTCAGGTAGGCATTGGTGTCCTGATAGGTGATACTTGTTCCCTTGGAAAAGTACCAACAGAAGTAAAACAGGAACACTACGAACAGAAAGCCCTTGTGCTATCTACTGCTTTGTAGACAGCAGATGTCAATTGTCCTCACTTCCCCTCGGTGATCTCAACAAGTGAGAAACTGGTAGAATTATCAAAGAGAGGCTGGCTGGAGGGGAAAAAAAAAAACTAAAAAAAAATCCATTTTTCAGCTAGAAGGGTCGATGTTGCTGGATGCTTTTTTAATGAGTGGTATAATGTAAAGTAGTAATTTTTAATAAATGTTTTCATGCACATCCTAGACATTTACAAATTGAAAATGAATAAATATAAGTTATCTACCATGGGTTTTAACTTGGGCTGTTAGAATGACCATACTAAAATCTACAGACCTAAAGAAGCTAAGCAACAAGGAAGACCCTAGGGACAATGCTTAAATCTTATTCAGAATGGCAAACAGGATAGACTCCAGAAGT
The DNA here is from genome assembly GCF_907164565.1 of Psammomys obesus. Lineage (NCBI taxonomy): Eukaryota > Metazoa > Chordata > Mammalia > Rodentia > Muridae > Psammomys > Psammomys obesus. The sequence goes on along the minus strand of NW_026585689.1, from coordinate 3,243,171 downwards.
GGTGGAAGAGAGTGGAAGAGATGGAACAGGGTGGGAGCCTACCATAGAGGTTCTCTGAAAGGCTCCACCCAACAGGGGATCTAAGCACATGCTGAGATTCACAGCCAAACATTGGGCAGAGCACAGGGAGTCTTAAGGAAGAAGAGGGGGGATAGAAGGACCCAGAGGGGACAGGAGCTCCACAATGAGACCAACAAAGCTAAAAATTCTGGGCCCAAGAGGCCCTGCAGAGACTGATGCATCAGCCAAGGATCATGCATGAAGAGGACCTAGATCCCCTGCTCAAATGTAGCCAATAGGCAGCTCGGTCTCCATGTAAGTCCCTGAGTAAGAGTAGAGTAGAGCCTGCCTCTGTCATGAACCTGGTTGCCTGCTCTTTGATCAGTCCCCCCCCCCCCCGGCAATGCTGCCTTGCCAGGCCATAGAGGAAGAGTATCCAGGAAGTCCTGATGAGGCTTGATAAGCTAGGGTCAGATAGCAGGGGAGGAGGACTCCCACTGTCAGTGGACTAAGGGAAGGGCATAGGGGAAAGAGAGAGGGAGGGCTGGACAGGGAGGAGATAAGGGAGGGACTACAATCAGGATTTAAAAATAAATACATTTTTAAAAATTTTTTAAAAGATGATTTTCAAAATATAATGTACTGATGTCTGCTGCATAGCAAAACAAAATATAAAGACTTTATAAAAAGCAAATCATATCACTAATTTTGAGTTATTAAAATGCTCTATAATTAAAATTAAGGGCATATGACTGGCAAACATGTTTCTTTTCATTTTATCCTTTTATCATGTCTAATAGTATCTTTTAAAATAATCAAATATCAATTAAAAACTTCTCATTTATGATTCCAGCATCTCTCAAATGTGTCATTCAGCAAGATGACTTCTTCCCTCATGAGGAAGGCGAACATTAGTAGATAAACTAGGCCGTTAATGCTAGACTCTTAGGCAGCAACACGTTGATAAACCAACTCTCCACGAAGCACTTTACTAATTAATGTGTGCAACCGACGAGCACATTTAAATTTCAACACATGCAAATCAGGTACCCCAAATATGCTGTGAGGCATATAGCACTATACAGTATTTGCATATGTATTTAATGCATACGGTATAGCAAGCGGCAAGGTTACTTTTTAAAGTCTGGAATTCATTTTCCTCTTCCACATTTTTCTTTTGTTTCCTTTCCCTGTTTCTCTTCTCTTGTGAAGTCAATATTCTCCTATCTCTCATTTTTACTCATGAGCCATTTATTGAGTAGCTGACTCTTAGTCTGTCACCAGGGAAGAAGGCAAGCATCTGTTTTGCTTTAGATCTCTAATACCCCAGAAGCTTATGTGTTGGAGAGCTGGTCCTGGCTAGCCACAGCAGTAGTGTTCAAGAGGTGAGCCTTAGAGGGGTGACTAGTTCTGACCTCAGTGAAAGGATAAATCCCTATGTGTACTCATAATTCACTGGGATACTGGGAAATGATAGAAAATTTAGGAGGTGGGCCCATGTTGGAAGAAGCTGCTGCTTGTGGCATTCTTTGAAAGGTACATTTGCTCCCCAGGCCCTTCTTTTCCTCTTGCTTGCTGGCTGCTAGGTGGTGAGCATCTTTCTTCTATTACACACTTTTGCCATGATAGACTGCCTTATCACAGGCCCCCAAAGGCACTGAGCTGCCTAATCATGGACTGACTTTTCTGTAACTATGAGTTAATTCTTTAAAGTTTCTCAGGGATTTTGTTTCAGTGACAGAAAGCCAACACAGCATGTATCCTTAGGAAAATCACCCTCTAGAGCAGAAACACCTAGACTTGGATTGCAACCTCTCTACAAAATATGTGAAACAGGCTAATAATTGCAATGCTCACATTTTCCGGCTAATTAGAAAAATATTAAAGCAGAGTTTGAGTTGCTCATGTATCAACACAGGACTTGCCCTCCTTGCTCAAATGTTTTCTCTAGTAGAAACAATTTGCTGACGCCTAATCAAAAACTTGAGCTCATCTGATCCATCCCAGAATGCTTTGCTTTGATGTCAATGAGCATAATTATGCAGCCTATGGAAAGGTGAAGACTTAATTTCATCAAGAAGTTTTAGGAAATAGATCATATGCAGTGAATAGAAATTAGTTTACATTTCTTCTCAGCGAATGCACTCTGAACTATGCTAAAGGTGTTTCCTATAATAAGGAAAGAGATTCCATTAGGCCACAGTGACAACTACTAAGTTCTCATTAGATCTGCCTACACAGCCATATCCACAAAGCATCCCTGTCTAGTCTTTTAGCAGGGACCTAGGAAAGATACTTCCCAGCACTTCATCACATTCCAGAAGAGGCAAAGCTTGCCCCTTGTGTGCATCTTACCCTAGCCTAGGTCTCCATAAAACTGCCTCTACAGCCTCTCTTGCAAAAAATATCAGCTGCTCAGTCAGTTTTATTGAGAAAGATTATGATTTTATGTCGCTCTAAATAGTATTTACGTGTTCCCTGTCTTATGCCTAGGCAATTCGTGGGATTCATTTCATCACTACTATTTTGTGTTGAGCATATCTCAGAATTTCTCAATACATACATACACTCTTTGGGTCATAAAACTATAGCACTTTAGATAAATCTTACTCTGCCTTGTGAGAAAGCATTCATCTCCTGAAGTTAGACTGCTTAAGTCTAAATCCTGATATTTCTTCTTGAATTTGGTGACATTCTTTGTTCTCTCTGTGATGTAACTTTCTTGTCCATAACATGCCCCTGCTCTAGCATCTCTCATACTCCACATGTGGACTTCATAGTCCACATGAGTAATTTATAAAAAAAAAAAAAAAAAAGAAAGAAAGAAAATTGTTTTTTTCATTTCTGGAAGGCTAAAATGCCCAGATCCAGGATGTGGCATCTACGTCAAAAGGCTCAAAGCTATTAAGTGTTTAAATCTTTTCAGTACTTCTAAAAGGAATATCTCACTATTACTTTAAGTTTATTACCCTATTTTTTATTATTTTTTGAAATGCTTTTCAGTCATATGGATTGGCACTTGTCTTTGCTTTTTTGAGTTATTTGTTTATTCTATTCATTTTCCTATTAGAGTATTCATTTTCTCCCTATGCAATTGTTCCTTTTTTATTTTGCATGTTTTTTTTAAACTGTTATTATTTATTTAGGTGCACATGAGTTTTTCTGTGTGTCACATGCTTGCAATGCTCAGAGACCAGAACAGGTGTCAGAGCTTCTAAAGCTGGAGTTATAGGCAGGTGTGATCATCTACCTAGTGTATGAACTTGGAATCAACTTGGATCCTTTGCAAAAGCAGCAAGTGCTTTTAATCCATGAGCCATCTCTCCAGCACCCATTTTTATCCTAATCTGAAGTCTACCATTATTATCATTTTAAGTCTGCCAACTAGATTATTTACCATCTGAATTTATTCATGTTTGCTTTATATCTTAATAAAGTTAAGCACATCCATCTTTTCATAACATAGTTTTTTCTTCTTTAGCATCAGGAGATTATATATTGTTATTTTTAGTCAGTGGTTGTGGCTAGTCCGGTATTAGTTACCAAGGGAAATGTCTGACAATAATAGAATTGCTCTTTGAATAACATAATTGCTCTTTGCCAGTGCACAAGAACTGAAATCACCAAAATGGCAATGACTCAAATAGGACAGAAATTTATTTATCTTATGGAATCTGGAAGGAGATAAGGGCTTGTAAGCATATAAAAGAAGATGTATCTTCAGTCTTAATTATCTATAAATATGGCTTCCATTTCCAAGATAAAATTCCACAATCAGAGACAGGCATAGTGGCACATACCTGTAATCCCAGCACTCTGAGAGGCAGAGGCAGGCAGATCTCTGTGAGTTCGAGGGCAGCCTGGTCTCCAAAGTGAGTTCATGACAGCCAACGCTATACAGAGAAACACTGTCTTGACAAAACAAAATAACAAAAACAAAATTCCACAATCAGTGAGTATTAACGTTTACTTTCAGGCATGTTCCAACTACCACTAGTTGCAATGTTGAAGACCAAGAATAAACTAAATAATAGTTAAAGAATCTGTTTTACCAAAGTCACTGAGATTAATAAAATTTCAAGTAGGACCTTTATTAGCTATTACAGAAACTTCTAATGACCTTGCTTGAAAAGCAGATACAGAAATGGATCCCTGTCTTCATCAGGACACTGAAGATGAAAGGAAAATATTCATTTGTTATGCTGAAATAAAAAACTGGACACAGTTGCAGTAGAGAACTTTTTGCTAACTGTAGGTGATTTAAACATTCATATTATGATATGAAAGTGAATGGTGAGTCTTCACATACTGATATGAATGCAACAAACTTTTAGAAAATCTAAATTATGTGATTGTAGTTGAAAATTACTTGGCAAAGTCATTTTGTCCAAATAGACAAAACCTCCCCCTTTCCAGATATGGATGCCTAAAAAAAATTGATCCTCAAGCAGCGGCTGAGTCAATGCTAGATTTCAAGGCTTTTGAGGACAGGCAATAGTTTTTTTCTAGGATATAATGTTTCAGGCTAAAGATAGAAAAAAATGTTGGCACAATGAAAACCCCACAAGGTTCAGAATTGCAATATTGCAATAAGTAGACATTACTAATATAATACAGAAACAACATGATGTCATAAATAACAGAGTGCCGCTTTTAATCCCCCTTCCTGAATTGCTACAGCAGCAAGTTGGACAAGTAGTCTTTGAAGAATAGCATATCTTTCAAGATTTTTCAAAAAGATTTATCTTCATTTTTATTCATCTATATATTCATGTATGGGGTGGTTTGAATTCTTGGTCACTAGTCAGTGGGACTATTTTGGGAAGGATTAGAAGGTGTGGCCTTATTGAAGAATGTGTCACCGGAGCGAGCTTTAGGGTTTCAGACCCAGACTTTCTCTCTCTCTCTCTTTCTCTCTCCCTCTTTCTCTCTACCTTACTCTCCTCCCTCCTTTCTTCTTTCCCTCTCCTCCTCTCTCCCTCTCCAACATTTGGATAAGATGCAAGCTCTCAGCTACCGCTTCAACACAATTCTTGCTGTCTTGCTCCCTGCCATGATGGTCATGGACTAACCCTTTGAAGCTGTAAGCAAGGCCCCAATTAAATGCTTTCTTTTATAAATTGCTTTGGTTAGGATGTCTCTTCACTGCAATACAAATATAACAAAGATAGTACTTGTGTAACTGTATGCTCATGTGCATAAGTATCCTCAGAGGCCAAAAGAAGGTGCTGGATGTTCTGTAGCTGGAAAAAGTCATGAGCTACCCAATTAGTGTGCTGAGGACCAAAGACTTTGGTCTCTGGAAGAGCAATGGGCACTCATAGCTATGGAGACTTCTCTCTACCTGTTCTTTCAATATTTTCTTTTTTAAAAACTTTTATGAATTACACTTTATTCACTTTGTATCCCTCCATAAACCCTTCACTCCTCCCCTCTTAATCCCACCTTCCCTCCCCCTTCTTCACGCATGCCCCTCCCCAAGTCCACTGATAGGGGAGGTCCCCCTCTCCTTCCTTCTGATCTTAGTCTATCAGATCTCATCAGGAGTGGCTGTATTGTCATCTTCTGTGGCCTGGTAAGGCTCCTCCCCGCTCAGGGGGAGGTGATCAAAGAGCAGGCTTCAATATTTTCTTAACAATAATAATGTTTTTACATGTCCTTAAAATGTGTTTTTAATTGAAATATGACATTCTTCCCCTTCCTTTCTTCCTCCAGTCCCTCCAAGTTACCCTCCGTTAACTCCCTCACTTGCCTTCGTTTTTGTTTTTTGTTTTTTGTTTTTACTATTGCTACATACATTTATATGTGAGTATGTTGGTATATTGTTGCATACATTGATATATGTGTTTGTGCATCCACATACAGCCACTCAACCTGCTGAGTCTGCTTTCGTTGTGTGTCTGTGATTTCAAGGATTACTGCTCTACATTGGACAACCAATAAGAGGGCTCAGTCTTGGGAGTGGCAAATTCTCCTTCTCCCCGCAGTCGTTAGTTGCCTGTTGTTTAAGAATTCACAATAGCCAATGGATGGAAATACCTTAAGGGTCCTTCAGCAGATGAAAAGATAATGAAGAATTGGTACATATACACAATGGGATATTATTCATCTGTTAAAAAAAAAAAACTCACCTCAGTTTGTTTGATGATTCTTGGAATTGGGAAACTGTGAAAAATCTCTGAACAACTTGCAGGTAGTCCAAGAGGTTGGAGATTCTCTTTCTACAGCAGTTCTTACTATGTACAAAACCCTGAAGAGTGAGGGATCTCGTGAATGTTAAGTGTTAAGGCTCTCTTGAGATTTCTGAGCTGTTTTCTTCCTAAGTCCTACGGAGCCTCCTTTCAGAACTTACAGACTCTTAGGGTGCTGTTGCCCAGGATAAATGTTGCAGCTCAGAGAAAAAGCCTGCAAAATGCATGTATTCTATCTTCCCATATAGAACCCCAATTTACACATACCCAAGTCTTTCAGGAAAAACACTCCTAATTCATTTTTCATACATTTCAGAATGAACAGTCCTTTCAATAAGTGATAGAAAAATTGGATACCCACATACAGAAAATTGAAAGTAGACACTTATTCCCCAAGTTGCAAAAACAATTACAATGAATTAAAGTCAACTTCATGCCATATAATTAAAAGGCAGTAAAAGAAAACATAAGTGAAATGTTTTAAAATGCTAGACTTGGTAAATAATTTTTTTTAAAAGACCTCAGAATCACATGAAACAAAAGGAAATGCATACAAGTGAGATGTTATACAAAAAGCTTCTGCAGACAAAGGAAACAATACATGGAATCTGAAGACAACCTACAGAATGGGAGAATATATTTTGAAAATATTTGTTTAATAAGGATCAGTAGGAGACTGTCGTAACTCAAAAAGAAAAAAAAGTAGCATGTGCTTTAAATCTAAATAGACATTTCAAAATAAGATTTGCAAATAGGTGGTAGATATATGAAAAAAAATGCTGCTTACCACTATCCATAAAGGAATAGAAATCACAATCATAATGAGATATCACTTTTCTGCTAAGAAAGACTTATTTACAAGCCTAAGGACAAACATCACAGTGAATATGGTGCAAAGGAAATTCTAGTACGCTGTTAATGGGAATGTAAAAGGGTAAAATTAGAATGCAACACAGTAAGGAGATTTTTCTCAAAAACTTAAAAGTTGAACTACCATATATGATCCAGCACATAAGGAAAATAAAATTATTAGATTGAACATATCAGCCCAATGTTGGTTGTAGCACTTTCCATCATAGCAAAAAAAAAAAAAAAAAAAGGAATATAAACTGATTTTAACTGATGGACTGATAAAGAAAGTGTGCACAAAATAAAATATTAATCTGATATTTTTAAATACTATGTAAAAATATACGGGAAGAAGCAAAGATCATTTGGTTATATAATTTATCTAGACACAGAAAGAAAAGTATTACATGATGTCACTTTTGCGGACTGCAGTTATCAGAATTTGGGAAAGTAGAAGGGAGGGTGGATAAGGACAGGCTGGCCAATGTATCCATTGTTAATTACTGATAAGCGTTAGAGGCTCTAGTGTGCTACTGTGCTGGTTAGTCTTTATTGTTACAAGCTATAATCTCTTAGAAAGAGGGAACTTCTACTGAGGAGTTGCCTAGATCATGTTTGTTGGTTGCCATGTGTTGACTTATGTGGAAGAACTCAGCCAAGAACAAGCCAGTAAGCAGTATTCCTCTATGGTTTCTTTCTCAAACTCTTGTCTTGAGTTCCTTCTCAGACTTCTGTCTATGATGGATTGTGACCTGGAGGTAAATGCTGAAATAAACACTTTCCACTTCCAAGTTGCTTTTAGCCAGACTTTTATCACAGCAATGGGAAGGAAACTAGAGTAACTAATAGCAGAGCTATTATAAATAATAATAACCTATTATATATGTCAAAAAATGTATAAGAAAGGATTGCTTTTATCATAAAGAAATAATGAGGAGACATGTATACCCTGATTTAGACATGACAAAAATGTATATTTGAATTAAAACGATATGTGTTACCTAAAAAGTCTCAATTTTTGACTGTGGATAATCTATTATTAGTTAAAGCTAAAAAAATCAAAATGGTGTGATAAAAATCATACTTAAAACTTTAAATAATTGAGTCAGGTTCAGTCACATACAGCAGTAATCTCACCTCTCAGGAGGCAAGTTCCAGGTTAGCCTCAGCCATGTAAGATACTACAAACAGACAAAAACAAAAACAAAATCAAACAAACAACACCAACAAACCAAAACAACAATAAAATCAGCAAACCAACCAAACTTTGTATTATTTACTTTTCTTATTTCTGTGGCCAACATCTTACAAGAAGTAATTTAGGGAAAAGGGGGGTTTATTTTGGCTTACAATTCGAGGTCACATGTTCCATCCTAGCAAAAAGAAAACACGGTGACGGGAGTGGCAGGTTGCTAGGAACATCATTATCTATACTCAGGAAGGAGAGAGATGAGCACTAGTACTCCTCTGGCTTTCTCCTATTTACTCAGTCTGAGATGTTAGTCCATGGAATGGTTGGTACTGTAAAAATTTAGGGTATACCTTCTCATTTCAATTAACCCAACTGAGAAAATTCCTCAGTCATAGCTGTGGACTCATTTCCTAGGTTAAACTGACAATCATTATTAACCATAACACTCCTGCTCCTCCAAATATGCTTAGTGTGGTTGGAGAACATACCTTATAGGACCTCACAAGCACATTCATAATATTTGCCCAAATATCCAGGCACACAGGAGCCCTGTCAATTAAAAATACTAAACATACTGCTATACCTACTTGATTAGAAACAATAGAGAATATACTTGATTTTTACTCTAGCTTTTCTGCTCCTGATCCTCTGTTAGAGTGATCAGACCCTAGGCCCTGCACATGGTAGACAAATGTTCTATATCCTTAAGCATTTCACCTTTCATGGAAAGAATACGAAGACACTTCTCACACGTTCTATTCCTTTTGAGTGCTTCTGAGCTCCCTGTGGTTATGAAGCCGACTTCCCCATCACCCACTCCTCTGCCCCCATCAACTGTGATAGTTCCTCCTTGTTCTAATTTCTACTATACCTTTGCTCTCTTAGGATAATTAGCTCTCTCAGAGCCAAGGTTTAGTTCTTTATATGAACTTGTTACTAATAGGTGCTGTTAATAATAAAGCACCAATTAAACACATCTTTATATATTCTCACTACCAACCTTTGAGGTTTATTTTTTTTTAATTCTCATTTCCCTGTTGCATCAATTAGCTTAATCCCTATAATTAATTGCTCTTGGTCACTACTTTAATATTATCTTGTATCTAATTATGTTTCTAAAAGTATTTTCTTGCTAAAATTTGCTAAAAGCCTTCAACTGTTTCCAGTAACCTCTAACAATAACTCCTCAGCTGAATTCCACTGAATTCTATGATTTGTGTTCCTTAGTCAACATTTCATGAATCAGTGATCCCAGACTCTGTTGTGTCTTTTCATTTCCATACATAGAACACAGTTGTAACTACTATGTGGTTTCTTCTGTCATCTTTGTCATGTCTAAGTCTGTTTTGGTTAGTTGACTTATGGTGTATTTTTTCAGTTCTTTGAATACCTAGTAATTTTTTTTAAGACTTTGAAGTTTTAGAGCAGTTTTAGGGCTGCAGCAAAGTTGCGAGGAACATATGATTCTCCCTCCTCCTGACCTAGCTTCTTCCAATACTGACAGTCTCCAACATAGGATGCATCTGTTACCAGTAAGCACAAACACTTTGTTACCCAAAGTTCACACTTTACAATAGAAAACAATGTAATTTTAACTTCATAGAACTGAGCAGATTGAGTTCTATACAGCATTTGTTTTCTACTCTGTATGAATGTGGCCTTTTATAATTAGTGAGCCTATATGGACATATCACCACTATTCATGCTTCACAGCATAGAACACAATCCAATTCAGTTATCAACAGGCCTCATTGTGGGGTCTCAATAATAGGTGAAAACTTCTGTTGCTTACTGAAATCCTTTGCGCAAGACATTGATTGTTGTGATGCTCATGCAAACAAACCAACTGCACTGTCAGTCAGAGAAAGGCACAGCATATATCTACTATACTATTGTTTTTGTTTTAGTGGGTGTTTCACTTTTTGTTATGCCAGAAGTGGTTTTACAAAGCTTGTTTTATCGCCCCTAATTACACCAATGTCATCAAACATTGTACATGTACCCTCTACAATGGCGTAAAATTACTTAAAACATGTCTTACAATTTTCAGTTGTTAAGTAACATCTAATTATATCTTAAGGTGTACTTTGCCAAAAGGATGTCAGGCATGCACAATATATTGCTGTGCAGTGACTATCCTCTTTCCTCTAGTTTGCAACCCACCAATTTGCTATTGATTTGACTTTTCCAGAATGTGATAGAACTGGACTCTTACACTGCATATGCTTTACATACTTTTTTATTTCGCAACATGTATTTATGGTTTCTCATGTATTTAGCCTTAACCCTGTGTCCCTAGGCTAACTAGTCAAAGGTTCCTGATCACCCAAGTAGTGTTGGGTATGGGTTCTATTTCATGGAGTGAGCCATCAGTCAAACCAGATATTAGTTGCTTACAAGCTTTGTGCCACCATTGCTCTAGCATATTTTTTAGGCAGAACACCACTGTTGATCAAAGGGTTTGTAGCTCAGTGGGTGTTTATGTTTGCTTTCTGGTAGCATGAAACATTTTCCTGTAACAAAGATGATTGTACATAAAAGTGAAGGCTCTCTGTAGGCACTGATATGAATTCTCGATGTTCAATGAGCTTTGTAAGTGTTGTCTTCAACAATGGGGCCTTGCTGATAGTTTGTGGAGACTAACAGCCTGGAAACAACCTGGGTTGTTTGGGAGTTTCCATGGGATTCCTTTGACTAGCAACTCAATTAGATATAACCCAATCCTGGTACTGGAAAGTTTCATTTGGTGACATGAGATTTTCAGTTGGGGCACTCTCCCTCATTATTTGGTGATTTAATTTAGATTGCCATTTGCCATCACATATGTATTTATTTTGGAAAATTTCTTCTGTATTAATTTTCCATACTACCCCTCAAATGGTTCTTAATTTTAACTGTTTCTTCATATGATATGCCTTTCCTCTCCCCACTTGATCCTCTATTTCCAGTCCCTACCACCAATCCATACATAATTGTCTATTCTATTTCTTTTCCCTAGGGATATCTGTCCAGCCCCCACCCCACTACCACTAAATGCCTTACTCTATACCTAATCTCTTGAGTCTACAGATTACAGATTGTTTATTATTGACTTAACAGCTGATATCCACATATAAGCAAACCCATACCATATTTGTCTTTCTGGGTCTGAGATACCTCACTCAGGATTTTTTTTTTCTAGTTCCATTTACTTTCCTGAAAATTTCAGGATTTCATTTTTTTAATGGCTGTGTAATACTCCATTGCATAAATGTATCACATTTTCTTTATTCATTCATCTGGTGTGGGACATCTAGATTGTTTCCAATTTAATAGAACAGCAATAAGGATGGCTGAGCCAAGTGTCTGTGTGGTAAGACAAAGAGTCCTTTAAGTATATGCCCAAGAGTGGTATAGTTGAATCCTGAGGTAGATCAATCCTATCTTTCTCAGGAACCACTACACTGATTTCCATAGAGGCTGTACAAGTTTGCACTCCCACCAGCTATGGAGGAGTGTTCTCTTACTCCATATTCTCACCAGCATGAGCTGTCACTCATGTTACTGATCTCCAATATTCTGACAGTTGTAAGATGAATGAACTAAGGATGTTGAATGTTTCTTTAAGTGTTTCTCAGCCATTTGAATTTGCTATTTTGAGAATTCTCTGCTTAGAGGAAATTTAATTAGATTATTTTAATTTGGATTACTTGTTTTTCTTGATATACAGTTCCTTAAGTTTATTATATATTTTGAACATTAGTCCTCTATCAGATTTGAAGTTATTAAAAAATCTTTTTCTACCCTGTAGACTGTTGCTTTGTTTAAATTATAGTCTTCTTTGCCATGCAGAAGCTTCTTGGTTTCATGAGGTACAATTTATTAATTATTGATTTTAGTGCCTTGTTATCAGTGGGGTTTTTTTTTTTTGTTGTTGTTGTTTTTGTTTTTTGTTTTTTTTTTTTAGAACGTCTCTTTCTGTGCCATTAAGTTCAAGACTATTTTCCACTTTCTGTTCTATCAGGCTCAGTGTATATGGTTTTATGTTGACATCTTTTATGCATTTGGAGTTAAGTTTTGCACAGGGTGATTAAGTGTAGATCTATTTAGCTTCTACACGCAACCATCAAATTTGACAAACACCATTTGTTGAAGATTCTGAGTTTTCTCATTGTGTGTTTTAAAAAATAAAACATCAGGACATAGGATAGGAGCCTACCACAGAGGGCCTCTGAAAGACTCTACCTAGCAGTGTATCAAAGCAGATACTAAGACTCATAACCAAACCTTTGGCAGAGTGCAGGGAATCATATGAAAGAAGGGGAGTTAGTATGATGTGGAAAGGATAGGAGCTCCACAAGGACTAAATTTATCTGGTCCAAATTTATCTGAGACTGACACTCCACCAAGGACCATGCATGGATATAACTTAGAACCTCTGCTCGAATGTAGCCCGTGGTAGCTCAGTAACCAATTGGTTTCCCATAGTAAGGGTAACAGGGACTATTTCTGACAGGAACTCAGTGGCAGGCTCTTTGACCTTCCCACCCCCCCAACGGAGGAACAGTCCTGCTAGGCCACAGAGAAGGACTTTGTAGCCCCTCAATTGAGGAATGGATATAGAAATTGTGGTACAGCTACACAATGGAATATTAGCAATAAAAACAAGGAAATCATGAAATGTGCAGGTAAAAGGTGGGAACTGGAAAAGATCATCCTCAGTGAGGTATCCCAGAAACAGAAAGACACACAAGGTATATACTCACTCATAAGTGAATATTAGACATATAATAATATAGGATAAACATACTAAAATCTGTACACCTAAGGAAGCTAATCAGGAAGAACTCTGGCTAAGATGCTCAATCCCCATTCAGAAAGGCAAAGAGGGTGGACATCGGAGGAGGGAGAAAACAGGGAACAGGACAGAAGCCTACTACAGAGGGCCTCTGAAAGGCTCTACCCTGCAAGGTATCAGTGCAGATGTTGAGACTTACAGCCAAACTTTGGGCAGAGTTCAGGGAATCTTATGAAAGAAACGGGAGATAGTAAGACCTGGAGAGAACAGGAGCTCCACAAGGAGAGCAACAGGACCAAAAAATTTGGGCACAGCGATCCTTTCTGAGGCTGATACTCCAACCAAGCACTACTCATGGAGATAACCTAGAACCCCTGCACAGATGTAGCCCATGGCAGTTCAGTGTCCAAGTGGGTTCCATAGTAATGGGGACAGGGACTGTGTCTGACATGAACTGATTGGCCTGATCTTGGATCACCTCCCCCTGAGGGGGGAACAGCCTTATCAGGCCACAGAAGAAGACAATGCAGCCACTCCTGATGAGACCTGTTAGACTAGGATCAGAGGGAAGGGGAGGAGGAGTCCCTTATCAGTGGACTGGGAGAAGGACATGGGTGAGGAAGAAGAAGGGTGGGATTGGAAGGGGAGGAGAGAGGGAGGGAGGATACAAAGTGAATAACTGTAATTAATAAAAATAAAAAAATACTTAATAAAATTAAAGATTTTTTTTTCTGTCTTTATTTCTTCCCTTAGGTGAGACTTGGAGGGTTTGGAATTTGAGTAATTTACACCCATCCCTTGGAGGTTGGTCTGATGTCTGTTACTGACCCTCAAGATCTGGTTACACCTATCCTTGTTTTGTAAACCTGCCTAAGGCCTACCTGTTTGCTTGATTAAATGGCCTATTCTTGGGCAGACTGGGGTAGGTGGGGCTAAGGTTCTCAGGCTTCCAGGACATGGGAATCACTGGAAACAGACTGATGGGAGGAGAGGAGGAAAGAGGGTGCTAGGATGGGTTAGTGTGAAAAAAACAAAACAAAACAAAACAAACAAAAACAAGTAGGCAGCGAGGAAAGACTCCAATAATGTCCTGAAATGGCCCAGATGATGAACACAAGCAATTACCATGGGATTAAAGATGGAAGGTATACTATACGAGGAAGATTAAGGTGGATGGCATTGGATGGGGGCTGGGAAATGTATGGTAAGGATATTGAGGCAGTGTAAGCAAAATATCTGCCTGGCCCAAGGTAAATAAAATCTAATATGTGTCTGTGTCTTATTTGTGAAAGCAAGTTAAATAATAATATAATAAAATACCACTGTGACAATCTTAGGGCTAATAATAAACATTATATAGCCAAATACTTAATTTTTTTATTTACAACAACACATCCCAGTCCCACTCTCACAAGAGAGTGAAGTTTTAAAAATAAGTATACAAATAAAACATTTACCAATACTATTTCACAAAAAAATATTTATTTTGAAAGGATTTTTGGTATACATATAATTTTAGTTTTTATTAAGGATAAAAGAAAATTTGCACATTAATGAGGTGGATATAGCATTCATTTTTACAAAAATAATTAAATCTTGGCTGAGTATTAGATACTCCAGGATATGAAGCATACTTGGTGTTTTACACAGCCAGTTAATATTTTTATTTCATAATTGTCAAATACAATTATAAGAAATGTTTTAAATTTATATTATAGTTTTTAAAACTTAATATATTACATATAATTGAACATAAACAAAAATCAGTCATTTCTTTAATAAGAAGTTACTAGTTTGTTATCTACTTAATGTACATATATATATCATTCTCAAAGAGCTAGATTTATTATCTTTTCCATCTAACATAACAATTTTTATGTACCTAAATATATTTTAAAATCTAGGTAACTGTATTTAATACTGACTAATCAATTTCCTATTATATATTTTAGATAATTCATAATTTTAATATTTAAAATAATCTTTAAAATTATTTTAAATATACATATTATTTAAAAATTTTGCCATAATAATGTTAGTAATGGATACTGCTGTGAGTAAATTTTAGTGTACACTCTACTTCAAAATAAATACCTATAAGTAAAAACTATTATAAGTGTTTGAACACATATTACTTTGTATTTAAATCATGGGGTACTTTTATTTAAATGAAAAATGAGCTTTAACAATCTTTTTCTAGCACAAGGAGCTTGAACTCACTATTCTTTTGGAATAATTTTTATGAGCATTACACAAATTATTACATAGACTTTGTGGATATATTAAAACCTCCCTTAATTGAACATGAACAGTATTGTTTTTTCCTAGGTCTTAATCATAAGCTGTCTTATTTGAAGTCAGAGAAAAGGATAAGGCTAGATACACTGTGTAATACATTAAATCTTTTGGCTTGTGGATTAAGATGAAATACAACTCTTAAAATACCAATCTAGAAAGTACAACATAGTAAACTCACATCGACTAGTAACATGCTGCTAAGTACTCTGCCACTACTGAAAAATTAGTTTTTAATAACAATGAAACTGATCCGATCTTCTCAATTAACTTTGAAAATGTCACTTCCTTATCAGATTCACATTGGAAGGCCCTTTTATGTATCCTAAGATTACCCATCTTCTTTTGAAACAGCAAGATCCTGTAAAGACTAGGTCATTGAGAAATTACATAACTAAAATATCCAGCTACATTGTACACAATAAAAAAAAACAATTATTTTAATTTAAGTTCAGTGAAAGCTAATGGTGTGATTATTTTTTTAATTTATAAGGGAGGAAACACATTTAATATTTATGGGTAATAATGAAAAAACAAATGAACATGATATCCAAATAAATTAAACCTCATCATATAACAATTTTTAAACAAGAGAATATGAAAGGAAACTAGTATAGCAAGGATAGTATGGATTTGAAACACAAAATACCTTTAACATTTATATTTTTTTCTTTTATTGAAGATATTGACTTACAACTTGCAATTGGGGATGCTGATATCCAAACAGTTCTTTTATTATTTGTGATTGTTTTAGCTATCCTGGGTATGATGTATTTCTCTATGAAATTGAAAACTGTCCTTTCAAGATCTGTGAAGGATTGTGTTAAAATTTTTGATGGGGAGATTGCGTTTGGTAGTATGGCTATTTTTACTATATTAATCCTACTGATTCATGAGCCTGGGAAAACTTTACATCTTCTGATATCATCTTCAATTTCTTTCAATGTCTTAAAAGTTTTTATTATACCAGTCTTTCACTTGCTTGATTAGAGTTACCTCCAACATATTTTATATTATTTGAGCCTGTTGTGAAACATATTGTTTCCCTAATTTCATTATCAGTCCATTTGTGATTTGTATAAAAGCCACTGATTTTTTTGAGTTAACTTTGTATCCAGCTATTTTCCTGAAAGCATTTATCGGCTCTAGAAGCTTCCTGGTGAAAATTTTCAAGTCACTTATGTTGTTATTATATCACCTACAAATAAAGTCACTTTGACTTCTTCCTTTCCAATTTGTATCCCCTTGACCTCCTTCAGTTGTCTTATTGTTTTAGATTTCAAATATTGAATGGGTGTGGAGAGAGTGGACAACCTTGCCTTGTTCCTGATTTAGTGGAATTGCTCTGTTTCTCTCCACTTATGTTGATGTTGGCTATAGGTGTGCTGTAAACTGCCTATATTATATTGAGGTATGTCCTAAGCTCTTCAGGACTTACACCATGAAGGTGTCTTCCAATTTTGTCAGAAGCATTTTCAACATCTAATGGCATGATCAAGTGGTTTTGCCTTTCAGTTTGTTAATTGTTTAAGTATGCTGAACCATCCCTGCATTTCTGAGGTGAAGCCGACTTGATTTTGGATGATCTCTTTGATATGTTTTTGGATTTATTTTGCAAATTTTGCATGTATGTTTGTAAGGGAAAATGGTCTGTAATTCTTTTTTGGGTCTTAACTGGTTTTATAAAATGAATTAGAAAATGTTCCTTCTGTTTCTATTTTATGGAATAATTTATTGGTATTAATTATTTGAAGTCTTGTAGAGTTCTGGCTAAAACCATCTGGCCTTAGGCTTTTTGGGTTGGTAGACTTTTAATTACTTCTTCTACTTCACTAGGTATTACAGGCCTATTTAAATTGCATATCTGATCATTTTTTAAGTTTGATAAATTGGTATGTATAGAGAAAAATTATCCAGTTCCTTTAGGTTTTCCAAATTGTCAAGTACAGGTTTTTAAAGTATGTCCTTTAGCTTCTTTAGGACTACAGATTTTAGTATGTTTATCCTATATTGTATGGCTAATATCCACTTATAAGTGAATATATACCATGTGTTTCTTTATGCTTATGGGTTAACTCACTCAGGATGATGTTTTCTAGTTCCCACCATTTGCCTGCAAATTTCACTATTTCATTGTTTTTAATTGCTGAGTAGTATTCCATTGTGTAAATGTACCACACTTTCTGTATCCATTCCTCTGTTGAAGAACATCTAGGTTGTTTCCAGATTCTGGCTATTACAAATAAAGCTCCTATGAACATATTTGAGCAAATGTCCTTATTGAATGGTGGGGCATTTTGGGGGTATATGGCCAGGAGTGTTATAGCTGGATCTTGAGGCAGCACTATTCCTAATTTTCTGAGATATCGGTGGCAGATTGATTTCCAAAGTGGTTGTACAAGTTTACATTCCCACCAGCAATGGAAGAGAATTCCCCTTTCTCCACAACCACTCCAACATGCATCATCCCTTGAGTTTTTGATTCTTAATCTTCCTGATGGGTGTGAAGTGAAATCCCAGGGTCGTTTTGATTTGCATTTCCCTGATGAATAAGGAGGTTGAGCACTTCTTTAAGTGTTTCTCTGCCATTTGATATTCCCGTTGAGAATTCTGTGTTTAGCTCTGTACTCCATTTTTTAATTGGATCACTTGGGTTTTTGGTGTTTAACTCCCTCAGTTCTTTATATATTCCAAACCTTAGCCCTTTGTCAGATATAGGGTTGGTGAAGATCTTTTCCAGTCTGTAGGCTATCTTTTTGTTCTGATGACAGTGTTCTTTGCTTTATAGCTTTTCAATTTCATGAGTTCCCATTTACTGATGGTTGATCTTAGAGACTGAGATGTTGGTGTTCTGTACCGGAGGTTGTCTCCTGTGCCAATGAGTTCAAGGCTCTTCCCCACTTTTTCTTCTAACTGATTTAGTGTGTCTGGTTTTATGTTGAGGTCTTGGATCCACTTGGACTTTGGTTTTGTGCAGGGTGATAAATATAGATCTATTTGCATTTTTCTACAAGTAGACATCCAGTTAGTCCAGTACCATTTGTTGAAGATGCTATCTTTTTTCCATTGTATGGTTTGGCTTCTTTGTCAAAAATCAAGTATCCTCAGGTGTGTGGGTTTATTTATGGGTCTTCAATTCCATTCCATTGATCCACCAGTCTGTTTCTATATCAGTACCATGCCAGTTTTTATTACTATTACTCTGTAGAACAGCCTGAGATCAGGAATTGGAGATACCTCCAGAAGATCTTTTATTGTACAGGATTGTTTTAGCTATTGTTTTTTTGTTTGTTTGTTTTTACTTTTCCATATGAAATTGAGAATTGTTTTCTCAAGGTCTTTAAAAAATAGTGTTGAAATTTTGATGGGAATTTCATTGAATCTGTAGATTGTTTTTGGTAGGATAGCCAGTTTCACTGTTAATCCTACCGATTCATGAGCATAGATCTTTCCAACTTATGGCATCTTCTTCAAAGACTTGAAGTTTTTTTCAGAAAGGTCTTTCATTTGTTTGGTTAGTCACACCAAGGTACTTTGTTATTTGTGGCTATTGTGAAGGGTGTTGTTTCCCTAATTTCTTTCTCAGCCCTTTTGTCTTTTCTATACAGGAGGGCTACTGATTTTTTTTTTTTTTGAGTTAATTTTGTATCCAGCCACTTTGCTGAAGGTGTTTATCAGCTGAACTTCTCTGGTTGAATTTTTGGGGTCACTCATGTATACTATTATATCTGCTAATAGTGATACTTTGACTTCTTCCTTTCCGATTTGTATACCCTTGATCGTCTTGTCTTATTGCTCTAGCTAGGACTTCAAGTACTATGTCAAAGAGACATGGAGTGGGCAGCCTTGCCTTATCCCTGATTTCAATGGGACTGATTTATGTTTCTCTTCGTTCAACTTGATATTGGCTATAGGCTTGCTGTATATTGCTTTTACTATGTTTAGGTATGTCTTCTATCCCTGATCTCTCCAAGACTTTAAACATGAATGAGTGTTGAATTTTGTCAAATGCTTCTTCAGCATCCAAGGAGATTATTTTTTCTTTCACTTTATTATAGGACAGATTACATTGATGGATTTTCGTATGTTGAACCACCCCTGCCTAGTTGGTTTTGGTAGATGATATCTTTAATGTGCTCTTGGATTTGGTTTGCAAATATTTTATTATTTTTGTATCAATGTTCATAAGCAAGATTGGTCTGAAGTTCTCTTTCTTTGTTGAGTCTTTGTGTTATTTAGGTATCAAGGTGACTGTGGCCTCATAAAATATTGAGTTTGGTAATGTTCCTTCTGTTTCTATTTTGTGGAATAGTTTGAAGAGTATTGGTATTAGGTCTTCTTTGAAGGTCTGATAGAATTCTGTGCTGAAACTGTCTGGCCCTGGGCTTTTTTTTTTTTTTTTTTTTTTGATGGGAGACTTGATGACAGCTTCTATTTTCTTAGGGGATATAGGACTATTGAATTCATTTACCTGATCTTGATTTAGCTGCTAGATGTTGCTAAGGGTTCCAGGTAAAATGTGTTACAAGTATTGGAAGCTGGCACCTAGAAATGGGGATTGACTGGTTAGAATGCTGAGGGGGTCTACAGGAGGGAAGAAAGGGTGTTCCAATAAGATCTGCTAAGTGCCCTGGGAATGAAGGCAGAGGAGAAGCCACAACAGGCAGTATGCTACAGAACTGTGATTGATGAGACTAGCAGACTGATTTGGAGGAGGAGAGTAAAGATCTGAAGATTACCAACCTGTTCCATTTGCCTACTAGCTTCTCTAGCAGGTTTCAATAGAAGATTCCCAGTGAATGTCTGCTGGAGTTGTGGGGTGCTTTCCAGGCCAGAGTAGTCTTCAACATTCTTAACATGCATTATTTGTTTTTTCAAGTAGAGTAGAAAGCTCAAATCGCTGGAATTTTAACATTGTGCCTATACACACACACATACACTCAATCATTCTCTATCTCAACCAATCATTGTTATCTTAACTGTCAAAATTAAAAAAGTATTAAGTATTTTAATTTTCCTCAATTAAATGATATAATTTACTTAGAGTTGAGATATATTATAACATTACAAAAGTGTTCAATCTCTGTCATTAAAAAGTAAGGAAAAATTGGCAGTCATCAGTTTAATAATTGTTTTAGGTAAGAACAAGAAACAAAAGGATTAATCTAAATATATAAAAATTAGAAGAGAAAAAGTTATTAGCTGATTTTGCCTAGAACTTAGTTATGACTCCCAAACCCACACGTCATGTTATAAGCTATTGTGCTTCAGCACAAGCAATAGGTAAATATATTGATGACATTTGGAGTAATTTATTTATTTAAAGAATTCTGTAATAATGCATGGGAACTATTTATTTACATATAGGCAGCAACAAATAGTCATCTCTAGCATAAAGGATGATGTGATAAGTGGTGCTATGGAGAAGTGAGGTTTGCATTTTATATACTGACTTACAGTATCAACTCTTAAGTAGAGAATGAAAATAAAAGAACTTATTGTCAAAACAGATTACAAAATCAGTCCTACCTGTAAAGTATCTACAAGTCATGTGTTTTATATATAAATATACAAAAGTAAATGACACAAAACAATGTAACAGGCCAAAAGAAAATATAAAATGTAGTAACAGTTATTAATAAACAAAACAGATCATAAGACAAGGAATAGCAAAGAGAGATTTCTTAGTGGGCAAACTGAACATTTAATAGCAAATAATTAACAGTTTTTGTTAATAAGGTTTACTAGAACTGAGCTGGGAATATTTACCTATGCAATGTTCAAGGCTGCTTTTGTGCTAAAATTGCAAGGCTTAATAGTTGTGACCATAATCCTATGTCTCCCACAACCTAATATAACAAAACTAACCAATGATGGAATCTCTGTTATCAGATAGTTTTTATGATATTGACCTGAAGAAGCACGAATTTGATTTTCTAAGATAAACTATTAACCTTCCATCTTCTTTTTATCCTCACATTAAATTAACAAACAGCTTGGAATAAACTTTAATCAATCAAGTTTTAAGAGAACCGTTTTAGTTAGGCTTTCTATTGCTGTGAAGAGATACCATGACCATGGCAACTCTTATAAAGGAAAATATTTAATTGGGACTGCCTTACAGTTTTAGAGGTTTAGTCTGTTATCATCATAGCAGGAAGCATCGTAGCCTGCAGACAAATATGGTGCTGGAGAAAAAGCTGAGAGTTCTACACTTAGATCCACAGACAGTAGAAATGGACCTTGAGCCACTGGCCTGGTTGGAGCACCTGAGACCTCAAAGCCAGTGAAACCCTTTCTTCACAAAACCACACCTATTCCAAAAAGGACACATCTCCCAATAGTGCCAGTCCTAGAAGCCTCTGAGATCATTTTCATTCAAACTGTCCAAGAACATTACTTGCTCAAGTTATAAGAATAAATAATAAAAGGAAACATACTAATCATCTCTAAATCCTCAACTATGGTAAAATAGTGTGAACTCAATTAAAACCTTTTTTAGAAAAGAAATATCTAGATATTAACTTTTATTTTAAAATCTGAGCTACACAGAACCAGAAACAAAATCAAATTAAAACACAACCAGATAAATACCCAATATACTACATGTTGAAAAGAATACAGAATAAGAAACACGCTACAAGAAACAAAGAAAGCAGTGAAAGATGATTTTCCTACAAAAAGACTGAAATGATTGCACTTGAGAAAGGCTACTATCAATATATTAGAGTACAGTTGTTCCCACCCATCCAAAAATGACATATCCCCAAGTTCTTACAGATGCCTTGAACCAGAGGTAGTACTAAGTTCTATATGTATTATGATTCTTCCTATAATACATATTATTAAATATAACTAACTCATTCTACCAACATCCATGGTTTCATTCTTATGTAAAGCAAGACCTTCCTGTACAGCTCAATTGACATCAAACTTGTGATCTACCTCTCTCTGTGCTTTCAGTGTATGAGAGTTGCAGGCACACAGTATTATACCTAGCTACAAAGTTTGATTTATAAATTAGGTACTGCAAGGAAATAATAATCGACAAAAATTAAAAACAGTAATTATAAATAGGTGCTGTAATGAGTTAATTATAGTATTGATCTCAAAATATCATTGCACTTCTCCTATGTCCTTTAATTACGTGAGATATAACGGTTATATGCAAATTACTATTTTGGCATGTTTTAGGGCCATTATTAAATATTATAAAGGAAAGGTTTGTTGAATAAAGCATTTCAGTACCTTTGAACATGATCTGATAACTGGGTTAAATAAAATAGCCAAACTGAAAGTAAAATATGAAGTAGAGATATGATGGAAATATGATTCATGATCCAAAACAGAGCAGGAAGATGTAAGAATTCACCAACTCAGAATCATGTGTAATTTAAATCTTATGGATCATTTTTTCTATTTTTCAGATAAAAGTTTAACATTGTAACTGAAAGCTATATGACCTATTAGGCAAATCTAACCTGGGTCCCTTGGGTAACATTCCACCCAGGATAGATTATGAGTGTGCCTAAAATAATGTAGATAATGTCATATCACAATGTCAAAGTGTCCAATAGAGTAGCTATTAAACAATCAAAAATCCAACTTTTCAGCTGTATATACCACATGTCAAGTGCTCAGAAGCATGTATGGTTAATGTTATTAGGTAGCACACAGACAATTCTATGGGGTAACCTGGGGTGTTATATATTTTCAGTGCCTAGAGAGTTGTATAGCTTTATTTTTCCTAGAATTTTTGGTTCATTCACTAATTTGTTCCTTTTAATTTTTTATTCTTTTCATTTTAACAGAGCTTTTGGTTCTGTAATCCCAAGTGCTGGGATTAAAGGCATAAACCACCACCATCCAGCTATAGTTCTTAATGCAACCATTAAAATGAAAATATGATTAATTCCTAAACCCAAATTCATATTTATATTTGAAAATGAAAAGAAAACTAAACTCACATAAATCATATATGATTAAGAATGCACGAATAGCATAACAAGGATATCAAAAGTACTGATTTAAAATGTTTTCTTAAAAACATCACACTTGCACTTTATTCAAATAAAAAGTGCTGAAAAAAATCCCGTGTATGAATGAAAACAAGTATACTTTTGCATCGAATTTCAATGGTTCAGTTGGAAAATATTTATACTACAGAAAATAACTTTTTTAACTAGCTAGGATAGAAATCCGATTATCTTTGAAAGTGATAACAAGTTTGTCAACATACATTATTTTAAGGAGAAAACATAGCCTGATATAAGTAGATCACACTTTTAATCTCAGCACTTGGTAGCCAAGGCAGAAGATCACCATAGAAAGGCATGGGTTCCACAGTGAGCTCAAGATCAGCTTGGACTACAGAGAGAAACTGCATCTTAAAGAGCAAACAACAAAATTGAAAAACAATAACAAAAAATAAAAACAGAAAGTGAGAGAGTTAAAGACTACCTTAGGTTACTATATGCCTTAAAAAAAAAAAAACAAAAAAACACAAGCCAAATAAAAGAACTAGAGAAAGTTGTGAATAATTCTACTAAGAATAATTCTATTAAGAAACTATGTAATCATTTAACATAATAGACACTTTCAATTTTTAAAAGCTGTTTCTCATAACTAGTGCGCTGTTTTCAAATTTAGCGTTTAGGCTTTACATTATTTCATTTTTAATGCAGTAAGAAAAGTCCTTTTAATCTACTAGAAAATACTATTAACTTTAGAGAGAAATTTCTTAGTATTATCAGACCATTTCTCTTTTTACTAGTTGATCTGAGCCAACTAATCTTTTAAGACTACTGTAACAAGAAAGTTTAATTTAACAAATATATCACTTGGTGATATTTTAGTCAATGATAGATCATATTTATTACAATAGTCCCCAAAAATGATATTGCTTAGTGACATTTTATCCCTCATAGTCTGTGTGTGTCTAATATAGTCACAAATTAAAGAAAGTACTTAAAAGCACATTTATGTAAATGATCCATGGTTAATATTAAGTAATCCATGACTATAATCATAAATGAAAATAAATAAGACATGTAGGGGCGAACATTAGAAAAACCAAACCATAAAATAACCAACCAGCCAACCAACCAAACAAACTCTATTCCAAAGATCATATAAAACATCAATCAAATTAGGATTTTTACTAAGTCAATAGACAGCAAGCAAATGATAATTGTTTTGGAGTCATGATTCCTCCATTTACTGTGACCTCTAATATATAAATACATCAAAAGTATTCATGTACAAATTCCCCAAAGCCATAATGTTTATATACTAAGATTCACAGTTTCTGGGCTTATTTTTCCACCACTTAAACTGTGGATCATTGCTATCATGTGAGAATGTTTGTTCAACTCGTCTTGCTGAAGTTTCACCAAAGACTCTTTCTCTTCCAAACGACCTTCTAATTGAGTCTTCTGCACTTCTAGGGAGGAAGCCTAAAGAGTGAGGGAAGAATGACAAGAAATAGAGATTAAATAGACCAGAATGGCTTTCCAGTTGAGATTTTAATCTTTATTTCTAAGTGTCACTATAGGACAAATTATATATATTGTATTTTAATTAAGTTATAAAGTGAATTTACAATAATAAGATATAAATTGGAACTTTAAAATTATGCTTTAAAGCCAATGATAACAGTCAACACTCAGGAGGCAGGTGGATTTCTGCACATTCAAGCCACGCTTGGTCTACATAGAGAGGAAGAGGCCAGCCAGGGCTAAAAATGTAAAAATGAGACCTGTTCACTCACATACCCACTCACACACAGCCGATAGAGCAGCTACATACTTTTTCTTTTTGCAGAAACAGTACATACTTTATAATATTTAAAAAAACAAAACAAAACAAAACAAGATTAATGCAGATTCCCCCAAACTCTAATATTCTATCAAGTTCAATGACCCTTGTGTTACATTTACTCTGGAAAAGTTCAATCTTAAAGTAGAGCTATTCTTAACTTTTTGGTAGTAAATGGGCTAGAAAGCACAATTCACAGCCACCTTTCAAGTTATATAATCATAATAATACATAAGCAGTAGATTAAAATTCACAAAGTAGGTTTATTATATATAACTTCACATGCCATTTCCTAATTGTTAAGCTATGAATGCTAATATTTTGATATGCATATATGTAAAAGAGAAGACAATTAAGAAAAAGATTTAGGAGTTCTTTGCAATTAACAAGGATCTAAACAAATATAAAATCATAACCACTTATGTAAGAAGAGACAGAACTATCAACCTACATAAAGCCACCACCATGCCACATGAAGACCTATGAACCCCTTTTCTATATTCTATACACACTTAAAATACACATTCAGCTATAAATACACATTCAGAAATCTTTAATGCCTTGAAATTACTAAAACCAAAAAAAAAAAAAAATCAATACATGTTTATCCTTTTAAAAAACTACTTTTCAATTTTTTGCAAGGAAAACTGAGGAGTCTTACCTTAATACTCAACTCTTTTCTTATCTGTTCTGTTCTGCTTAACTCTTTTTTAAGGCCATCAATGGCTTCCTGCTTATCTTCCTTTTCTTTTTGTAAAACATTAATCTTTTCTTCTTGGGATTTTGCTATTTTACGCAAATCTAAAAACAAACAAATAGCCATGTTCTTATGAAAAAGTTAGTTTTCTTTTCCTACTATAAAAGAAAAACAAAGCAATGACGAAGGTGATCAACTATCATGCTAGAAATATTTATATAAAATTTACTGACTAAAAGAAACACCTCAATGGAGGGAGAGATGGTTAAGAAGGTAAAGGTGCTTACGATTAGCTGAATTAATCCCTGGAACCTACATGGTAAAAGGAGAGATCTGACTCTCATAAGTTGTCCTCTCACCTCCACATGGTCAAATCTCATCCCCCATACAATAAATGTAAAGAATAAATAAAACAAAAATACCCCCAAATTCTTTCTTTTTACCAGTATTCTTTATAAAATAGCAAGTTCTTGTCTTTTCCCACTTCCTCTGTTCTAAACAAGCATTGGGGGTAGGACAAGGAAACACAGAGCATAAGGGCTGCTGGAAATCAGAAAGCAAAAACCATGGCAAAAAAAAAAAAAAAGCAGGTTAGGTCTCTGCACTATAGAAGGTAAGTTAGAGCAGTCATGCCTGTGTGGGTCATCTCACAGGGGACAGCATCTAGAAACTAGGAACTGTAAGTTATGCAGTACTGCCACCTGCTGTTATGTTAAACATATTTTAAAAAGGGCCATTATTTCTTGTAACCCCTAGAGTTGGTTAAAAAAAAAAAGACAACATTTTCTATTCAATCAACTGAATAAAAATAATTTTTGAAAGTTCAGAGAGAAGGAAGATGTTTAGGAAGTAATTTAAAACTGGAAAAATAAGAGAAGTTGGCGCTTAAGAGATAGTTCAGCAGTTTAGAGGAGGTATTGCTTTTGCAGAAGATCAGTTTATCCAAAATCTCTTCCATGGCCACTTGCACTCAGTTGCACACAGCCACTATCCACATAAACAACAAAATTAAGAAAAATACAAACAAAATCCTTAAAATAAATTAGAAAAGTAGATAGCAGTAGTAAACTAAAATATCTCACACTATGATTTTCTTCCAAAGCAAAATATGCTGAAAACACATACAAACAAAGTAACTTACTTGATAATTTATATTCTCTGTCTACTAACTGGCTCTGGACTTCTTTTCTCTGTTCTTCTTTCTCCATCAACTGAGCAATAGCTCTGAAGTTATAAAAGAAAAATTATTGAATAAAATTTGTGCTATTTTCCCCCCAAAGTAGTAAGTAAAAAATCGTAAGAACTGTAATTATTTATAATTGTGCCATATTTACACTGTAATCTAAAAGAAAAGAGTTCTAGCTAGCAATAAAAACAATATTCTATGTAAAAAGAGAATTACTGTCTTTTCAAAATAACAAATAATTAGAATATAGAATTAGAGGCTTTACTTTTCATTTTGTTGCTTGAGTGACTCATTCAACTTTTTCACTGTCTCAATCTGTTTATTCAGGGACTCACAAGTAGTCTGTAAGTCCGTATTCTTCTTCTCAGTAGTTTCATTTCTAAAAAAGACAAGGAAATGTGTTAGTGTCCTTATGGAGGAAACCAGCATGGATACCTGGAAGTACCTATCAAAAGTATACTATGCTCTTTAACTCCACAATTTACCTGAAGAGGTCATGCATGGCACAGTAATCTGTACTCAAAGAAAATAAAAGGCAAATAGTAACACAAACTTTTGTAGTATTAGGTAAAATGATATGGAATTCCCAATTGTTAACTAATCTGACTTGCTGAAATGACCAACTGCCAGTTTTAATATTAATAGTGACAACTAAGTTGATCCAATAATTTAAAACTACATTTGGATTATATGTGTGTATAGGAATATGCCTTGGTGTGAGTGTGTGAATGTTTAAGTACTCATGGTGTGAGTGTGTGAAAGTGTGAGTACATCAGCTCTATCCTTCCACTGTGAATGTTCTAGGGATCAAACTTGGGTTTCCAGGCTCGGTGCAAGTACCTTTATGCCCTGAGCCATCTTTCTGGCCCTCATTCAATATCTGCAGTATAGCAGTGCCAAAATATCAAGCACTATTTGTTCTAGGCCATAGTGAAAACCAATTGGTTTGCCCTCCCCTGGACTAGACTATTTCTCCTGCTACCAGCATTCCTTGGTTGTCTGTAGTTTTTTTGTGGAGGGTTGAGGCCTTGTGGTCTTTTTCCACTTTGGCATGTCTCTTGTCCTCATTCAATTCATTTTTAGAAAGTCTTAAATCTCTTATGTACTACTTATTTTTTGATGTCACAACTTAAGAAATGTTTTCAAAAATCATTTAGGGAAGAGGAAATGTGGCCTGCCCACTTAGCTTCTAACTTTACACAGAAACCTTTATTTACCTTTGAACAAGTTCCATGTAGGACTTTGTCAGTATTTCATGTTCTTCAGCCACAGACTCCAACTTCCTACTATGTTGAAAGAGATGCTCAATATCATTTTGGATTCTTTCTGACTCCAGCTGTTGTGACTTCAGCAACATACTAAGCTCTTCATTTTTTTTCTCAACTTCTCTTAACATGCCTGCAAGTGTTCGTGCCTCAAAAGAAAATGAAACATACATTTTTCCACTATCACATATACATACATCATGCTGTAATGCTTGGAGAAAAGTATATCACATAGCAGTGGTAGTTCCACTGGATTATTTTGCCTAGTTATAATGTAGTGATCATAGTTTAAGTACACTATGTGATGTTAGCACAACAACTGCCTAAAACACTAATACATGTATGTAATATGAGCACACATTATAGTTGATAAACTGTACTATTTAAAAGAGCTACGAAATATTTAATTCAGCCAACTACTGGCTACAGAAAACTGTATCAGTTGTATATTCTTAACTACTTCCAAATCTGATTAAGGCTGGAAATCAGAATTGTTTCAGATTCTTCAAGGTTCTGGAATATCTGCACATACATACATCATGATACCCACATCTAACCATAACATTTATTTACATTTCATACCCCTCCTATACATAACCTGGAGGTAAATTTATGCAGTTTAAATTTGTGTATAAAATAATTCCATTGTGAGTTCTTTTCCACCAAAACCATAATTACATTCAAAGTTACTTCAAATTAATTTTTGTGGGTTTGGGTTTGTTTGTGTCTGGGTAAGTGCATACCAGTGAGCGCGTGTGGAGGTCAGAGACTAACTTGTGGAAATCAGTTTTCTCTTTCCACCATCTGTGTCCTGGGGACTGGATTCAGTTTATCAGGATTGGTGACAAAGGCCTTTACCTTTGTAGTAACTCCATCTCACCAGGACAACAGGAGAGATTTTGGATGGGGATTATCTGGTTAGGTTAACTGATGTGGAATAACCCATCTAAATTTTGGATGGGACTGTTTCCTCTGCAAGGCATCCTGGCATGCATGAAATGGAGGTGAACAAAGCATTACTACTCCCTGACTGGGTATAAAGCCACTTCAGACTCATGGCACTCTGCCAAGAAAGCTCTGAATTATAAGTTAAAATAAATCCTTTCTTCCTTAAGTTGCTTTAGTCAAGGTAGTTTACTACAGCAACATGAAAATTAACCAAGATAATACATTATCCAGAGACAGAATATATGCTTATTTCTTTTTCTCCTTCCTTTCAGCTATATTTTTTTATATTTTTTACAACACCTTCACCTTGGAAATAATGTAAAGGTATTTTACTTACCAGCAATTTTTTTAATCTCTCTTTCAAACACCATACAATCTTATAATTTATTAATTGAAATAATGTAAAAATTCCATGTGAATCTAAGAATTTCATATTAAACCAACCTTTCACCTATAAGATATATATCATGTATATTTTAATTGCCAAACTTATATTCCAAGAATGCAATGGAGCTTGGAGATTCAAAAGTAGGCTTTAATATCACAAGTAGGGGTAGGAGGTAGTATGATTTTCATATGGTTTGGAAAATGCAATGAAGAGGCAAGCACAAGGTGGAGGGATAGAAGGGAAGCCAAACATATGAATGAGAAAATGGACCATAGAAGCTTCTGGGGACGTGGGCATTTAAATGATAATTGGAGATGATAAAGTATTAAGAGGAAAAGATCTCTAAATACGGTTAAGAAAACATAAGACTATGGGAGGTTCTACCAAAAATGCCAACTAGTATAAGCACTTTACCCGCAGTATATGAGCAAAAATGGAAGACGTAGGATGAGTGAGAATTTTTTTGTGTGTGTCAAATTAAGGAATTCCAGTGCCGTGAGAGAGTAATGACAACTACCGTAAAGCACTGGAGAAACAGGATGAGGTACTCCTTCAGATACCCCTGGCAACTGGAACAAAGGAAAAGAGAACAAAACACAGAAATCCATTGAGAGTGCAAAGGGTGTCAAACAGACTTAAGGTAGAAAGACTACTTAAAAGCTCTCCTATGACACCCATGAGGAAGAAACTGGAATGACCCAGAGCAAGTGAAGGTAGGAGACAAAGCAGAAAGTTATTTCTAATCAGCTGAACTTGGTGATTAATAGAGGTAAACAGTGTTTCCAGATTCCTGTGTCAGCAAATTTAAGCTGTTAATAGACCACTATACTATATATATGTTTTAAAACAAGGTTTAAGTACTTCACCACTGATTATTCGGAATTTCAAGAATTTCCCAAATTACGAAATTCAACAACACAGTGTATTTAGTGCTCTGGAAAATGCTCTCAGCTTGCCTTAAGTTTGGGAACATTGACTCTTAGTAATGGTTGAATCTACATGGCAGAAAAATAAGGAAAGGGCTTACAATTCTGAGAATCTCTTATACTCAAGGGTAGAATATTAATGATATGTACACAAACACATCAATCAAGTAGAAAAGAAAATTGAGATGATCATGTAGCTAAAAGTAAAGGGAAGAGAGTTTCAAAACAGGAATTACATGAAATACTCAAGATAGTTCACCTCAGTTACATGTGTTACTAAGATACTTGTAACTAGTACTGTGCATGTTTTTCATTTCATTGAAGTTTTCTCTTAATCACATACTTTATTGACATAGTGTACAGACCTCTGTCTCTGCTTGAGTTCTTTGACAACGATACTGAGCAATTAGTCTGTCAGCCTGTGCAAGAGCCAAGGCTTTTGCTTCCAGGAGATCTTGCAACCTGCTCTCTTTAGACTAGAAGAAAATACACCATTAATGTCCATTGTTTAGGAAACATCTGTGAAATGCATATATCATTATATAGTTATAATAAGCTTGTACTCACGGCTAATGTGGAAAGTTTCATCTCATAAACATCCATTATGTCAGATATTCTTATATCATTAATCTGATCCTTTACCTGGTTTTAATAGAGTTCAAATCAAAAAATCATATATTTAACAAAAGAAAGAATGAAAATCAACTTTGCAACTAAACCATTAAGTCCAAAGAGTAAAACATACATTTTTATCAAGTAGGTTACAAATACTTCACTAATTTGGCTGACAAGGTTCAATATTCATACGGTCATTTAAAAATATCCCTTAAGCTTGGTGGGCAGACAGAAAGGGGCTAGAATGACAGCTTCTTTCTTTTTAAATAACTGTTTCTTTTCTTTGAAAAATGTCCAGATTTTACTT
The DNA here is from genome assembly GCF_907164565.1 of Psammomys obesus. NCBI lineage: Eukaryota > Metazoa > Chordata > Mammalia > Rodentia > Muridae > Psammomys > Psammomys obesus. The sequence continues at coordinate 3,211,719 of NW_026585689.1, read as the reverse complement.
TCTATGTCAGAGTAAAGTTTCAGGGATAAATTCTGTATCTCAAGTTGTTTAAATAAATCTGTAATGAGAGCTGACACTTGGCTGCCTGGTACTAAGCACAAGCCCATTTGTAGCAGTAGCACTTACCATCATTCCTGCCTGAAGTTTCTCTATTAGCTCTTCAACGTTCAATGCAGGAGCATTATCTTTTGAAAGAGGAGGCGTTAAGCACTTTGCTGATGTTGAAAAACAGTGATTTAAGGGCTGCAAAGGCACTTTCCTGGGCATATTCTCGGTTTCTTGCTGTCTGTATACATTGTTTGCTGCTATACTTTCTCCAAGGCTGCATAAGAGTCAGGAAGAAAAAGCAATCACAAAAACATAGCAAAAGGCAGACCTGTTATAGAGCTACAGTATCATTTGGAATGAGTCTTCTTTGGGAACTACAAGTCTTTAAATACATTGAAAATCATCTTGGTAACCATGATAAAATAAGGTTTGGAGAAACATTCTAAATTTTCCAGAGAACTCTTTTCTACTTAATAGTCATTTATAAGGACAATTCCATGTTTGGAGTCATTCTACCAATAGTTAGTGAATATGGATCATCTGCAGTGAATGCAAAGTTACTGTATTACTCAGAACAACCTTATCCTAGATGGTAACATCTGGGCTCATCTATGCTCTCCTTTGACGCTCTTTTTTCTCACCCAATATGTCCTCATCATACTGACTTCAACTATACTGAATGCCAATCCTGTTTATGTCTCAAGGCCTGGAATGAGCTGTTCCTTTATCTGGAACTCTATCAGAAAAGGGTTGAGAAGGCTTCATTAATGTGCTTTGTAATATGAATAATTAGCCACTCCTTTCCATAGTGATAGGCATTATATGAACTTTTAATTTTTTTTAAATAATAAGATAAAACAAAAACTCATCAGCATAAGACAAAACAAACAGAAGAGCTCAAGAGAAGGCACAATAATCAAGACACCCACTCAGGAATACCACAAAAACACTAAACTGGAAGCCATTACATATTAGCAGAGGACCTGGTGCAGACCTGTGTAGGCCCTAAGCAATTGCCTCAATTGAGCACTCTGATTAAGAGAGCCTTGTTTCCTTGGTGTCCTCCATCCCCTCTGGCTCTTAACACTCTTTTGCCTCTTACTTTACAGGGTTTCCTGAGCCCCAAGGGGAGGGATTTGTTGGAGTCATCCCATTTTAGGTCTCTTACTGCACTCTCTGCATTATGTCTGGCTATGGCTCTCTGTATTTGTATGTTATCATCTACTGGAGGAGGAAGATACTCTGATGATGGCACTGATCCAGAAGTATAGCAGAATGTCATTAGGAGTCAATTTATTATGTGTGTGTTTTTTTTTTTTTAAAGAACAGTATTATTTTACTTTACCATAGGTCCCTAGGCTATCTATTCTCGCCACTATCTAGGTTCTATCCCACTCCCAGTTTTCTTCAGTTGCCTAAAGTTCTTGAATAGGGTTGAGACCTTGTGGGCTTTCCCAGTCAACTTTGGCATGTCCATACAAAACCAAATGGACTCCCCATATATGCATGCAATAACAATTAATAAAATAATGAAAGAAGAAACCATGAACTTGAAGAAGAGCAAGAAGGGATATATGAGAAGGCTTAGAGATGAAGGAAAGAAAAGGGAGAAATGTAGTTATATTACAATTCCAGAAATTAAAATAATTTGGCTAAACATATTTATCAAAAATTTAAACTTTGGGGGTTGGGTTTTTGGTTTAAAATATTTATTAGATTATGTGTGAGGCTTTGAGTTTGTTTTATTACACCACTACCAACTAATAAAGTGCTGAACGTTATTTTTATAGCACTGACATTGGGTTTACACTTATTAGTCCTTAAATACTTAATTTATGACTACCTACATGAGTAATTTACAAAATTCAACTAGAGTCACTTAACAACAGACAGCATGGACCAGTAAACTCATCTTTTACTTTTAGAGAGTGAAAACAGTACAGACAAGAGAGATAATATTAAAATGAATGATTTGGCTTTGGTTTGATGAAACTATTTACAAAGCAAAGGCTTGTTCACAGGCCTGTTTATTGACATTTAGTTTCAAATTACTCATGTGATTTTTACAAATTCTATTACATAAACCACTTAAAGGTCTAAAAACTAAATCCCAAGAACAGACTATAGTAACCATTCAGTTTATAGATTCTCTCCTCCTGATGTAAACCCAATTTAAAACAAAACAAAGCAAAATAAATAAACAAATAAACCCACACCATTTTAAATATGCTATTATTAAAATTAATTATAGTAATTTTTTTTTGGACTGGCCATCTACTGCATTTAATGATATAATACTTCGTATTTAAGAATCCTCCCACTGACCTTTCCCAGATGAGTTTAAGTTCATGCAGTTCTTAGGACTCCTTGGCAAATAAATCAGAAAGGAAAAGTTCTTTCTACAAAAGGAACTTCAGCAAGTGGTTCAAGCTTCAATGTCTAAAATCTATGTTCAGAAGAGGTGATTAAAGACAAAAGCAGCACTACTAATATATCTAATCACCTGCACCTACACTTTCTTTGGAAAGCAAACATTTGAATTTTTCTTTTACAGGAATCAAAATTTTAACCATTTGAAGGCTTACTGACAATTACAATAAAATCTGCAGTTTACTAATTTATTAATAAATATGCATGGAGGATTATGAAGAAATATAGAAGGACAAACTGCATTAAGGAAATATTGCAAATGGTTACAACTCACACTAAGGCAGGAAAATCTGGCAGTGGAGCAGCTTCCAGCAATATTCCCAATCCAGACTGTACTTGTTCTCTATTATCTGATGTTAAAGCAAAAGCCAAAGGTGTAATCAAACGTGGATCCTAAACAAATCAGAAACCAGCAAGTAAGAGGCAAAAAGATCACATACTGCAAAGCCTTTACTCAAAAGTGAGCCTATTCTAAGGTATTCCTACTTGAAACTTGCATGTAGTCAAACTCTACCACCCTGCAGCTATTTATACTATATTGCAACCCATATTAATAAACTAAGATATTATCTAGGAAAATGCTTGAATGTCACAACTATGCCTCTCAGAACTGACGTAAGTATTTTGATGAATTTAAATTTTTAATATCAAATGGTATTTAGATATTGTTTTATTTCTAATAAAATAAAACTTTGGCCAATCACTTCTAAATTAAAAACATCAAATAAATTATTCAATACAAATTAGAAAAGTTACTAACTAAATCAATACACTTCAAAGTTCCCCATGTCAGTATTTTACACTTAGTATCACAAGCTCTAAAATCATCTAGTATGAAAAACATCCAAACCCAAAAGTAAAAAAAAAAAATTCAACCTACTCTTTAGGATATATTGTGTAAGTATGCATACATACAAGCCAGAGGTCTATGTTAGATGTCTTTCTCTATTGCTTTCCATAGTATTTTTTAAGACAAAGTCTCTCATTGAACATTGAGCTCACAAATGTGTAGAACAGTTAGGCAGAGAGACCCTGGTAGCCTGCTGTCTCTTCTTCTCAGTGCTGAAATGTACTTAGGATATACTGTCACACTCACCTTTTAGATGACTTTAGGCACTTTACTCACTAACTCATTTCCCCATCCAACTCATTTTTTTAAAATGACAAATTGGTAATGAAGAAAATATTAATAGGTAAAGCCTTTATAATGAAAATATTAAATACTTAATTTTATTTAAGTGTAATTCAGCCTTCAAAACTTTCAACAGAATCCCTTTACAATTTCTCCCAGAGAAGAGAATCATTAATTGCTGCTTGCAGTAAAGGTAACTAAAGTACAAAGATGGGAAATTACTTGCTTAAGCCCACACTGTCTAGCAAATAATTTAGTCAACTACGCCTCTAAAGCTAATGTTCTTATAGTATACACATAGCCACTGCCTAGACGTTCAGTTCTGGCTTCTATTCCATCTGAATGTTCAACATTATTCTTTCTAAGCTATTTTATTAACTTAATTCAGCAAAAAAAATTCTGTATTTTTATTAAATAAATCTTATAATCTAGGTAATACAGATATTAACATGGGTAATGTTGAAACCTGTACTAGGCAAAGAAACCAGATAAAACCAGAACGAAATCCTTTGGGCTAAGTATTATGCAATCAAACTAAACTTTAGCTTCGTTTCCCCAAAACAAGCAAAACATATTGTAGTATCAAAGACCCTTTTCCTATAAGGAAAGGGATATTCTTCATTTGAGGAACTCTTTCTCTATCTATAAAACCTATCTCCTCCAGTTCAGCTAAGAATACTCATGAATTTGGCAAAATTAGATGTTTCCTGATTCGTAAAGAATAATGAGGACCAAGAACATAGCCCTGTAAGGGAGGAGTACTTACATGTATGTTTTAAGTCCTGGGTTTATAGTACAGGAGGGAGTAGAAAATAAAATACAATTAAAATTTTTAACTAAGCCTTTTAATTTTGCTTTCTGATAATATCTAGGGCTTTTGAGATACTATCATTAAAACATGTAAGCTAGCTATTTTCAGCACATCCTCACTAATCTTATCAGTCCCTTTCTTTCAGATGTCGTCTATCCCCTTATTACTTTATGTCACCAACTATGATTAAAACTCAAAGCTCACCCAGATAAAAAATCTGAGTTTAATCGAGAGAAGCCACAACAAAGTGTGGGTATGTACTTTTAACCCCCATGTTGGGGAGGCTCCTGCAGATTCCTGCAGCTCACTAGCCACCAGCCTTCCTTATTTGGGGAGGCCCAGAACAGCACAGCAAAGAGACTTAAGTCAAAAAAAAAAAAAAAAAAAAAAGGTAGGCAGAGCCTAAGGAATTATACTCCAAGTCATCCTCAGGTCATCACACATATGTGTCTCCCATAGGTGTATAAATACACACACACACACACACACACACACACACACACACAGTCTTTTCCAATGCTAAGATACATCAAGAAATCTGCAAGTACAACACAATGAAAGAAGGGCTGGGAAACTATTACTGTGATCATTCTTTACCTTAGAACATGGAAAAATTTAGCTTAGCTTTTAAAGAAACTGTAAAACAAGGCTATTCTAAGAAGAAGACAAAACTGTCAACTTTTCTCCTGGTCAATTCTAAGAGAAATACACCTTAAGGATGTAGAAATTAAGATAGGCATGGTGCACAGGCTTGCAATCCTAGCACTTAGGAGGTCAAGGCAGAAGAATGGAGAGTTTAAAGTCAAGATGTCTGACATGTGATATGATGTCTCAACAAACAAGAAATCAAGGAGGAAACAAAAGGAGAACTATTATAAGCCAAGGCAGAGTGGCTGGAGATGCTGCTCAGGCACAAAGACCTGAGTTCAATCATCAGGACCCACCTAGAATGCAAGACATGATGACATATCTATATCCTTATATCCGTAGGAGTGGGAGGTAGGAAGACAAGACAGAGAAAGGTAGATTTCTAGAGTTCATTGATGAGGCAGCCTACCTGAATTTGTGAGCTCCAGGGCAGTCAGACTCTTGATTTAAAAGAAAAACAAAAACAAAACAAAAGGTAGCAAGCAACTAAAGAGAACAAACAAAACTGACCTTACACATACACTACCCATAGATATACATACCACAGGATTATGTATTATACACACACACACACACACACACACACACACACACACACACACATGCACACAAGGAATTACATGGTAATAAAATGTGTAAAAAGTTTGAAGTTACCTGAAGGATTTTGTAGAAGCTTACTTCCATACCAGGAACCAATTGTTTAAGTTTGTTCATCAAATTAAGAGTTTTCAAAATTACATCAGCAGCAAGTTTGCTTTAAAAATAAGTCAAATTTAAATTAGGTAATTTTGTCTAAAATTCTAAAGTAAATGAAAAACTTAAATTTGTTTTTAAAACACAAGATAAATTATTACTTCTAAGAATTAAAATATTAAATATCTGATATTTTTAGTACTCAAGTTCCAGACTGATCAAATTAGTGTTGAGTCTGAATTTCAGACTGCTAACTACTTTTAGATATCAATATATTTCAAATTTCTTCTGAATGAAGTACAAGTATTAGACGCTGCTCATTTCATTCTTCATAACTGTTTCTAAAACTAAAAACCAAAAACCCACAATAACCTAATATGTAAAGCATGTACTTATTCTACTTTGAATCTGAAAGGGAGTACTTTCAGATAAGTACTGGGAGGACTTATTCATGAGATGGAGGGGACATAAAAAAACTGCTCTTCACTCTCAGTGAGCATCCACTTTCAAACAATGATCTGATGTGCAAAGGAAAAGAGTTGTCTTTGTTACTAAGAAGCTTTCTGCAGGGATTGGTTCTGCTGATAAAACCATCCATTTTGTCATACTTTTCTCCTTAACAATTAAGATTAAATGAAGCAAAAATTAAATTACAAAGGCAATATCAAAAAGCAGGTGTAGAAAAGAAATGTTCAGGGTCTGTAATTTCTCTTTCACACATGTGCAGAGAGAAAAAAGTTAGAATGAAATATAAGCTACAGATGTTAAAACCTTTCAGCAGAAGTATGTAATCCAGAAACTGATTTTTTTTTTTCAAAAATTAAAACATTTTCAACTTCTTTTGATTTAACAGAACATAACTAGGGATGATCCCTAAATCTGATAACTATATTTTATAGTTTTTACTGCCGTTAGCCAATATGCATTTTTGGATTTGAGATACTCACCACAATTCAGAATCGGCTACCTTTGTTCCAAACCCCAGGTCAATCTTGCCATATTTAAACTGTTGCTCTATCAGTGTGGTGCACTTGATAGTGGTCAGTACTTTCACAACATGCACTTTCAGCGTGTCGTCTCCACACAGAGGTCACATTTGGTTAAGGTACACAGGGACCCAAAGACTTGGTGCACAGTGTGTAGCTCCATATAACTTGCAACATTCAGAATAATTTAAATCAAGTTATCTCATCACTGCAACCCAGAATAATTATTGTAATTGCTTTAAGACATGTTAGAAAAATGGAACTCTAAATAAAGTATTAAGGTGACTGGTAAATAGGGATAGATAGATTCACACAAGTATCTGCCACATGGTAAAACCAAAGAAAGGATATTTCTTCCCTGGATGTTTGTTTTTGTTAGCAATGATCACAATAAATACTGAATGAATTACGGGAGATTATTTTCTCATAATTTATAAATTATGATGAATATTTATCAGAAAAAAAGGGCCAAGATATAAACACTTTTTAAAGCTAAAAGAGCAACTGCATGCCTCTATTGCAGTGATTTTTTAACCTTGTCAACATGTTAGGAACAAGTCAGTAAATTAAACAATCACAAACAAACACAGGGTAATTGGGCTAAAATCATGAAAACGCTTAGTACTTGTACTGAAACATCTACCAAAAACTCACAGGAGTAGTAATAAGCATCAAAAACATAGGAGAGTTATGAGGAGCCAACTCAGACTACAACTTCAAAGCTCAAACTGATTTAAAAAAAGTGGTCATGCTCCTATGCCGGAATGGGAGCAGAAGGAGGGAAGGTGAGATTGGGAGGGGACAAGGAAGGGGGCTACAGCTGGGATACAAAGTGAACAAAAAATTAGATATTAAAAAACCAGTCATGCTTTAAGAACATTTATTGGTCAATGTAGGTCAATAGTGGAATGTTTGATCTACTGAGATCCTGGGTCTGATCCTTTGCAGTGCACATATGCACACAAATATGCACAAAGATGTATCTTTAAAAAAAGAGTTCTAAATGTACTGAAGCATAAATTTACACAGAAAACAAACTAGAGAACATTTGCATGTACCCTTGGAACTTTAAATTTCAGTTCAATATCCTTTTTGTGGCTATGTTAAGTGCCTCATGTTCGCGTGCAAGTGCGCATTTACGTGTGCACATGCATATGGAGGCCAAAGCACAACCCAGAGTGTCATCCTCAGCACCACAGGGGAATGAATGTATGTCACCTGTTAGGCTTCACTACTGGCCAGCCAACCCCAGAGATCCTCTTGTCTCTGCTTCCCCATCCCTGGGATTACAACCCACACCATGATGCTTGCCTGACATTTTCATGACACTGCTGAGTACTTAACTCTAGTCCTCATGCTTTTAAGCATTTTATGTATTAAGCCATTTTCCCAGTCCTTTGGTACAGTATTGTAAGACTGCAAATAGAGGCAAAAATTGGGAGTTTCTATACTTTTAATTTATATAATGGTAAAGGATATTTAACAAAACTTCAATGGCTTTGACCATTCTTTCACACTTTTTTCTTATTAAGGTCTCATCAAGATTTTGTTCTGTGAACTGAAGCTGATCTAGGATTGTAGGCAGCAGAAGGGTCACAAAACAGTCAGTTGAAGAACAGTTACCAGTATCAATGACATCCTAGAAAATTTGACAATCAAGAATAATTAAAATTAAAGATGAAAAACATAACACAAAGCAGTTATTATTGAGCTGTAACATATTCTATACATTTTTTAACATTTATTTCAACGTTCATTTATTCAAGTCTCCCATTATAACACTACTTTTTGCAATTTAAAACTTTAGCCAATTTTCTTTTTTTTTTCCTTTGCTTTATTTTTTTATTTTTTTTAATTTTATTTTTTTCTTATCAGTTACATTTTATTAACTCTGTATCCCAGCCGTGTCCCGATCCCTCATTCCCTCCCAGTCCCTCCCTCCCTCATCTCCACTGTGCCCCTTGCCAAGTCCACTGATAGCCAATTTTCAGACCTTGTTTTTTTCCTCAAATGCATCTGTATGATTATATAAATAAGACAGTTTTAAAGGACTCCACAATTTAAATTTTATCCTAAATATGTTTGTTATTTAATGACAATATCCTAAATTTGCTAAATATAATTAAAATGGTAAGAAACTCACTTTAATACTGTAAAACCACAACTGATTTCAAAGGCTTTTTAAATTCTAAGATCAGTTATAGTTAAGACCAAGTTAAAAATGCCAAAAGTAGTTTATGCATTAATCTTAATGAATAGACTTAATCACTCATACACATATTTGTGCATAGGATCCAATTATGACATGAAAATAATTTGGAAGACTGGGATAGGCTGAATGAGTATAAAAGCTGGTGAACAGCAAAATAATGTTAAATCGCCCAGTAGCATAATTTACAGATCATGATTATTTGTCTTTATTCTATTAAGTGCATTTTTTTTGCTGTGTGCATGCTCTGTCTCATTTCACTAGTTAAGACCAATATTTTACAGAATTAAAGGCAGTGGACAAAATCTGAGATAGATAGAAACAACCAAAACACAAGGATCCACACACAAAGAAACCATATAGATTTATAATGTATACAGCATAACAAACTTTATATATATATGTGTGTGTGTGTGTGTGTGTATGTACATATGTGAGAAACAGATACATACCAAGCATTCAGTAGAAACATGAAAAATACTAATACATGTGAGTTTGCAGGAAAAAAACCTTAGTAGTTGAATTCCAGACCAATTGTTAATTTTATCCCATCTGTGGACAATTGGAAGCTAACACATTAAAGTGTTGTAAAACAAATTGTTAACCGAGTATCATGAAAGTACAAAAGTCCATTTGTCAATCATTCCATTACCTCAAAGATTTCCTTGAACAACTCCAATGCTAAAACAGAACAGTTTTCAGATCCATCCAAAGGTTGGCTTAGCCAACGAAGTAGAGCCACAGTAGGTTCTAAGCTCTTAGGACGGCTTCCCAGAACGTTGTTGCCAGGTGGAGACTGTTCAAACATCATGTGACTGAGCACATGGCGCAACTGAGTCACTGCACAGAATGCAAGAAGTAATTCTAAAACCTGTGCAACATAAAGTCTTCATTAAATATTACTTCATTGGACTTTAATAGACAAAGCATACGATAATGCTAAAAATGCAACGCAATTTAAAAAACATTCTGAAAGAAAAGATAAAGAAATGCTTGTAATGCTTGTGTTCTGATGTCAATATTGGTTACGTGAGTGTGAGCAGTTTCTAAATATGCAGAGGGCAGTATACTTAGATCCTGTACATCTTAGTTTTTAAAAAGTGTAAAACAAAATGTCATGCTTTAACATACCTTTGAAGAAGAATCAGGGTCTTTTGCATTTAGAAGCCCAAGTACTTGATTAAGACATGAAGAGAAGTGTTCATACCTATATTTAAAGGTATATATTAAATGAAAAAAGGTGAAGAAGTGTAGGCAAAGGGGGTAGATTTGATCAAAACATGCACATATGAAATTATCAAAAAAAAGATACAACAAATGTCTTTACCATGTTTACATAGATATTCGTTGATTTCTGACATAGTTTTGTGCAAATAAACCCATCTCAATAAACTACTCCATGTGAAAAATGCATTTTCTACAATCCTCAGAGCATAGCAACACAGTACATGGTGGCTGACTGGTTGTTTAGCATTATGATCTGAGGGGCTGGCTTGCAGCTGCAGTTTCCAGCCACTGTTTAGCACTGCATGGGGCCAGAAATTAAGCTGCAGTGTAGCCAGACTTGACTTACATTCAGGTATTCACACTGAACACTACCAAACTGATGTAACGGTTGAAAGCAACGTTAAAACCTGAACACCTATAAGTAAAGAGAATTGATGATTGAATAGGAAGCATTAAATGGGCAGGAGAAATAATTTGCTGAAGATGACAGAATGAGTTTACAGCACATGGTAATAAAATATTTATGAACAGTATAGGATAGAAGAAAGAAAGAATGTGCAGAAACAAGTTTGTCTAGGAGTACAAATATGGGTAGGCTCTAAGCAGATGAAATTTTTTTTCTGTATTTAAAACAAAAATAAAGTGAGCTTGTGCATGAAAGGTAGGAGGAAGTAACACATATTTGAGTGAGACCTTGTAGGAATCAAGAAAGAAAGCTGACAAAAGAAATATAAGTATGATTTTCTCATATCTGTTAGAAACATGACATTGGTAAGACTGAAACAGATTCAAAAGTAAGGGTTTAACAAATGATATGGCGGTGAAAAAGAAAGACAAGCTAGACATAGTCCTTGGGATCCATGCTCAACAGAAGGGAGAAGGAAAAAATGGATCTCACACATACTACACACGGTCACCTCCTAGTCTCCTGAAAGCACATCCAAAAGAAAATCTTAATTTACCGCAAGGTAAGCCAGAAAGAATACACATGGGTATTGAAACACAACAAATGAAAAGGGAACAGCGAAAGGGAAAGTACTCTGAAGGGAAAAATGCCCTTATTTATAACACTGACTTGATAAGCACTCTTACAACAGATGTTTAGGAAAAAGACCATATACTGAAGTGAGTATGTGTTCTTTTTCCAGCTACCCAAAGTTAATTTTGCCATATTTCCTTAGGTTTATTTGTGAAGCTTCTTGATTCTTTTTCTGGAAAATTAGGAATTATCTGACAACCTACTGCTGCTGAGACTGCATTTTTTTTCTCACTGCATGAACAATGTAGGTGTTCAATAAATGTTTTCTTATTAGAGATAGGTCACTTCAACTCTTTGAAGCAATTTCTTAATTTAAGATTCTACTGTAAGTTAAGCACTGAAAAAATTAAATTAAGATGCTAAAATCAAGATCTGGAGGATGATCCAGGAGTTAAGGATGAATATTACTTTTCCAAAGAAACACGGCTAAGTTTCCAGTACCCAAATTGGGTAGCTCACAACCATCTATCACTCTAGATTCAGGGAATCTGATGCCCTGTTCTAGTCTCCACAGGGACCAGGCACACACATGGAGCACATACATGCAGACAAAAAATCCCACATATAAAAAATAAAAATAAATTGCAAAAAAAAAAAAAATTGAAAATAAAAGAGAAAGATTCTAATGCAATGAATTCTTTGAAAGTAAATGCTTCCTTGTTTTTAAATATATTTGACAAGAAACACCTGGTGACAAAACATAAATGTTTTAGAGCTTGAGAGATGGCTTAAGTATTTTTTTTAATTTTTAATTACGTAATTAATTAATTAATTTTTAAATTTTTATTTTTTGGTATTAATTACAGTTTATTCAGTTTTTATCCCAGCTGTAGTGCCCTCTCTCATTCCCTCCCAATTTCACCCTCATCTTCTCCCATGCTCCTCTCCAAATCCACTGACATGGGAGGACCTCCTCCCCTTCCATCTGGTCGTAGCTTCTCAGGTCATATCAGGACTCGATGCATTGTCCTTCTCTGTGGCCTGGCAAGAGGCCAGGCTCCTCCCCCCTCAGGGTTTGGGGTTGGTGGTCAAAGAGCCAGCCACTGAGTTCATGTCAGACACAGACCCTGTTTCCCTTACTAGGGAACCCACTTGGATACTGAGGTACCATGGGCTACATCTAAGCAGGGTTTCTAAGTTATATCCATAAATGGTTAGAGTATGAGTCTCAGAAAAGACCCCTGTGCCCAGATTTTTTGGTTCTGTTGCTCTCCTTGTGGAGCTCCTGTCCTCTCCAGGTCTTATTATCTCCCTCTTCTTTCCTAAGATTCCCTGCACTCTGCCCAAAGTTTGGTTATGAATCTCAACATCTGCTTTGATACCCTGCTGGAGAGAGTCTTTCAGAGGCCCTCCGTGGTAAGCTCCTGTCCTGTTTCCTGTTTTCTCCTTCTTCCAATGTCCATCCCGTTTGTACTGCTCTCAGCCACAGGACCTGGGTTTAATTCTCCGCATCCACATGGCAGCTCACAGAAGTCTCTAACTACAATTTCAGGGACCAAGGCCCTCTTCTGGTTTTCATAAGCAGCAGGTATGCATGTGGTGTACATACACACATGCTGACAAAACACTCATATGTACATAAAATTGATAATAATTTTAAAAAAAAAGTAACATACCTTGTAAGATAATCAGCAATTTTAGGATTCTTGAGGAGATCCATGAGTAGGTCAACTGAGTACTTTCTTGTTAGGGTACCATCACCATTTATGAGAATATTAAATATTAGTTGGAAAGTCTGATGAATGTTTCGAGCATGAAATAGCTTTGAAAAATTGGGAAAACTTCATTATACACAAAAAACTGTAAGTTGACATCTTACTGATTTTAAAATGTCTAATACTATAAACTCCAAATTAATTTCATGAACAGAATTACCTTTTCCCCGACTTCTTCATTTAGTGTCAAACTGGATAATATTGAAAGTGCAAACACAACCACTGTCAGACTGCTGTGTGCTAGGAAGCTTATGAGAGTTCGATAAAAAGATTTCACATTACTCTGAAGGAAAAAAAAAATAATGAATTTCATCTGTATACAGGACAAGCTTATTTACCATTATTATGAACTGTCTACACATGATTGTTACTTTTAAAAGATGAGTGCTCTAAATAGAAATTTTAGAACAGAAAAAAGTAGAAATTCCATGATTGTTTGATATATACAGAATTTATGATTAAGTTTTCTTTTCTTTTTTTTTTTATAAAGGTATCCAAATGGCAGTGTAAGGCCCTAGGATTCACCATTAGCAATAGCAATTAAAAAAGAAAACAAACAAAAAACTTGGAATTTAGAAATAGAACCTACTGCACAAACAAAACCCAAACTATCTACTTACCAAAGTTTTTATTTGTGTTTGAACAGAAAGATTGTATCGACAAAGATTTGCCAATAATCCTAGACAAGGCATTGTTAGCTCATCTTCAGAAGACTGTCTGTTGTAGAGAGAGAAAGCATGGTATTCACTCTAATTAGTCAAAATCAGAAAGTAATTAATATACCTAAGTTCCTTCTTACATGTAAAAACATGACAATCATATTCTGAATAATATTCCTTATTTTTTAGAAGTAAATTGTCCTATTCAACTATACCACAGAAATACAGAAATAATTGTTAAAACAACTGTGATATTTTATCATAGTCACCTATGAGGAGCATACAATGTTCACCTTGATTAATATTTTTCTTCTAAATTTAATTCGTTAAATCTTATGAAAATTAAACTTGCTTTACGATACTCAACCCTTGAAATCAACCAAGTGGTTAAGTAAACAAACAGTAATCTTAGTTTAAAAACCAAGATAGCAGGGAAGGCTGGTAAGATGGCTCAGTAGTTTAAGAGCACTTACTGCTCTTTAGAAGACCCAGGTTCAACTCCCAGTACCCATGTTGGACAGCACACAACTGCTTATAATTCAAGGGAATATGAAGCCCTCTTTTTTCCTCCACAGGCACCTGCACGCACATGATGTACCACAAATATGCACTCAGGCACAACACATACACATAAAATTAAACGAATAAATCTTTAAGCTGGAAAACATTACCTAAGGAGAAATGATCTACACACAATTTAAGTTTTAAAATAAAACAACAAATTATCTAATTACATGTTTTGTTGTATACTTACATATGACCAATCAAGAATGTAACTAAGTCATCTATATGGGCACCAGAATGGAAAAATCTGACATTATATGTTAACCTTTGCAGGAGTTGAATACACTGAAAATAAGAAAATAATTTTGAGTATATACATGAAAACATATTGACTGCTCATAAAAATGGACTACTGTAAACATTTTGAGAGCATCATTTCAGGAACAGAGCAAGGACCGTTTCTTAACTTTCATTTTATTTTAAAATATATATCCTAAAATCCTTGGGAGTCATGTCTTATATTGAGACTTTGAGTCATCTCTCCAGCGTGTGTGTGTGTGTGTGTGTGTGTGTGTGTGGTGTTGGGGGGGGTTATGTCTTAATTTATCCATTTCTACATATTTTATCCCAAGTCTTGTCATTGCTATGGTTTGAGTTACACCTAATTATGTCCACTAAGGGTGGGTCCTGTGATTTAAGCCTTAGTTGTTCAGGCTGGTGTTAACTGGGAGGTGACAGAACTTCTGGAAGTTAGGGTCTGAAGAGAGGTCCTGAAGTCACTGGACGTATGATTATTTCCATGTGACCCTGTTGGTAGTTCTTAAGAGAGGAAAGTCATAAAAGAAACATACCTGGTCTTGGTACCTCTCCTATCTTACCTTAGATTTGACAATGTTCCCATCCTTCACACTTGCCATGTTTATAGCCAGAAGACCCTTTGCCTGATCTAAGCTCCTGTAGATGGCACATTCTTGAACTACCAAACCCATTAGGTAAATACATCTTCTTCCTTATCAAATAAACTATTTCAAGTACTCAGCTGTAGTAACCAAGGATGACCACAGTCATCTGCCTTGTTTCCTTACTTACATTAAACTTGAATATAGATTGAAATTTGAGAATATCTTTTTCCTTTCACATTTTATCTTTATAACTGCATGTCAGTTTAATTGGTGATTTTTTTTTTTTTTGCAGATTATCACATTTTAGATTCAATAAAATGATGAGTTCAAGAGTTTTCAAATTATGCTAAGTAAGACTAAACCATAGCTTTAAATTTTTTAAGGTGCTTTTTCAATAGCGTGAGACTATAAACAAACCCAATTATAAATTTAACATGAAGAGCTCACGTTTCAAAATGCACATCTGTGTTCTTAAGTTAGTTGTAATGCTATAAGTTAAAGTGGTGATAATGCAGATCTGATTCTCTCTATTCCCTTCTTCAGAAAGATGTAGTCTGCATTTGTCCAATCAGCTCCTTATAATAACTCGGTCTGATCATGCCATATCAAAACTGTAACATAGCAGTACACAAAAGGTCTTACCAGTTCTGGGCTGAGAATAAAGAAGGAAGAACAGGTGACAATGTACTATGAAGATCAGTATACCTGTAAAAACACCGAATCATTGTGGCAAGTGCTGCTCCGACAAACCACTCCTGCCAGCACACTATTCAGATTGTATAGATTCTGAAGACAGTCTCGGCTTTCATTATCTAAAGCTAAAAGTTAAGATAAAATGGCATGAAATGCATCACTTTTATATGCAGACATTATTCGACAGAAGCAAAATAATGTTTATGTCATATAATCTTATTTTTAAAGGAGATAGAACATGACATAGCTGTTCAGTTTTGAGTTTTTGAATCAGGATTTCATTCTGTGGCCAAGACTGGCCTGGCACTTATGGCAGTTCTTCCTGTGTTAGGCCCAGGAGTGCTGAGGTTACAGGGTGAAGCCACCATGGCTGACCATAGTAGATCTTTTTTTTTCTTTTTTTAATTACTGCCCACCAATTTCAAAGTACAAATAATCTTTCTACTTAGAATTAATAGTAAAGAACAAACATGTTTTAAGTATGTATAGAAACTTGGCTGTTAAAGAGCAATATAACAGCTGGTTTGGTATTTTATGCCTGTAATTCCCACACTTAGCAGGTTGAGGCAAAACAATTTTGAGTTCTTGGTCAGCCTGGGTAACATAAAGTTAAAGTTAAAGTGGTGATAATGTGGATCTGGCTCTCTTTGTTCCCTTCTTGAAAAATATGTTTGCAGTTTGCATATGTTCAATCAGCTCCTAATCAGAACTATGTCTGCTCATGCTATGGCAAGATTATCATTTCAACTTCTTTTATAAATCCAAAGACTTAAAATATAAAGCTTACTACTTAAACATAATTTAAATTAGAAAGATATATATCAAACCAATAACTAAGATTATATCCCTAAAGGTAGCAATGATAAAAAAAAAAGTTGGGATAATGAATAACAACAAATATATTATCTAATATGACAGCTACTAGTCAATATGTAATTATTTAAAGATTAACTAGAGTAAGACTCAGCTCCCTAGACTTCAAATGGTAACAAGCCTATATGGCAAGAGGCTACTCTATTTTACAATACAAACTCAGACTATTTCTATCGCTAATAATACTTTTGAAAGCTCTGCTGAACAATGCAATATCTGTCTTTGCTAAACTACCTGAATCTTATAACCATATACAAAAATATCAAACACTTCTGTGCACATACAAATCAAGGAGGAAATGATCAACAGATGAACATTTAAAAGAAAACATGAAGGGAAGGAATAAAAAAAGCAACTTAGTTTATTTTTGGCTCTAAATTCAATACAGTTTATCACAGAAGGATCTCTGATTAGTAGCTATGTCCTTCTGATTGTTGTCTTTAATATTGGCACTATGTTCATGTGGCTTTTTGTTATTTTAAAATTAAACAAACTGACATTTCCCCATATTCATTCCTTTTTGTAGAACACGGAAGTCTTTGATATATGGAAGACTCTTTGATCCGATAATTTAAATACATTATATATATATACACATATGTATATACATATATACATAGATGTTTATCTATATGTATATAGATGTATCTATACATATATAGATGTGTATATATGTATATATCTATATATATATGTATGTGTTCATATGTATATGCATGTGTGTGTCTATACAAGGAGTTGTTTGAGAGATATGTAAGAATAACTCTAAAAGGTTGTACAATGAAGAAATCTTTTTAATGTAAATCATTCTTAAAGAATTTCTATGTACTATCTGTCCTTTAAGAATATTAAGTTTATAGTCTTCCAAACTCTGAAAAACAAAGTATGAATACATTACCCAGTTGAGACAGCAAACTGATAATACTTAAGATCAGTGAAGCACTTATGTTTGGGTCTTCAAGAAGTTCTACGAGGCAACTCAAGCATTCACTTGGCAGTATCTGATGTGATGTAAACAGCCTTGTCAGCTTTTGTCCAGAAACTATCTATAAAATGGGAAGTAAATGTGTTAAGGGCTAGTAATTTCTACTTTTTTTCCAATTCAAATAAACCAGTATTCTGAAATGCTACTTAGCCCTTTCTTTCCCAATTTAGAAAACGCACAACTGTTGTTCTCTCTGCCCACATATAGATGCTCTCCTTCTCCAGCTGAATTTTCTGATTTTAGTTTGTTTAATTTCCGCACAAAGATTTCCCTAAGCCATTTAGATCACGCAAATTTTACTTATTACACAGCCTTACACTCAACTCTTCTTTCATGTATTTTAACTTTTGAGTACCTGGTAATATTTATATAGCAGTTATACTGAGCACAGACTAAAATGTGCACTATTATCAACTAGATTTATGATTCTGAAGTTTGGTATACTCATTCCATCTACTGAGAGAATGAATGTGAGGTTCAGTGGACAACTAGTGACTGCTTTCAGGCTGAGCCTAGGAATCAGCAGATGATGCAGAAACAATTGGGTTAATAAAGAATATTTTAAAATGAAGCAAGCATAAGTTTTTAATAATTTTTACTTTTCAATCCAGTTATTTTTGTGAGGGAAATTCATTATAAACCTGGTACTTAAAGCCAAATAATTTGTTACTTTAGAATTAGACCAATGCATCTTATATACATACCATAAAAGATCACATCTAAGAGACTGCTTTAGTAACCCTAATTATTAAAGTCTAATTCTTCCTTCTATATCTCCCTTCTGTTTTCTCACTTCCTTAGAAACTTTGCTCTCGGAGTATCACAGTAGAATGTGTGTTAACATTAGTTATTTAGTCTGTAAGATGGAAAAGTATGTCCAAAGTAAAAACTATACAAACCGGCAACTTCTCTTGGGATCAAAACTTATTGAACATGGTTACATGATTTCTTTCATTTATTAAGAATTACAGCCCTAGCAGTGTAGTGGCGGTGGATGCCTTTATACCAGTATTCAGGGAGGCAGAGGCAGGCATATCTCTGCCAGTTCAAGGACAGCCTGATTTACAGAGTGAGTTCCAGAACAATCAAGGCTACACAGAGAAACCCTGTCTTGAAAAACAAGACAAAAAAAAAAAAAAAAAAAAAGACAACAACAACAAAACAACCCTCTAGAGGATGAAGACATTTTCTGTTTTAAATAAGAATGGGGCTGGAAATGTATCTCAACAAAAATCTAATATATAGTAATTAGTTAATACAAGGTAAAAGTTAAAATTTTTCTAATGAAAACTAGTTTATTTTAATGATAATATTTATATAGCACTTAAGCTGGCTTTGGCACTGACCTAAGTGTTTTACTTAAAATATGGTAACTCTTTTTCACTTTCATAACTCTGTAAATTTGGTGCTTTCGATTCAATTTTTATTTGAATAAACTGAGGCACACACTGATGATAAAGAAGCACAATCAGATTTATACCCCAAAGAGATGAATCTACACTTTTAATAACTAATTACATGGTCAGTGTTGTGAAATACTATCATTAAACACCAGAACCAATCAACTTGGCCTTGTCCATCAAGAAATGATTCAAAATACAGGTTTTGTGTGGGGTTATAAAGTCAAACTATGACAGCAGCAGCTCAGAAGAATGGCTAATCCCCCTTCCCATGATACACATTTGTGTAGTCTCAGAAACTGTTCTCGGTCTCTGCATGATGATGTTGACCATCAAAAACAAAACATTACCCTCAAAACGGTAAATACTAAGAACTAAGGTTGGCTGGGTGAGCAATGGCAAAGACGATTTAGTGCTGGAAAATAGGAAAATGCCACAATCTCCGTGAAAACTGTTTTCAGCAATTTGAAATAAAAGTGAATGTGGGTTGGATGGTTCAGCAGATGGGAGCATTTACTACTCTGGCGCAGGACCTGAGGTTGAGCCCCAGCACCCACCCATATCAAGCTGCTCACAACCCGCTGTAACTTCAGCTCAGGCGAGTAACGCAGCACCCTCTTCGGTCTCCTGAAGGAACTGCACTCACAGCATACATAAATAATTAAAATTAAAAAAAAAAAAAAAAAGGAAACATAAGCCTTTCTGGTAGGTGCATTCGATCGTAATAAAAATGTATGATTGGAATGCCTTCATTCATAATTCTACCCACCCAGTCCTGGAAAAAATCCAAATGTCTGTCGACCGGGAAATGTACATAACTTGTGGAACTCATATAAACGGGATTACATGTGACATAAAAAGGAACCCTGGTAGTATGTGCAATCTGAATTTCCCAAATGAATGAAACCACTCACTCAACATTCAACAGAGCGAACGAAATGCACTGGGAAGACAGACACCTAAAAGAAGGCAGGTAAAAGCACAGAAGCACTGATACACAGATACACACTCTTAACACATTCACACGAGGCCACGGTCCCCTCCTGTCACCCACACGAACGCTCACACCCAGTCTGCCGTTACCAGTGTAAGAACAGAGAAGCAGCTGAAGGGCTGTCCTCAGGCGTCCTGGGCCAGGCCGCCACTTGCTGGTCCCACGGGAACACAGAATCCCTGAAGGGGAGCACCCACTCGCGCCCCGAAACCCCTTACCTCCAAGTGCCTCAGGAGCTGAGTGGCGTTCGACTCCGACTTAACGGCTTTGTACTGATTGATGCTCAGGAGCAAGGACTTCAAGCAGGCAGTGGAGTCCATCTCGACGTCCTGTCAGCGATCAGAGCCACCGGCCAGCCGCAGACTCCAGCTGTAGCCGCGCTCTATTTTTGATTTTTTTGTAGGCTCCACCCTTTCCGTCCCGGATGCTTCCTGTTCCGGTCTGACTCCGGAAGTGTCTGGGCCGCCTCTGGGCCTGCTGCCTGTGATTGGGCGGGGTGGGCCTAGGGGCTCCGGAGGGGTTCGGGAATGTGGCTGGGAGCCGCCCCCGCCTCTCGGCCCCTCAGCCCCCTTCGGCGGAGAGGCCGCGAGCTTTCAGCCGGAGGTCCGCGAAGACGCGAGATCTCGCGAGGAACGCCACTACGGCGCAACCTGTGGAGGGGCAGCTAGGCGCGAGGGTGTCGCCGCATAGCGTGGGCTCTGGTTCCCGGGGATCCCTCGGCCTCGGCGCTGCAGGGTCTGGTTTTCGCTTGTGCGTCAGCCTCTACCCGAGACATGGTCGCTTTCCCCTAGTCTAGACACGGTGAGGAACTCGTAGCAGTTTCTTTGGGGCGTAGGTTTTGATGCGGCGGGGGGTGGGGCCTCAGGCTCTCCAGCCTCGGTCGCTTGTGTCCAGAGACGACTTGATGGAGGGTAAACCTGTGGGCGCCAGGGTTTCGCGGCAAGTTAGTTGTGACCTTACAATAGAATTTGTCAGACTCTCTAGGTATTACACCCCGGACTTGCTTCCCTGTGTGTTCTCCTCAGCGTTGGTTTCTATAAGGCGAAGGTGCCTTGTTCCTGTCTGGCATGCTTATTTTGTACATTTCTTGACTCCCAGAAAACCGCACTGTTGAGATTTTTTATTTAAATCAGAGGTAATGTTGTGCATTACATTGATCTGTAACGGAGTGAGTCAGCAACTGGTTCGGGAGTTTAAGCTAGGTTGTAGAATAGAGTACATGACCATTTGACTAAGAAGTTAGTCTGAAATGTTTTGTGAAATTGGAAAACTTTTTTTTTTTTTTTTTCCCTGTGCGTTACTACCTTTTAAAGACGGGATTTGTTTTCATATTAAAAACAAAAATTAAAGCTAACTGATGGCTGAAAATTATTGTGCTGTTGAAATATTCATGAAAGAATTTGTAGCGTGTATTTTCACTCATGCATGCATTCATTTATTCATTCATTCATTCAATTTTTTCATTAATCTCTTTACAGCCTGATCTCAGCCCCCTCCCTCCTCCCCTCCCCCCAGTCCCACCCTCATGCTCTCCTACTCCCCAAACCTTTCTCTCCCTTCTCATTGAAGGGGAGGTCTCCTCATTCATTCAGTTTTAAACAAATATGTATAATGGGCTAGCGATTGACTGCTATCCAGAACAAAGATGAGGAAGTGGTACTTTAGGAGAAATAAGGGAAGTCATCGAAGTAGAAAAGTACTTTTGGAATTCATAAGTGAGAAATACATCATCAGTAAAATGTGGAGCCAGTTTACTTATGAACGTTTTTCTACCTTTCTCTTTGTTTCTGCTTTTCACTGCTTCAATCTTTTCATGAAGTGAAATCCAGGAATAGTCTTTTTCGTGATTGCTCATTCAATAAATTTTTATTTGAGCTTCTACAATGGGATGAGTGCTGTTCCGGTCACTATTCAGTCTTTGGGCATTGGATTTAACATCTGGTAATAAAAAATGTCATAAGCCAAGGAGAAAAAATACTCTAGAGTAATAGTAATCAGAACAGGTAAAGAAGAGGTTAGAATAGGCTTCACTGGAGGGGTGGGGTGGCATTTGAGGAAATACTTTTGAGAAATCAACCATACTTTCTAGGAGAAAATGCTACCAATTAGTTGGAGTAACCTGGACAACTGGAAATACCAACAGAATGCCAGGAAGAGAATGAACTAGAGGCCAGAGTACAAGCATAGAAAGTAGAGATATTGTGAAAAATAAGGTCATGTATTGATCTTGGAGACTGTTATGAAATCAGTTTGTCAATGTGAGTTAAATTGTTGATTGATATGTCTTACATATGAAATACAGTCATTGGTAAATGGAGTTGCAAGAATATGGTCAAGATTTTTCACATATAATGACAGGTGTTCAGCATCCTCCCCATTTTTGCCAAGTAGGAAAGGACCCAAGCTGCCTATGTAGAGTGCCATCTTTACGATCTTTACAATTCCATAAAGTATTGGTGTCATTATTACCTCCATTTTCAGAAAAACGTCATACAGAATATTTTATAATTCTATATAAAGTTGAATAAGTAGTGTGCTTAAGAGCAGACCTGTGTACTGCAGAATGAGTCCAAATGAGATAATTTGCCATTTGTTTTTTGTAAACATGTTTTATTATCTGGATTTATATATACATCATAATTAGAATGATGTTGTTTTTTTCTTCCTGAGAGCAAAATATTTTCTGTGTTAACTATTTAAGCTTAGCACCATACATTCTTTTAAGATACTGATTCTAAATCCAGCACAGTTTTGTGTTCCAGGGAACAAGAGCATCTTGAAATAGATTGATTGCCCTAGTGGGGCTGACAGGAAGTAGTTTAGTTTACAAGTCAAAATTTTTAATAAAACTTTTTTGAGAAGATAAAAATAATTGGCTTTATTTTCAAGCTATTAGCATTGAGACCGGTGTGAGGTCTACTTTAATTGTCCTCTGCACTAGTAAGTTTTCCACCTGCATTCTGTAAGTGCCAGAGTTGGGATGGGTAGAGAATTCGTGGACCTTTGCATAGTCTCTGAAATGGGAACTTAACTAACAAATTAGTCTTGGGTAGCTTGGGCAGGTAACTTAGTCAAGATGAACACTTGAATGGATTTTTGCAAAAATACACTCATGTACAGTCTGGGGGGAGTGACAGGTATATAGCCCAAGTGTTTAAAGTACAAATAGTTGTTATGTCTACTAACCACAGCCTTAAAAAATTGAAACCAAAACCACTTTTATAAATGGATAAAAGATTTTGCTGTAATAGCAGTAAATAAAAATGAGAGCTTAGAGCTCTGTAGCAAGAGCACAAAAGACTTTTTACTGATACAGATAACTACTCTTCTGCCAGTGAAAACCAGCCTCTGGATACAATCATTGATGGATGAGATGGTTAGGAAGTTAACAGTGCACTTCAGCTTACCCTCCAGTCAAACAGGAGCCTGATAAGTTCCGCCAAAAAGCACTCTCAGTTGCAGGAAGACTGAATTGTCTTTCCTGCAACAGGAAAGTCTATTGAAATGAACGCATGGTGGAAACTAGATTCACCGTCTGCTATGTAATCCTGACTTTAAAGGTTTCTTCTGACCTCTTCTAGAACGTTAAGTACTTCTGTCCTATTGTAGTTGTACAATGGTAGTATATCAGTCTTGCTGCTTCCTTTTGGTTACTAGGCTCTTAGGTCTTCCCAGCAGAGGCTGTAAAATGCAAGTGTTGCTGCTAGGCACACATACCTGCTCTGCTAAACATTGATAATCTGCTCACCTGGAACTTTCTTCGTACAGATGTGTCACAGGTTGCATTTTAAACAGAAAAGCTGCTGGCCCTTCTTAAATATTAATTTAGCATATAAATGTCTTGTTTTTTTTTTTTTAATTTCTCACCTCTTTACATCTTAATACAGAACAGCTTAGAGAGAACTTCTGCAATTTTCCTTGTAGCCAGATTTTCCTCAATCTTTACATAAATCTTTCTTGTGATCTCCATAGTTATTAATTAAAGGAGAACTTACCAATCTTGAGTATGTCACATATGCTCTTTGAAACTACCTCCTAATTACTGGAGGAAAAAAAAAAGTGTCTAAAGGGAATAAATCAGGCCCTATCTTTTCTCACACTTTGTAGGAAAGATATGGAGATCCATTGTATTTATATTGTTGTCAGTTTCCTTTCTTTTCTTCAATATTTCTTCCCTTGTTCCAGAGCATCTAGCAACAGTTTCATTTACATTTACTTGCTGTGTTGGTTCTGAGTTTACTAAATGGAATCAGTAAAGGAAAGCCAGCCGAACAGAGGGTCCTGAGTCTAGAGGCATAAACACTCCATGAAGGAGATCAAGTGGGACTAATTTTATAGAAAAGTTGTTCTTGGAATAGAGCTAAATAAATATCCAAAAATATCTTTAGTCTTATTGTTTCATTTGTATCGTCTGCATATTTTTTGGTCTTTCAAGAAACATCTGCAAAGAGCTGGGCATCGTGGCATACACTTTTAATCCTAGTGCTTTGGAGGCAGAAGTAGGTAAATTTCTGAGTTCAAGGCCAATCTAGTCTATGTAATGAGCTCCAGGACTTAAGACCCTGTCTTAAAAAAAAAAAAAAAAAGCCTGGGGAAGAGAAGAAAAAGAGAAACATCTACAAAAGTTCTTTGGTATCCGATCTGGAGAATATACAAGAACTTACTACATCTCACCTCGTATTTTATGGAGCTGTACAATTACATGGTTTGGGAAGGAAAGTGGCTGTGTATGTAGCATCCTTATACTGAAAAGAAAAGAAATGTCCATTACTATTAATATTATAATTAAGTAAGAACAGATATTCTTGTATAGTAAACCATTTGGAAATATCCATTAGTAACTCAACAATGTATCTTTTACTGTGAACTTACTATAAAGAAATAACATTAATACAGTAAAAGTGTTATAAACCAATAGAGTTTGTAGATCAGTTATAATAGGAGAAATGGGATATCTTGTATGCCGTAAAAAGATGGTTAAGAAAATCCTAATCAAACGTTATTTGTGGTGATACAGCCTTCACTCACAGAAGCATCATAGTTCAAGTCTTGCCTACACTACAGTGTGAGATCAAGGCTAGCCTAGGCAGCTTAGTGAGATCTTGTATCATCATATCCATGAATATTTGAATATTGTAAATTGGTCTTGATCATATGTATATATGCTGAAAGTTAGATGGGTAAAGAAAGAAGAGTAATCTAGGAGTATTTGGGAAATTAATATGATCAAAGTGTGCTGTAAAAATTCTCAAAGAACTAATAGAAATAAAAAAAAATATAAACAGGTAGGAAATAGAACTTGAAAAGTAGGTAGAGCACTTGTCTAGTGCACAGTTCCCAGGAGTAGAAAAACAAAATGAATAACTGTTTTATTGCAAACAAAAATTTTAATGCAAACAAAAATAAGAGATAGTTTTGATAAAGCATTCAGTGCTGCAAAAGAATAGATTTCAATATGATAAACTGATAAAACATACCTATGCCTAGAAAAAATGGATTCCAGATGATTATATTTGTATGTTAAAACTACATTATTATTTTATGGAAATACTGAGAAATTTTAAAAGCAACCATGTACTGGTCTATACAGGGAAGAAAGGAAAAAAATGTATCTTCCTAATAAAAACAGTACTTTTCTTCTTATAGCTTTAAATGGCCATGGCAAAAGTCAGTTTGCAAGCACTGGAATAAGTCTTATAAAGGAACATTTTGCAACATGGATTCTCTCACAGAAGAATTTTTTGTGAGGTAAGCAACCAAACTGCAGATGTTATATTCCAAAGACAATATAGCATTAGACTTTTCTTCATGAACTTTGAAAATTCTTACATATATCACTGTGTTTCAAGGTAATTTAGCAGCTTTGATTATAGGGAATTGTAGACTGAGTAAAACGCAGTTTTTCTTTTTTCTTTTTTTATTATATTTATTTGGTTTTTAATAAATTACAGTTTATTCACTGTGTATCCTTGCTGTAGCCCCCTCACTCATCCCCTCCCAATCCTACCCTCCCTTTTTCTTCTCCTCCCATGCCCCTCCCCAAGTCCACTGTTAGGGGAGGTCCTCCCTTTCCATTTGACCCTTGCTTATCAGGTCTCATCAGGACTGGCTGCATTGTCTTCCTCTGTGGCCTGGCAAGGCTGCCCCTGCCTCAGGGGAAGGTGATCAAAGAGCAGGCCACTGAGTTCATGTCAGAGACAGTGCTTGTTCCCATTACTAGCGAACCCACTTAGAGACTGAGCTGCTATGGGCTAGATTTGTGCAGGGGTTCTAGGTTATCTCCATGCATGGTCCTTGGTTGGAGTATCAGTCTCAGAAAAGATCCCTATGCCCAGAAGTTTTGGTTCTGTTCCTCCTTGTAGAGGTCCTGTCGCCCCCTGCACTCAGCCTAAAGTTTGGCTGTGAATCTCAGCATCTGCTTTTATACCTTGCTGGGTAGAATCTTTCAGAGGCCCTCTCTGGTACGCTCCTGTCCTGTTCCCTGTTCTCTCCCTGTCTCCTGTTTGCCTTTCTGAGTGAGGATTGATAATCTTACCCAGAATCATCCTTGATTAGCTCCTTTAAGTGTACAGATTGTAGTATGTTTATCCTATGTTGTATGGTCTAATATCCACTTATAAGTAAGTATATAACGTGTGTCTTTCTGCTTCTGGGATACCTCACTCAGGATGATCTTTTCTAGATCCCAACAGTTGCCTGCAAATTTCATGATTTCCTTGTTTTTAATTGCTGAGTAGTATTCCATTATGTAAGTGTACCACAATTTCTGTATCCATTCCTCCGTTGAGGGACAGACATCTGGGTTGTTGCCAGATTCTGGCTATTACGAATAAAGCTGTTACAAACTTGGTTGAGCAAATGTCCTTATTGTATACTTGAGTATATTTGGATATATGCCTAGGAGTGGTATAGCTGGATCTTGAGGAAGCACTATTCCTAATTGTCTGAGAAAGTACCAGATTGATTTCCAAAGTGGTTGTACAAGTTTACATTCCCACCAACAATGGAGGAAGGTTCCCCTTTCTCCACATCCTCTCCAGCATGTATTATCACTTGAGTTTTTGATCTTAGCCATTCTGATGGGTGTAAGGTGAAATCTCAGGGTCGTTTTGATTTGTGTTTCCCTGATGACTAAGGATGTTGAGGATTTCTTTGTTTTTCTGCCATTCGATAGTCCTCTATTGAGAATTTTCTGTTTAGCTTTGTACCCCATATTTTAATTGGATTACTTGATTTATTGCTTTTTAACTTCTTAAGTTCTTTATGTATGCTGAATATCAGCCCTCTGTCACATATAGAGTTGGAGAAGACCCTTTCCCAATCTGTAGGCTGTTATTTTGTTATGATGACAGTGTCCTTTGCTTTAGAGAATCTTTTCTGTTTCATGAAGTCCCATTTATTGATTGTTGATCTTAGCACCTGTGCTGTTGGCGTTCTGTTCAGGAAATTGTCCCTTGTGCCATTGAGTTCAAGGCTCTTCCCTACTTTTTCTTCCAACAGGTTTAGTGTTTCTGGTTTTATGTTGAGGTCTTTGATCCTCTTGGACTTTAGTTTTGTGCAGGGTGATAAATATGGATCTATTTTCATTTTTCTACATGTAGACATCCAATTAGACCAGCACCATTTGTTGAAGATGCCGTCTTTTTTTTTTTTTTTTTTTTTTTCCATTGTATGGTTTTGGCTACTTTGTCAAAAATCAAGTATCCTCAGGTGTGTGGGTTTATTTTTGGGTCTTCTGTTTGATTCCATTGATCCACCATTCTGTTTCTATACCAGAACCATGCAATTTTTATTACTATTGCTCTGTAGTACAGCTTGAGATCAGGGATGGAGATACATCCAGGTGATCTGTTGTTTTACAGGATTGTTTTAGCAATTCTGTTTTTTTTTGTTTTTGCATATGAAATTGAGAAATGTTCTTTCAAGGTCCGTAAAGAATTGTGTTGGTATTTCGATTGGAATTGCATAGAATCTGTAGATTGCTTTTGGCAGGATGGCCAAAAGCCAGGTTTTCGAAGAGATCTTTAGGAAAACTCCTCTAGCTTAAGTAAAAAGGACCCTAGAGTGTGCCATATCTGGGGGCAATTTTTTAAAGGTACAGTCATCACTTAATTTTTTTTCTTTCTTAGGTGTTTGGCTGTTTTGCTTGTATATATTTGTGTGGATCTTATGTGTGCAGTGTGGGAAAAAGCCAGAAGAGGGATTAGATCCCTTGGAATTGTAATTCATAAATATGAGCTACAATGTGGTTTCTGTGAATTGAAATTGGGTCCTCTGGATGAGAAAAGAATGCTCTTGACCACCAAGTGATCTCTCCAGCTCCACTTGGGACATTTTTTTCTTTTTAAGCAAGGTAGTGTTTTAACAGGCACTTAACATTGACTATATTGTCTTTATTTTTGTAGTTTTTTTAAAATTAATTCTTACTTTATACAAGGTAGCAAGCATAACATAAAAGACCTATTTATTGGTTCCTTGGTACTTAGAGAGTAAGACCTAAGAAAAAGGCATTGTAAGTAGAGTGTCTAATGTAGTAGGAACATATATAAAAAGTATATCTGTAGGCAAAGTACATAAGTAAAATATTGCAGACACTGTGTTTGTAGGAGAAATTATACTGATTATACTTTGAATTTTCATACAGTGACATTAGACTTGATTTTTAAAGAAGAGAAACATTTGATGAGTGTACAAGCAGGAGAGAATAGAAGATCATTTTAATTGGAAACAGCAACAAAATATACTTAAGAGCCTAAGTTAGTTGTATGTGCCTCTAATGGTAGCTAATCACAGTCTAAGGTAAGAGGTCGTCAAATATGAAGTGAGCCTGCAAAATTTATTCCTTGGCCCTGGAAAATGATGATGTAGTTCAGTAGTAGAGTACTTGCCTAACAGATACTGATTTCTAAGTTCAATCCTACCACTACACACACCCCTAAAGTATATACAGAACAAAAACAAAAAACAAAACCAGAAAGGAGAGCATACTTAAGAATTTTTAAAAAATTTATTCACTTTACATCCCAGTTGTTGTCCCTCCCTCAACTCTTCTGCTCTTCCCCTTCCTTCCTCCTTCCCCGTCCCGCCCTAGTCCTCAGAAAGGGGGAGGCCTCCTCCCTTACCATCTGACCACAGCCTATCAAGTCTCATCAAGACTGTCTGCATCTTCTTCCTCTGTAGCCTGGCAAGGCCAACCCCGCCAGGCTACATCTGCATCTTGGACTGAAAACTATATTAGAGTGATTATGAAATGGACGTAGCAAGTGTTGGAGGTCATATTGCATTCCTTCAGTTCTTGAAAGGCTTCAGACTACTGCTACAATCATTCCTAGATAATATGAGATTGTTAGGAAACTAGGAAATTTAAAAAAATAGTTAGCTATGTGTACTGAGAGCCATACTTTGGATTGTTTCTATAGTCTCAGTCTTCCCAGATGAAATCAGTTTATACATATTAAATGACTCAATTGCACACATAAATTAAAGCAAGTGATATTTTATAAAGTATAATTTTATGTAATTCAGTTTTTCACCTGAATATTTTATGTACCACTATGCTGAATTATTAAGAGCACAGAAATCACATATGATCCTATATTATAATTCCTATCTGAAACAAAACAATTTTATAAATTGTTAGGTCATTATATAACATTGCATATGTTAACACTGGAGTCAATATTAAAAGCAGAAGCTGTCAAGTTACTACTTATTACCAAAATAACTCATGAGTTTTAAATCTGATTGATAGTCTTTCTCAATGAATGTGTTTTGAAAATCTGGGCAAGTTAATACTGGAGTCAATATTAAAATCAGAAGCTGTCAAGTTACTGCTTATTACCAAAACAACTTAGGAGTTTTAAATGTGCTTGATAGTCTCTCTAAATGAATGTGTTTTGAAAATCTGGGCAATTTTAAGTTTAGACGTTCTTAGCCAAAAATAAAGTTATCTATATGAGAACTTTTAATTCCTGTATTATGGCGTATACCTGTTATTTATTTGTTTTGATTTTTTTCTTATTTTTGAGAGAGAGAGAGAGAGAGAGAGAAACAGAATATAAAATAGGGAGGATCTGGAAGAAGGAAATATATTGTATAAAATTAAAGAAAAAACATTCCAAGAAAACAAGTGTTATTGTTTGTGTGTATATACATAGGTATATATGCACATGTACATGTTTATATATAAAAACAATATATATACATGTATATATATTATTTATATATATATTTATATATACACCTTCCTAGCCACATATGTGTGTGTGTGTGTGTGTACACACACACTTTCCTAGCCCTTTTTTATGTTTTTTTCATACATATCCATATACATAAAGAAAATCATCCTTTCCAAAGACTTCTTCACCTTGATATAATGCTATAAGCTTGTGTGTATGGTCTGTGAGTTTGTGTGTGATTTATATGTATGAATGCGTACACTTACCCCTTTAGAACTGTGTAGAATTCTGAGATCAATGTCAGGTTTTTTCCTCTATCACTGACCTCCCTTAATTTTGAGGCAGCATCTCTCACTGAGCTTGGAGTTCCTCTTTCTATTATGCAGGCTGGCCAGGTGCTCTATGCAGCCACCACCACAGCAGCTTTGGGGATGTTATGCCTAACTTTTTAACTTGAGTTCTGGGAATACAATCTTAGGTCCTTAGTTTTGCAGAGCAAGCATATTTCCAGCTCTGCTAGTAAGGTTTTCCCCTATATTTTTTAGCTGTTGTGCATCTGGTAAATGTGCAGAGTTGAATATACCAGTTTGCTGGGTTTTCTACCATTATTAAGAAAGGGATTAGCATAACTTTCCCCTAACTTGAACCTCCAAAGAGATGCAATACCTATTTCCATGTCAGACTTTGATATACACTTATGATACTTTTTTGGCTTTGAGATAATGGCTCAGTTCTTTGATTCTTTACTGCTGATTTTTTTATATTTGTGAGAACATTCTCTTAATACACCTTTTTTTTTTTTTTTAAAGTGGAAATCCTGATGTAGAAGAGCAGACCAAGGAAGAAACTGAGAATAAAGTAGAGAATCCAGTCAGTGAGCTGGTAAGAAAAAATTAATTCTCATTAATGTTTAGTAAATTAGCATTGAGTTATTATATGAAGTCATATTGCAAAGACTACGTGTAAAATTTTTAGCAAGTCACTTTTTGAAAATGCGAATTTTTTGTAAATTCCGAGATGATTCGTCAATTTCTGAGATGATTGCTGCTGTATGTCAAGGATATTCTAATCTTCATGAGAAGCTGAACTGACTTACCTAGAAACATCTTAACAATCAGGCTTCATTTGTTAATGTGTTTTTTATTGCAGTACTGTAGATGAAGTCATACTAGGCAAGCACTATATCCTCCTAACCTCATTTATCATGAAAAGGAAAATTTCAAACAAAATCAAGCTGGGAATATATATATATTCTAAGCTAGGAATATATATATATATATATATATATATATATGCATATACACATATATATGTATAAATACAGATAGATAGATAGATAGATAGATAGATAGATAGATAGATAGATAAAAATGAAACATTCCACAGTTGTGCATTTTTGGTAACTCAAGCTCTTTGGGTCTATAATAAGCTGTTTGTTTGGATTGTTAGGAACTGTGATACCATATTCTCAAAGCTTGTATTGTGAGGAATGGTTTATTCTTGTGTTTTATGGTTCTATCACTTACATACATATATATGCATATGTATATACATACACACATGTATATATGTATGTATGCACATATACACACATGTATGTACACATATGTACATATACACACATGTCGTTATGTATATGAAAGAACTTCTTTAAAAATATTTTTGTTAATTTTATTGCTAGAATAAATGAAATTATTATTAGGTATAATTTAATAAATTAAATGTCTTATAGGACAAACAGAAAATGGATATACGTGCTGATCTTGACCCTGTTAACCCACTATTAGAAGTGAAGAAGCTATTAAATGCAGTCAATTCTCTCCCGAAAGGTGTGTTCCCTAACATTGAAAAGTTCATACAAGAAGATTTGTCCTTCCAGACTATGCAGGTAACAACATCATTTCTCTTACCTGCAGATGTACAGTTGTCGCACATGACTTTTTTTTCTTTAAACATTTTTTTTTAATTTTATTTTTTTCTTATCAGTTACATTTTATTAACTCTGTATCCCAGCCGTGTCCCGATCCCTCATTCCCTCCCAGTCCCTCCCTCCTTCCCTCATCTCCACCGTGCCCTTTGCAAGTCCACTAATAGGGGGGACCTCCTCCCCATTCATCTGATCCTGTTTTATCAGGTATCTTCAGGACTGGCTGCAAAGCTCTCCTCTGTGGCCTAACAGGACTGCTCCTCCCTTGGGGGGGGGGGAGGCCAAAGAGCCAGTCATTGAGTTCCTGTTAGAAATAGTCCTTGTTCCCCTCACTATGGGAAACCAATTGGTTACTGAGCTACCACAGGCTACATCTGAGCAGAGGATCTAGGTTACATTCATACATGGTCCTTGGTTGCATGTCAGTCACAGAAAAGACCCTGTGCCCAGATATGTTTGGTCCTTGTGGAGCTCCTATCCTTTCCTCATCAGACTAACTCCCCTTCTTTCTTATGGTTCCCTGTACTCTGCCAAAGGTTTGGTCATGAGTCTTTGCTTTGAAAACACCGCTAGTTAGAGTTTTTCAAATGCGCTCAGTAGACTCCTGTCAATATTTAATGTGTATCCCATCTGTCTTTCAAAACGAGGATTGATAATCTTACTCCATGTCCGCTCTCTCCATCTGATATTTACAAAATGTTTTTCTGTCAACCTTGACTATGGATTTATAAACAAAATTTTTAAAAGTCATCATGTAGTTGTAGTAGTAAACTATAGAGTTTAGTGGTTATTTTGAGTCAAAATGTAACATGTGCCACTCCTGGCCAGGGACCATTGTTTTTGTTTTCTTAATTTAAAAAACATTGACAATTTTCTTCAAAAATGTAAGGAAAATATATAATTTTTGTATTTATTAATAAATTAATTGTATATAGAATGTATAGTAGATTGGGATCATTTTATATCCTTTCCGCTTTTGACCACTTTACAACTGAGAAATTATTACATCACCCAGTTGTCTAATATGCAGATCAAACAGTACTACTAAGAAAACATAAATTTATTTGATATAGATGCAATTTGACATTTATTAAAAACACTAGTAACTAATATGTTAGATGTTCACTTTTACACAAAGAATTAAATCTTGGATGAATATTTGTATTACAATGTAGTAAAATTTTCCATTGTTAAAAAAGTACATGTGTTGTTCTTTACTGTTTTGTTTTGTTTTTTTTTTAGACAAGATCTTACTATTTAGCCCAAGCCTTCCTGCAACTCTGTATGTAGACTAGACTGTCCTCCTACTCAGAGATTTGCCTGCCTAAGTCCGCTGAGTGTTGGTGTTAAGATATTCAACACCATCCCTGACTCTGTATTTTGATTTTATAATTATCAATGTTGAGTGTCTATTTTCTAGACACAACAGGAGTGGCTGTCAGTATTCTGTCTATACCAGAAGCTCAAACAAAAGAATAGGGTGTTAAAAGCTCTACCTAGCATCTAGACAAAGAAACATTCTATGTGTGCTAGAAAATGGGAGGAATTAGAAGTGGGATTGATATCTTTTTTAAAGTAGTAGAAATGTTGCCAGCTTCTTGCTTGTCAAGGCAAAGAAGTGTGTATGTAAGAAAATCCCTGATTAATTTAGATTGGTTAACAATAAGCATAATCTTTGTCTTCAACAAGGTATATACATTTTTCTTTTTGTATAATGTATTTAGAAATTCAAACTCTCAGAAAGTATCATCTCAATTATACTTCGCAGAGGGAAGTCGCAGCTAATGGCCAGGCTGGGGAAGAAATTGTTCCTGCTTTAACATTACATTTTTTGATAACACAACTGGAAACAGCACTTAGAAACATTCAAGCTGCTAATTATACTGTGAGTATTTTGCATCAAATGTTTGAGATCATGGACTTGTATAACTTTTTATATTATTATTATTGTGAGAACAACAGCATGTGCCTATTTGTATTTTTCTTAGATTAAAAGACACTTGAACTAGTGGGACTGGACATCCACTGTTATAAACAGTCATGAACTTTAGGAAATCATTCAGACACAGAAAAATAGCTACATAGAGTCCAAAATGTTGAACAGAGAATAGGATCACAGTCACCAAGGTAGGATGGAAGGGAAGAGTTGAAGAGATGTTGGTCAAACTCTATGAAACTTCAGTTAGATTAGAGGAAGAATCTTTGAGAGAGCTATTACACCTTATTATGATTATGGTTAACAATGTATTGCATTGTTAAGAATTGCTGGTTAGATTATAAATTTTTACCAAAAGAATGATAACTATGTAAGGCCATTCATGTAGAATGAACTTTATTTAGTCATTCTACAATATATATTTAATTCAAATATTGTTGTATATCATAAATGTGTATTTGTCAATTAAAATTTTAAAAAAATAGTCCCTCATTTTTGCTACTTATTAGCCTCTTCTGTTTTGTTACCCTGCTGTGTCTGCAGGACACATATTTTTTTTTCTTCATCCACTATCTCAGTCTCTTAGACTTTCTGTTCTGCTCACAGTGACCTTTGAGTCTTGGAAGAAGGGGTTGTATTAATTATGTACCATTCCACAGTCACTTTGACCAATTATAGATCTCCATGCTAATCACTATCTACTGCAAATAGAAATTTATCTGATAAAGGTTGAGAAATATTTTAATTTATTATAAGTCATTAGGAGTCAGCTTAATCCTATTTAAGAACATAACAGTATGAGGACTTGTGACCTGTCTAGCCTGATAGTAGTGCCAGAGATGGGTTTTTTCCTTCAGGAGCAGGACTTAAATCTAATAAGAAAGTTGCTGGTTACTCATAAGATGTTTGTGTAACCGTTGCACCAGTGGTTATTAGGCCAAACACTATTATAACTCATATAGTTCACACATAGGAATTGATGATTATTTTTCTCCTCCTGTAGTGTATATAAAACGTTCTAACACTGTGAAAGCCAGCCAATGGAGGTGATGGTTCTAGCTCAGTACCATTCTATGACTCAAGTACATTGTATCTCCAGCAGTACTGTACAGTTCTGGAGAATAACCAGAAGCAGTGCTTGAGTATCTACAGGATAGACACTCATTGACCAACAACATGAAAGAACTAACCCATATTGGCAGTGGGCTTTTTATTTGTTAGCCTGTAGAGTTTTTTGATAACTAGAATGGTATGTAATTTAAGAGAGAAAGCTTATTTTTTAAAAAGCTAAATGAAATGACTTTTAATTGAATTTGCTTTGATTTTTTTTGATCAAATTCCTTTTGCAGATAATTTTATTAAATGAAAAACATGCTTCTCTGTGGTTATTAGCAAGTTATGGGTAATAAAATGAAAATTTGCACTATTTTTAATAATTATTAAGTAAGTAGGTCAAAGGACTTTCAGTTTAATCCTGTTAAACTGAATAGTAGCATGGTGTAAATAACCAATTGATAAACTTTTTTCTTAGGCACACCAAATCAATATTGGTTATTACTTGACATTACTGTTTTTATATGGTGTGGCACTTACTGAAAGAGGAAAGAAAGAGGTATGTAGCATGTATTATTTACCTTATAAATCTTTTTATATACTTTGGCATCATTGTAGCAATTGAAAGTGTTGATTTAAAAACACAAAACAAAACAAAAACCTTGAAGACTTCCTATAACTTTTTTCTTCTTATTTGTATTAGTCAATAACTATGTTGAAGATTTGTGTTGTGATTAAAAATAAAGAGTAAACAATACTAGCTTATACTTAAGCAATCTTTTCTAAGACTTTTTATCTCTTTTAAATATTCCTTATTTGTATGCTTAATGCATATCAATCTATTTTAAACAAAGCTTAATCTCTTTTTATTTAATCTTACTTTTGTGAAATATAAATTTACCTCATTTTCTTATGTTGTCAAATGAAAGTGAAACCAAATGAGTAAAAATCTGGAAATAAAATAAAAATATTCTTTTTAAATTTGTCATTGATTATGTTATTTAAATTTTTATAGCCTTGATAATCTTTTACTTTCTTTTTTACCAATCCATGCTCTTTACTAAGTTTTATTATACACATACACACCCCAGAAGCATCTTGGGACCAAGTCTAATCTTAAGTTACAAGTCTATATTATGCTACATTTCTATATTGTGTTTTGCTTTTTACAAGAAACTATACCCATGGCTAAGGAGTCACCTATTCCCAGTTTTCAAAGCGAGGAAGATTATACTGTTACTAGGGTTTTTTTTTAATAATGATAATTACATTCTAATAATTGTCAGATGTGTTTGTTTGACAATTTTTTGCTATTTTAGATCCAAAAATTGTTATAATTTCCCTTGAAATAGTTAAAAATCTGGAGTTAAAGCTTTTGTTTATAAATGATGTTACTTAGTACCTTATCTTTATAGTCATTTTTAGAGATGATAAGATTATAGATATTAATACGTGACCAGATGCCTGGCTCATCATTCTTTTCTTAAATGTATCCTAAATTTTTCTAGTTGGGGAAAGAATATCTACTTTAAAGGAAAAAAGCATATTTACATAGCTAACTATTGTGCCACTATAGGACTGCACAGAAGCTGAAAATAAATTTTTGGTGATGAAGATGGTGATCCAAGAGAATGAAATTTGTGAAAACTTTATGTCTTTAGTTTACTTTGGACGTGGTTTACTTCGATGTGCTCAGAAGAGGTAAGCATTTTATTTATAGGTATATCTTTACTGCTAACTTTCATTATTAAAAAATGGGAATCATATTTGCACAGCCTACCATTGATCACAACATTTGTCATCTCAGAGTGTTTTTCTTTCTAGTTGTGGTAGTTAATAATTCCATGCAGTTGGAAATAGTAAATGTGGACCATGGCAGTTTGACGCAGTCCAGCATCAACATTAGTAATATGGGCTTTAGAATCTGACAGACCTGATTTGAATACAATTTTTCTACCACTTACCCTAAGAAACTTAACTTTGCTAAACCTGATTATTCTGATATCTAAAATGAAACAAAAATATCTGTATAATAAAAAATATACATAAACTATTTACAGGGTGAGTAACAGTGTGCGCACACACATACACACAAACCCACAGTAGATGATAAATGATGATTGTAGTTACTGGCATTCTTACCACTGAGTTTTTTAAGTATAAGTGCCCTGATACAGAATTAAACCTATCTGTAGTCCCAGCAATAAGGAGTTAGAGATAGTTGTATCATGAGTTCAAAGTCAGCCTAGGCCATAGAGTTAGTCTTCTAAGAACTGAAAGCAAACAAATGAAGAGAAGAAAGGTCCAAGTATTGAGCTCTATGCATCCGAAGTGTTATGTATTTTAAGAACGTGAAATTATACAGTGAAACCTACGTAAGGTCTTTGTTTGCTTCTCTGTGAATATTTGTCACATCAATCATTTGTAGTATTTACCTTAAACATCTATCATAGATCAAGGATTGTGCTGGGGCCTAGCAATATAATACTTTACAAAACAAGGCAGTTGTGCTTATAGAACTGAAAGTATTGTGAAGGATACAGATTTTAACGAAATAATCATTCAAAATAGTCAGTAATGAAAAATGAAACCTGTAGAGGGAAATATGGTAAATAATCAACAAAAGTCTGAGGATGTGATTGTTGACTGGGACATAAAGGATCACTAAGAAAAAGATATCCTCTACCATGACTCTTTTGTGCTAGGGAATCAGAGAGTTTCCATTTCTTATTCACTGAGTCTGGTTAGAATGACATCATCGATGTACCAGGGTCAGTATGATGATTTGTGGAATGTAAAGATCAAAATGGAAAGATGGTTCTTTGATAGTGTGAGATACTAAATGTAACCCAAATCAACACAAAGATATATACTGTTATCTTTCCTGAGAAAGGCAAACTACTTTTTTTTTTCTGTGTTATATTAGAGCTCACAGAGAGCTGCCTGCCTCTGCCACCCCAGTGCTGGGATTAAAGGCATGTGCCACCACTCTCAGCTTTCTTCTGTCTTGATTAGAGTTGAAGAGAATATTCTCTAGATCATTAGTACCCCAAAACCAAAAGTACCCAAAAGTGTCAGAATCATACTTTTTATTTTTAGGTTGTTTTTCTATATTTCAGCAATGTCTTATACAAGTGCATTTGGTCTTTGAAAATGGTAGGTTGCTGAGCTTTGGTTGTAGTATTGATACACTTGATTAAGCAAATCACCTTACCAAAAATTACAATATTCTATACAACTAATGTTGGAATAAAATAGAAATAAACAAAAAAATTGGTCAAATAGCAGAAATAGTAGCTTTTGAAAGCTAACAAGTGAAAGGAACACAACTATGCATTTCTTCCCTGGACTAGAGGATATCACTGAGCTTATTGAAGTCATTGATGCCCGTTCATTATATATTTCACCGCATTGGTCAGTGCCTTTTCCAGGAACATTACACCTTTGATTGCTATGTCCAGTGCAAATCCAGGAACAGACCTGCCTGGGGTAGCAAGGGAATCTACAAACACAGTCATAGACGTGGACAGAAACTGGGATCAGGTGGTCTAGGCTCCCAGCTAGAAAACCACAATTCCCTGGAAGCTCAGCATGTTTGTTATATACAGTTGAAGAGTCTGAATAACTCAGACAGGCAGAGTTATTACATAGAGTTGAACAAGAAGGCAGGGTTATTACATTCAGATAATGAGTGACAGGTTTCATTGTATACAGCTGGATCAAGGGGACAAGTTCAGCTAATGTAGTAGGAGCAGTCTCTGTAAGGGAGCAGTCTTTCGTCTATAAATATAGAGAGGCAAAAAGCTGTGTTGACATTTTCTGCACATAATTGTCAGTGCTCACACTTGGCCCTCTAAGAAAGGCTTTGCCATCCTGAGCCTGTAGCCATGGGATCTTTGACAGGACCATGACCAAATTTACTCAGGACTTCACTCACTCAGGGCTTTATCCACTACCTGTAAGTGATAGGTTCTGTGTGCTTACATAGCAGTGCCATTCTAACCCCTAGAACCTCCTGATTCTGTTAATCTTAGGCCAAAAAGTTTGTATCTCATTTACTGCTGGTCATAATTTTATCAAATTTCTGGAAGCAAGTTAGGATTGGCTTCAGGTGTCCATGCAAGAATAATGAATCTTGACTTCTGTCTGAATTGTGTACTTCCTCATGTAGGCTTGTATTTGCCCCTTGTTTTCACATTCTTAGGATATTCTTCCATGTTTCTTTCCTGTCAGCCATACTGTGCATTTTCTAGGTGAATGCCTCTTTTTTTTTCCCTTTCTTCCTAAACTTAGACCTTGTTTTCTGTCTTGGGCCCTTCATTATGCCTTACCCTAGATGTCCTAGCTCAAAGGCAGTGAGTGGAGAGAGAAAAATATCTGAAGATGATGATCTTTTTTGAGATGTGAATCTCTGATGATAATTTTTCATGATCTTTAAGACCAAGGAAGAAGAAATCCTTTCTACTCAAATTGGTCAACAGGAATTTAGAGACTTGCGATTTCTGAGCACATTCACATATATATCCTCAATTTCAGATCTCTGGGTCTATTTATTCTTTATCAAAGTCCTGATTTTAGCATAGTAGTCCCATTGAGGCTGGCCTGAGGTCCCATTGCAATTGTTTTACCTTTTATTACAAAATTCTAGCCTCAAGTTTGCCATAACATGCTGCTCAAATTCATTAAATTTACCATAGCATAGTATCCTTCTAGCTTTTACAGGGTGTCCTGAGTTGATAATAGCCTGTCAAGGCTGTGCATTTGTTTTTCTTTAGTTTGTCCTATCTTATAATTAAATTTGACCCTATTTTCAGCACAGATTGAGTATAAGAGATGAGAATCAATTTAAATGCTGCCTTAGAGGCCTTCTGGCTTTCAAAGTGCATGCTAAATTAATAGTTGGCTGACCTATACCTGTCATTCTCTTTCTTCAAGGCCTCCAAGACAGTTAACAAAGGCCAACCAACTCTACAACCCCTTTAATTACCATGGCCCCTATACTGTTCAAGCTTGAGCTACTACATAACCTAGTGCCTCCCCTTCTACCTGTATTTCATCCCAGTCTGCCACAGGTGAGAGTCATAGTATTTATTTTTACAGCATGCCAGAGCTTATCACCACCTTCCTTGGGTTTCTTTTTCCTTCATTGATAACTATGTATAGTACTGGAGTCCAGTTCAACTAACCTTACTTTAAACTGCCTTGCAGATATAATGGAGCACTACTAGAATTTCACAAGAGCTTACAAGAAATGGAAGATACAGATGATGAGTGGTTTGAAGTAGATCCTACAGATGATGAAGATTTATCTACAACTTTCAAAGTAAGAAGTTATTTAAGAATAGTTTGCCATCTGTGAGTAATGAGAATTATTTTTTACAGCTTTTATTTATTTATTTATTAATTACACTTTATTCACTTTGTATCCCCCCATAAGCCCCTCCCTCCTCCCCTCCCAACCCAGCCTTCCTTCCCCTTCTTCACGCATGCCCCTTCCCCAGTCCACTGATAGCAGAGGTCCTCCTCTGCTTCTCTGCTTCCTTCTGATCTTAGTCTATGAGATATGAGAATCATTTTTAACAAGTAATCTTAAAAGCAAGTATCTATTCTTTTATTGGTAATTAGCTTTTTGTGTAAGAAAGAACCTTATTCTCATTAACTGGTGCAGTTAATTATTCTCATTAACTGGTGCAGAGTGTGAGCACAATTAGACAAATAAAGGAAGCAGTGTCATTATTTTGAAGTCCTAACAAGACCAGTAGCTGAATTAGCTGAGTTACTGTCTTTTTAAAACCCACATGTAATAGTTAACTTGCCTTTTTTAATAATTACACTTGGAATTATTTTGTTTTCAACTTAATTTATAAAGTACTAAATGCTTTGTATAGAAAACTTACTCCTTTTATCTAAAAAGAAGTTTCTACTGTTTTATTCAAATGTAGAAACCATTCTTGGCTATCTGTTTTTGTCTTTCTATGTATACATGCATATACATACTAATAATTTCCTGTGTATTTATTTAAAATTGACATAATGGGGCATCCATTTAGGTTTAATTTTG
Organism: Psammomys obesus; assembly: GCF_907164565.1. NCBI lineage: Eukaryota > Metazoa > Chordata > Mammalia > Rodentia > Muridae > Psammomys > Psammomys obesus. Next base: position 3,170,616 of record NW_026585689.1, on the reverse strand, counting down.
AAATGTATATTTAATGTTTTAGTAGTTGGGTCCTTTTACACCAAGTTTTGTTTCGTGTGAACTACTATCTTGCTTAAATATATTCAGTCATTTGTCATTGTTTACTTCATTTAACCTAAACTTTTCAGTTTTTCACATACAAGTATACAAATAAAATAAACTTTTTGTATTTCTCATATCATTTTATTAGAATAACATTTGCATAGCAGAACTATGAAGCCAGCACTCATAGGCTTAGAAAATTGTTGATATGTGCTTTTATACTTTTTGTTACAACAGTTGGACAAGTGTATATTCATTATAAAATGTGAGAGCTTCAAAAAAAAAAAAGTGAGAGCTTCTACAAAACTTCTGAGTACTGTCTGCTTTACAGTCAGTTTTTGTGCAAAATTATGGGCTACATAATTTAAAGTGAAAATAGCTACATGTTTCTTTTACTTTAAACCTTCTGAATAGGTACATTTTAGCTGACATTAAGGCTAATAACATTCTTGAAAACAAAGAGGCATATTGCACAGAAGTGCTAAATTAGGTATCAGTTATAAGAGCTGAAAGGACAAATTTCAATGAGGCATTTTTTAAAAACCTTTCTGAGTGATCATACTCCACTGATGGTTTCTGTGCCACTGTCCACAGAAGTAGAGTTTTAACTGACTGACTAAATAACAACTTTGTATATTTTAAAGTATAACTTTTTTCCTATCTAATCCAGTCTCTAATTTTTTTAGGTTTTTACTGTTTTTTTTCCTCTTTTAATTACTTTCCTTATATACAAATTTTTTCAGTAAAATTTTATTTTATGCAAAGAAGTTTGGATAGGCAGTTTATTAAAAAATATTAAAGACTTAAAAATTGAAATTTTGCCTCATTGTCTGTAACTGTAATTCCTAGTCACTCATCCCTACCCCCATACCCGCTTACCTATTCAAGAGCTGTCCTAATATTTCAATCTTTTAGGTATTGTTTTGCCATTTCAGTATAACATATGCAGGACTAGACAGCTCCTGCATGTATATAACACCTCCTTTAAATACACATACACTCTCACGTGTACACACACGCACACATTTTCCACATCTTAACTGGCTTTTATTAAATTGGCCTCAACCCAGGGATAACTTTTATCTATCTTTCTTTGTGTAAAATTCTGTATGTCATATCTGAAGTTTTTATCCACTTTAGGTTTTTTCCCTTGTTTGGTTGGTGTAACTCCTCCTTCCCATGAGTGCTTCATAGGGAGGTCAACTTTTTGAGATCTTTCAATTCTCAAAATAATGTGTTTTGTAAACTTTATTTATGTCCTACCCAGAAATAGAATTGTAGATTAAAATTAATTTTTCTTCATTAAAAATTTCTGCTGGCTCCTGGCGAGATGGCTCAGTAGTTAAGAGCACTGGTTCTTCTCCTAGAAGACCCAGATTCAATTTGCAGAACCAACATGGCGGCTCACAACCATCTGTAACTCCAGTCCCGGGGGATCCAGTGCCCACTTCTGTCCTCCATGGGCATACAAACATATGGTATACAGACATACATACATACAGGCCAAATGTCTATACACATTAAAAATTTTTTACTGTTATTTTCTAAACTTTAATCTTATTTTTTAAAAATCTGACATTCTGATTTTTAACCTTTTACATGTAACCTATTTCACTTTTTTATTTTCTTTCTAAGAGTTATTAATGATAAATTATCAATTTTTATTTCTTATGTGCTTATTAATTATACTCTGCTTATTGGACTAGTTCACTAATATTACTGCACTTGTGAGGGTTTTTGTTACTATATTTTGTTACTGTTGTTGTATCTTCTGTCATATTTTTATAAAATTTGTATATATATATATATATATATATAGCTGCTGTTCATTAAATAACCTTTAAAGGGTTAGTTTTCATATCATACATGTTCTGAGTATATTAGTAACAATACTATTTAATATCTTAAAACCTTGTTTTTCTACAAAGTATTAAGGTCGTTATCTAACTGAGATAAAGCAATGTTCTTTGCTTACGTTTAGTTAGTTTAAAATGAGAAATTATTTTCCAGGTTATTACTTGCAATTGTAGAAATATCTCTGTATCATACTTCTGCCTGCTGTGTTATTGATTGTCGTGTTGTATCACTGTAATGCTTCCACTGTCAGTGTATCTTGATTGGCTCCAGTTCTAAAATATATATGTATACAATTCTTAATAGGAACAAGCGGTGGAATAGAATAATGAAGAGAAATGTAGCTTCAAATATATACACGTCTACTTCCTCCCTGTCAGAAATCTATTCTTTTCAGTTTAGGGCTTTTCTATTTATTTACTTTGAAAAGGGTGAATATGTTGTGTTACTGTTTATACATACATACATACACGCATTAATTTAAAATGGGATCTGTGGATATGTTAATAATGGTAAATCTTGGATGTGTTACTGGCTTAACTTATAGATGATTCACAAGAATGAATATTTTTAAATTTTAGGATATTCTCAATAATTTTATCAAAACAACTGAAAGTAATATAGTGAAAGAGGCCATTTGCAGTTACCTTGATTGTGAGCGCTCTTGTGAAGCTGACATTTTAAAGAACACCAACTATAAGGTAACATAACACTGTATTATTGACATTATTGACAGCCAATTATTAACCATTTTATATGTCATTATAAAATTAAGCAGTTAAGGTTATTTCATTATTATACATCAAAATACTACATAGGGTATAGTATGTAGTTCTGTGGCAGTGCCCTACTGAGATAACTTCAGGTTCCTGAATTTTGTCCCAACCCTGGGTGGAGGAAATAAAGACCAGTGTAATCATAGTGGTAGTAGTTTTACTCTGAGAATGTGCATTCACAGTCATTACTAATTATATTCTGTGAGTCAGTAGAATAGGCTGGTTTTGCTGAAGTTTTTGTAGCATTACCTGCTTCTGAAGTTATGACTATTTGCCTGTTATTCGTATAGTAAAATAATCTGTTCTCTACATTTTTGACAGTTGTAGATTTCTGGAGTAATCTCCGTTGCAAAAAGAAGCTTCTTTGATCAGGAACTAGTTATCTGTGGGAATAAGGATAAATATTTAGACTACAGTTAGATATTATATTGGCTATACAGTTAGAAAATGAGAATGGTTGGTTCTCCTTGAGGTAAAATCACAGAAAAAGAGATGGAAAGATTGTAAGAGGCAGAAACCCAGAACTCTTGCTGCTACATAGTGTCCTCTAGACTTGACAGGGAAAATGCACTCTTGAAATCCTAACATATGGTTGCCTAAACACGACTGGCATAATGGACATCAGTTACCCTGCCATTGCAGACAGGGAAAATGTCACATGGTCCTAGCCCACAATGAAGACCTATTTGTGGCCAATTCCTGCTGAAAAATGAAGGATCAGTTTCTTCCAAGGAAGAGTTCCAGCATAGGTTGCCCAGTCCTAAAGTGGTTAGCACAAGTACACACACACACTAGCAACACTAAATGGAGCCAATAGTTTGTATATACAGGTGTACATAGATAGGTAGGTAGGTAGGTAGGTAGATAGATAGATAGATAGATAGATAGATAGATAGATAGATAGATAGATAGATAGATA